>NC_046313.1:108284051-108591345 GCF_009819535.1 Lacerta agilis
AATGAGACGAGTTCACTGGAGACAGAGCGCTTTGAGGAGTTGCCCCTCTGCTCCTGCCGCATGGAAGCTCCAACCATTGAGCGCCTCAGCCAGCAGGCTGGAAACCAATGCATGGCAACTGAGAGTGCGGATGGAGAGGTAAGAAAATAGGGGAAATCTGGAACAAGCTGTTTCAGGGGCCCTTATTTAACATATATTAGAGGCCTCCCCCTCCTTTTGTCCCGTTACAACCCCAGAGATCCACTGCAGGCCCTTCATTTATTATAAAGCATCATCATTTTTCCTTTTAGCAGCAGACTCAGGTGATGAGGAAATAGTTCGCAGTGGCCAGCAGGCCAGAAATGGTTTTAATTAGTAAAAACGGCTGTGTGGAACCCTGAACGGGAGTGTCCTGTTAGGAAAAGGAAATGCTGCAATGTTTTGTTCCAGGTTCTAATGGTTAAACATAATAATCACTAGCGATGGTGATGAAAGCGATTACTGTTGTTATTATCGCCATTATAATCATTATTACCTGTGCTTGTCATGAGACATGCATCAGGTTTTTAGGGTTGCCAGGTGTCCACTATTTGAGTGGACAGTCCACTTTTTCACATTATGTTCACTATTTTCCCCCCACAAAATAGTGGACATTTCTTATTCAAAAGCTTTATGATGAAATGTTATTTTAATACGTGTTAAAATGTTTGTAAGAAAATATATAATTTAATTTAATTTAACCCCCCCCCCCCCGCTTGTCTGCTATTTTTTGAAAGCAGACCTGGCAACCATGAGACATCTCTTTCTCTCTCTCTCTCAGACTCAAAGTTAAATGGAAGAAGAGTGGCAAAATGTTGCTGAAAGGTGTTGTGCATGCACACACACACACACACACACACACACACACACACAGATTGATTGATTGATTGATTGATAGAGAGAGTGAGTGAGGAGCATTTGGGCATGTGAGCAGTCTGAAGCGGTACTGCCCTGCCTCACTGCGAGCCGTAGGCCGGAGAGAGCAAGAGAGCGACCATCTTCTTGTTTGCTTATTCACAGCTGAACGGCTGCAGCAGCAGCATCTTGAAGCGGGAGACGATGCGTCCTTCCAGCCGCGTCCCCCTCATGGTCCTGTGCGAGGCCCACCGAGCCAGGATGGTGAAGCATCACTGCTGCCCTGGGTGTGGCTACTTCTGCACTGCGGTGAGGAAAGGAAACCCAAAGGATTCTGGTTTTGTTTTCAGGAAGGGGGCTTGCTAGCAAGTCACGATTGGGGAGGCATCACCAGGACTCGTGAGGCGTCTGAGAGGAAGACCGTGATTCCAGATTGCTCCTATCTGTGCCGGGCCCTGGCGAAAGAACATAGTATCGTCTGAAAGCAGATGAAGCTGCCACATTATTATTATTATTAATTAAAATTGTATACCACCGCAGGTCTCAAAGCTAAACAGGTCTGGGTCTGGTCTGTGCCCAGATGGATGATCTTTTGAGAACCCCATCATGAAAGAAACATGGAATATAAATGTTGCTGGCAGTTTGTTTCTTTTTAGGGCTGAGGGAATAAAAGTGTAGATGAGGACATAGGAAAAGCCCTGAAGCTGGATAATAATAATATTTATTATTTGTACCCCGCCCATCTGGCTGGGTTTCCCCAGCCACTCTGGGCGGCTTCCCAGAAATCAAATACAAAAATATCACACATTAAACCAAAAGGCTCATCTAGTCCAGCATCCTGATTTCATAGTGGCCAACCAGATGCCTCTGGGAAGCCTACAAGCAGGTGTCCCACCAACAGGTATTCATGTTGGGAACCACCCTGAGATCGACGGGTGTAGGGTGGTATACAAATTGAATCAATAATAATATTCAGGGGCATGCTGCCTTTGACAGTGGAGGTAGACCTACCATGGCTAGTCACTGATCTGTCCTTATCTTCCCATGAATTTATCTAATCCTCTTTTTAAGATGCCCAAGCCAGTGCCCATCTTGGCATCCTGGGGCAGCGAATTCTGTAGTTTAATACTTGGAGCCAGACCAGGGGCAAGCCAAGGTCCCTTGAGGCTTGTTGTTGAGGCCTAGGTCTGAACTGCGGCAGCAAGGGCCAGGCAAGCCCAGGCCCTGTCAACCCAGAGAGGTTTCTTACTGCTTGGCAGTCGCCAGGGCCCTTTGCTTCCCATCCTTGTTTGCCTTCTGTGTCTGGGACACTTCTGGAAGCTCGGCCATCGAGCTCAGGAGGTTCCCCCTGCCCCTTTGTCGATCCTTCACGGCCTGTTTTTCCTGCCCCAGGGCACCTTTTTGGAGTGCCACCCTGACTTCCGCGTGGCCCATCGCTTCCACAAGGCCTGCGTGTCGCAGCTCAACGGCATGATCTTCTGTCCGCACTGTGGGGAAGATGCTTCCGAGGCCCAGGAGATCACGATAGCCAAGGCTGACACCTCCACTCCCGTCCCCATTCCACCTTCTCACGGCCAGGGAGCCTCTGAGAGCACAGGCCGTGCTGACACTACCCAGCCCAGGTGAGACCGATGCTGGCCAGCTAGGAACCAGGACCGCTGGCTTCTCGGAAAAGGAATAGCGCGGGCCTTTCCTTGGTGACTTACGGTTTTTAGACATTACGCCTAAAATAAAACATTGTCCGAAACATTTATGCATTTATTTCTCATCTCTGGCAGAGGAGATGAGAAATAAATGAAAAATTGTAGCATAGAGTTCCCTGAGAAGAGGGATTGTTAAACCACTCTGGGAATTGGAGCTCTGTGAGGGTTCTCCTAGTAGCACCAGTAGAAAACTACAGTTCCCAGGGTTATTGAGGGGATGTGGTGGGGGGGGGAACCAAGTCTGTTACAGGGGTATCATTGCGCTTTAAATGTATAGTGTATACAAGATTATTTCACAGGTCTGTGTAATCTCCTTTCCTCAGTGCTCGGATGCGGGGGGGCTCAAGCGTAGAGCCCCCGCAGGACGATATGGCGGGTCTTGGCCCAGGGATCGACAGTGCGGGGCCACGGCTGACCCTACCAAATGGGGCGGTGCTGTCCGCTCAGGGCCTGCCTCCAGGGGCTGGCCGGGAGCAATTGGAACGGGCCCTGGTGGTACAGGAGTCCGAGCGGTAAGTAAAGCGCTCTCTCTCTCTCTCTCTCTCTGTTTTCATGGAAGCAAGACTGGCTATTATTGGCATGTGGATGGTGCTGTGATCTAAACCACTGGGCCTCTTGGGCTTGCCGATCAGAAGGTCGACAGTTCGAATCCCCACGACGGGGTGAGCTCATATTGCTCTGTCCCAGCTCCTGCCAGCCTAGCAGTTCAAAAGCACACCAGTGCAAGTAGATAAATAGGTACAGCTGTGGCGGGAAGGTAAATGGCGTTTCTGTGTGCTCTGGTTTCCATCATGGTGTCCTGTTTCACCAGAAGCGGTTTAGTCATGCTGGCCACATGACCCCGAAAGCTGTCTACGGACAAATGCCGGCTCCCTCGGCCTGAAGCTAGATGAGCGCCACAACCCCATAGTCGCCTTTGGCTGGACTTAACCTTTACCTTTATTACTGTTTTTATTGTGTTGGTGAATATTTATTAACTTCAAGCAGTGCCATGGGGCTTTACTGCAAAGCAGATTAACAGCAATTTTAAATACGTGCCTGTGGAGCAAAGACTTTGGCCAGAGAGAAAGCTACCTCTTATTTGTTTTGTCATATATCGGTTGCATTTATACCCCACCTTTTTCTTCATGGAGCTCAAGGGGGCTTGCATGGGTCTCTGCTGACTCATTTAATCCCCACAACAACCCTGCGAGGTAGGTTAAGCTGAGAATGAGTGACTGGCCCAACGTCACCCAGTGAGCTTCATGGCCAAGTAGGGGTTCAAACCGTGGTCTCCCGGGCCCTAGTCTGACACACTAACCACCACAACACACTGGCTCCTTTGTGATTTCTCCCAGGCGCAAGAAGCTGCGTTTTCACCCCCGCCAGCTCTATCTCTCGGTCAAGCAAGGGGAGCTCCAGAAAGTGGTCCTGATGCTGCGTAAGTTCCTCTGAGCATCCTTTCCTCTAACCCTCTGTGTTGTATACATTCAGATGGGGAGGCCGGTGGCAAAAACAAGCATACTTAAAGTTGTGGGAATGTTGAGGAGTGTGGATGATGATATATTATTTTATATATCTCATCCCAGTTTGAGTTAACAAGCTCCAAACTTAGCAGAGTCACATTCCCTTTTAAAACACACACAGCAGACGTGCTTGCACAGGCTTGCTAAAGCCTCTATAAGAAATATATATATTCCTGGTATATATTTCCCCTTTATCCCTCTTAAAAGACTGCACACGACACAATATATCTTAGATGAATAAAAAGAGTTTACTTACATGACTTCCTGAGTTACAGTACAGGCTCAGAGAGGCAGACAGGCTTAGATAAATGTATTTACATGTAGTGAAGCTGATTCCATAGGGGAACAGGCTTCACCTGTGCTCCTCTCAGCTGCAAGCCAAGAGAGCATCCTGCTTCTTCAAGAGACGAGGCAAAATGGTGACTGTTCCCTGGGATCTTGTTCCCAGGTAAGACCACACCTACTTCTGGTTCCTGTAACTCAGTCCAGGTAAACAGGAAGTTAAGCCTGGAGGACTGAGTTGCCTTCATGTCCACTCCAGCAGTGTTGGGTTTGACTGCTCTCTGTTTACATCCCACAAAAGTAACTTTAAAAAGTACTGGTTTTGACTTCTAAAGCCTTTAACGGCTCAGGACCTCAATACCTCCAGGACCACCTCTTTCCATATGAACCTACCTGGCCCCTGAGATCATCTGAGGCCCCTTCTTCGTGTGCCCCCTCCACAAGAGGTCCAGAGGGTGGCAACACAAGAACGGGCCTTTTCTGCAGTGGCTTCCCATTTGGGGAATGCTCTCCGCAGGAAGTCTCGCCTGGTGCCTTCATTATACACCTTTAGGCGCCAGGCAAAAACATTCCTCTTAAACCAGGCCTTGGGCTGCTTGATATCCAATGCCCTTTTAAAATGTGTTGGGGTTGGGTGTGTTTATTGGGTTGTTTTTTGTTTCGATTATGTGTTTTTATATTGTGGTTTTATGTTGTAACTGCCTTGAGACCCCCGTGGGTATAGGGCAATATACAAAACAAACAAACACAAACAAACAAACAAACAAACAAACAAAGTATCCTCATAATATGGTTAAGAGGTGGTTTGGGAATGCTGTTGTGGGCTGCATGCCTTAAAACATTTCTATGCGTTTTTGCAAACACTGTCTCGGCATCCATCAGTTTCGGTAGGCAGCGTATGAAGCTGGCTAGGACACAAGCATCTTGGACCCATGAGTGCATGCAAAACCCCTCTTGCCTGGGGAAGGGCCGCAGCTTAGTGGGCGGTGCAGCTGCTTTGCATGCAGAAGGTCCCAGGTTCAATCCCCACCATCTCCAGGTAGGGCTGCGAATGTCCCAGAGAGCTGCTGCCGGTCAGTGTAAACAACACTGAGCCATCTGGACCCAATGGTCTGACTCTGTATAAAGCAACTTCCTCTGTTCCCTTGGGGTTTTGTGAGCTCTCAAACGGAATGCGCCGAGACCCCCCTGATGGTTTCGAGGAGAACACTTGAGTGGTTTCCCAGCTCTTGTGAAAAGACAAGTTTCTTTCTCAGTCTTTCAATGCCTCTTCATGCCCAAGGACTGAAAACCAAGTTAGCAATGGTGGGTAGTTAGGTTAGTGACTTGCTTTACAGCCGCTTCTGCATGGGAAATAGCCCTGAGGCATCCTGCTCAGCAAGTTGCTTTATCTCTCTTGGCTCCCAGATGTCTGCCCTTCCTTTCCAGTGGACAGCTTGGACCCCAATTTCCAGAGCGAGCAGCAGAGCAAACGATTCCCACTGCATGCCGCGGCACAGAAGGGCTTCCTGGAAATCTGCCATGTCTTGCTGCAGGTGGGACACGTGTGTGCGTGTTTGTGTCGTGTGTCTGTGCATTTCGGCCTCTGCTACCTTTCTGTCCTCTCCTGAATACAAGCTCTTTGCCCTGAACTCCCCATGCCCACAATTAGCAATTGGAACAGGAAAGAAAGAAAGAAAAATAAACCAGGGTTGATTTGATTTAAATCTCTTTTATTTTACAGAAAGACTCATTCCTGCTGGTATAATCTTAATATTTACCACCAGATGAAGGTTTAATTTTCGAAATAATAAATTTTCAGAGTAGTTTTTACTGTTATATTAAAAATTACTGATTTGGTTATGCTATTAGAAATACATAGACAGATAATTATGACATTATTGTGAGGTTTAATAAGTTAACTGTTTGTATCTGGACAACTTTTCTGCTGTACTTTATTGGAAGGAGAAAAAATATCATTTCCTTAATAACAATTTAAACAATTTATTTAACTAAAACAATAACATTATAGCATATGTATCCGTGTTTGTTAACTGATGTGGTTAAACAATTTTTTTAAAAAATCCCAACAACCTTAGACTGAGTTTTAGCACACATGAAAAACTTAAAATGAATCCTTATTTCCTGATGAATAGCCTTTGGACTATAATGTACCTTAAATAGAAAACTCTTTAGAAAGGTTTTTCCTCCAAAAGCATTTCATTTTAAAAATCTGATTTAAATATAAAAAAATTACGATTTGAACGATAAAAAACCCGATTTATTTATTTGAAACAATTGATTTTTATCCACCCTGAAATAAACATCACGACAGCAAAAAGTAACAGCTAGCAATTTGATCTATATAACCGTCTGCAGTTTTGCCCCATCTTATCTTCCCAACCCTTTTCCTTCTTATATTCCTGCCTTTAGCCTTCCTGTAGTGAAGTTAGGAAATGCTTGTATGTCAAACGTTGGTTCATGCAGGAGTGTGGCATTGTGGGAGAGGTAAAACTGGCCTTATGGGGAATGGGTGTCTGGCCCCCTTAAAATGAACTCCCTGTCTCTAAGGAGTGTGAGTTGCATCCTGACTTTGGAGCAGGAAGAGATGCTATCTGTTTTACTATGTAGAGTGGGAAACCTGTTACAGCTGGGGCTTAAGCGTTGATTGGGGCTGTAAAAGACATAGGAAGGTTATCAAGTAATTTACAGCTTGGGCCTGGTACGTGTCTTGAGAAACTTGGGAATTTAGGGATCACCTTTGTTCTCAAGGTCTCTGAGTCTAAACAAAGTTCAGCTGAAGAAGTGTGCATGCACACGAAAGCTCATACCAAGAACAAACTTAGTTTGTCTCTAAGGTGCTACTGGGAGGAATTTTTTATATTTTTTCTTTTGTTTTGACTATGGCAGACCAACACGGCTACCTACCTGTAACTCAAAAGCTCAGCTGTGCTGGTCTCCTGACAATCAGGAGATATAGTCTCATCATACAGCCGTTGGTAAATTTGTAATTAACCTAAAGAAATGATTGGTCCCTAACCTGTCCCTCACATGGGGTTTTAAGGATAAAGGGTTTGGGAATTCAGATGCAAATTGCAGAACATCTTGCCATGGTACTTCGCCTGGGGGCGTTTTTGCCAGTGAAATGACCATTTGAAGTTATTGTTGCTTTGTGAGTATGGTTTTAGTTAGTTATGTTTTACAACGTTTTTATTTTCTTGTTTGTAACCTTCCAAGAAATGTGCGGCGTTTTGAGTTGTTTTTTCAATAAATTTGGAAAAGGGACTTTTGCCTTCTGTACTCTGTGCCTTTGCTCGGGGAAGCTAAACCGGTGCCTGATTGTTTGGACACCTACCTGTTGAATTTCTGTCTGCGTCACGGTACAGTGACTCAGGACTGGGCAAACCTTGTAAATATCGAAGGGGGGTTCTCCTCCTTGGACCCCGCTTGAGGGTTGCCCAGGGAAAGGAGGTGGCGGCAGTTCTACCGTTTGGCTTGTGTTTTGCAACAAATTGTGAACCCTTGCCCTCCTTGCCCAGTTCCTGCCAGTATCTGGGGGGGGGGGGTGGACAAGAAGGGTGGGTAATAGCTTTTTCCCTTCACCAACTCTGCCACCATCAGCCACTAAAACTTCCCCTTGCTTTCTAATATATCTCTGCCCATCCTTCCTCGATGACATTTGAATTAGGCCTATCTTGGTTGGCTGACTAAACTAGGCCTTTCCTACAAACAAGGCCTATCCTATCCTATGAACTAGGTGAGCCTCTCCTGGTTGACCGACTTAGTCGGTTTAGTGTCTGGCTAAACTGTTTAGTGCAGGCTTCCTCATCCTCAGCCCTCCAGGTGTTTTTGGCCTACAACTCCCATGATCCGTAGCTAGCAGGACCCAGTGGTCAGGGATGATGGGAATTGTAGTCTCAAAACATCTGGAGGGCCAATCAATAGAAGAAGACGCCTTCACCCCGGTATGGCTCCCCTTTATCACACACACAGCCCAACAAGACAGTGACAAAAATCCACCAACAGCATAGAAATCAAAATGGCTAACCTGATCCAAAACACCCACCCACCCCACTCACGCATGAAAACAAAGACCACCACAGCCAACCACAAACGAACAAGCACACCCTAGGCCCAACCCCAACCTCTCTCACAACCAAAGGAACACAAGCGAACAACAGAGAACCTGCACAAGCAACGCTGACATCAAACCCTACATATATTAAGTAAAATAGAAACATCGTCACCCAACCTCGCCCCCCCCCATTCCCCCTTTTCTTCCTAATGTCTCAACAAATGAAAATGATTTGCAAAAATGTTACACGGGGAAACAAAATACGAGAGAGAGAGAGATTGCACATACTTTTAAATACTTTTTTAAAAATCCACAAACATCTGAAGGGCCGAGGTTGAAGAAGCCTGGTTTAGTCTAACGTGAGCTAAGTTTGGGCTTGCACAGTGGGGAATATACAAGGCCTGATTAACTTTTCTTCCTTCCCCCAGGCTGGTGCCAATATAAACACGGTGGACAAGTTACGCCGGACCCCGCTAATGGAGGCTGTCGCGAACAACCACGTGGAGTTAGCGCGTTACCTGGTCAAAAGGGGCGGCTGCGTTTACACTAAGGTCAAGAGGAGAATTATTATCTTTGTGGAAGGCCACCCCTCTTAGAGGGATATTTGGGCTGCTTGTGAGAGGGTTTCATTGTAGGGGTAGAAATGCCATTTATGTCCCCCCCCCCCCGAAATTGCCGCTGTGCCTTTGAATTCCACAGATGCAGCTGTAGAAAGCTTCACCAGTTGAATTTCTGCGCGTCTGCAACAAGGCAAACTTAGCCTAGGGGCTAGATTGACGTTCGCATCTTTGTGCGATGTGTGTCAGCAGCGGGGCATGCGCAGAACCCGCTGTTTGAGAGGGGTCGGCCACAATGGGTCGTGTGAGTGGGTCGTGCTAATTGCTAGAGCTGAGGGTTGAATAGCTGTGTGAGGGCAAAGGAGATTTGGTAGAAGAAACTGGGTGGTTCCCAACATTTTGCCCACCTAGCCCAGTATTGTTTACACAGACTGGCAGCAGTTTCAGGCAGGGACTCTTTCTCCAGCCCTATCTGGAGTTTGTGAGGGTGACACACTGCCGCTGAGCTGTTGCACTTCCTATCAGGTCAGGTGAACATGAGAGGAACTGTGCAGGGAAGTAACAGACGAGGGACATATGGTAGGGTGGCATGATGACATGCTTGTTTCGCACACATTAAATTACTCAGGTTAAGTGCCTGCCTCACATGTTTGTGGGATGCCCTCCTGTGTGGGTTGCACCTGTCTCCCTCATCACTGACTTTTAAGAGGAATTTGAAAACACCCCTGTTTGCCTAAGCATTCAGGGACTGAAAGCACTTATCCTGACAATACAGGGATTAATGGCTGAGTGAATGTTTTTAGAATGTTCTGAGTGGTTTTAGAATGCTAATATATATACAGTCATACGCCTTGGTACGCGTATGCTTCAGCTCCTGAACGATTGAAAACCGGAAGCTATTGTTCCGGTTTTCAAACGTTCTTTGGAAGCTGGACGTCTGGCGCGGCTTCCGTGGCTTCTGATTGGCTGCAGGAACTTCCTGCAGCCAATTGGAAGCCGCGTCTTGGTTTCTGAAAGTTTTGGAAGTCGAACGGACTTCCGGAACAGCTTCCGTTCGACTTCCAAGGTATCACTGTATTGATGTGTTTGCCACCCCTGGACTCCTTCAGGAGGAAGGAATAAATAAACCACGATCAATAAATTTCTGCTGGTTTTTATCGTCCCGGTGGTGCCACTGCAGGAGGATGATGGATCTACCTGTCTCCATCACGCTGCCAAGAATGGAAACGTGGAGATGGTCAGCTTGCTGCTCTCCACAGGGCAGGTGGACGTCAACGCTCAGGTGAGTAAGGGGCTCGTTGCAAGTGTGAATTGGGGTGGGCTTGCATTGTCCCCCTTCCTCCCCTCCACATCTTGGTTTGTGCATGTTTATTAGTTTGTGGCACTTACACACTCACATGTCTCTGCGTGTAAATAGTCAAAGCTGTGTACGAGGGAGCAAAAATATTTAAAACAGATTTATTGAAAACAGCAGTTCTACAACCATTTTTTTGTGAAAACACACACTGAAATACAGCATTGCTTGAAATGAATTAGGTGGTTTGTATACTGCTTGGTCAAAGAGCTCTTCATGCGGTACAGAAATGAAATTGTAAATAAAGCATAGATAAAATCCGCAAACTATTTTAAAGAAACAAACGTGCCTAAAACCATCATTGTTGAGAACAAACATATATGAAAATTAAAAACAAAATGAATATCGGTTACAAAATCATGTTTGGGTAGCCTCCCTCAGTGAATACAGGTGTTCTGTAAGTTACCTAAAGCAATGCCTCATGTCATAAATAGACATTATAATTATTTATTTGGGAGAGATTTGGTTTGTTCTTGCACTGGAGGTCCAATTCTCAGCATCTCCAGTTCAAAGAATCAGGGGGCAGGTGAAGGGAAAGTCCTCTTGATGGAACGGTATCTTCAAGATGCTCACTCTGGCACCTCGAACTTGAACTTGCCCCGGCAGCTAATTGGCAGGCAGTGCAATTCTCCCAATAGCACAAAACCGCCATTTGAGCCGCAGGCCTTCTGTTGCCATCACACAAGCCTCCTCTCTCTCTTTCCCCTTGTTCAGGATAGCGGCGGTTGGACCCCCATTATCTGGGCTGCTGAGCATAAGCACATTGAGGTGATCCGCATGCTTCTCACCCGTGGAGCCGACGTCACGTTGACTGACAATGTATGTGAGTTTTTGGTCCCCTGGCCCCCGTGCAGGATGAGCACAGGCCTGCAGAGCTGGCGCAGAAGGAAAGTGGGTGGGGCTTGCTCTAGATTAACTAAAGGTTGCATCTGCACGTGCTCAGAAACGAGGGGGCCAAATGGACTGTACCACTTTGGCCTGCAGGTGGGGAGAGGGGTTACGGGGTTGTTTCGTTTTTATTCCTGATTGTATCATGTATTTTGTGTTTTTAATTTTTCACTTTTATGCTGTGAACCGCTCTGATATATTCGGATAAAATACAGTGGTGCCTCGCAAGACGAAATTAATTCGTTCCGCGAGTGTTGTCGTATAGCGGAAATTTCGTCTCGCGAGGCACGGTCGGAGGAAGCGCGGTTTTACGAAAGAAAGAAAAAAATCACAAAACGTTTTCGTTTTGCGAGTCACGGCCATAGGGAAACTCGTCTTGCGAGGTACCACTGTATACTAATTTGATAACTAATAATAATTTTTTTAAAAAATAAAATGTGCATTCCCATTTTTAGAAAGCACACAACTCTCTGCCAATAGAAAGCACTGGAAATGTTCTATCCTACCTCTTAAGGTGCTGTTCTTCTGTTGTTTTTCATGTGGGTGAGCAATTCCATAAATGTGACCCCCCCCCATCCCACTTGAAGCCTTGAGTGGTACAGTCCATCCAGTCACCTCAGCATTCCGTCACCCCCTTCTGCTGCACGTGTGGTTCTGACCCTGAAGCCCATGGCTTCACAACGAGTGGGATAATCAGTTCAACTTGCATAAACGCGTAATGGAAGAATTGCATATGCATCATGGCTTAGTAGCTGTTTGTAAAACAGAGCAAAGAGGAGAATTTGGCTCCGGAGCTCACTGGTGTAAGACTTTGTATTGCAGCTCCACGCGTTTCAGAGATGAACACTTGAACGACTTGAAATGTGTGCAAGTTTGTTCGTTTTTTTTTAAAAAAAACACGATTTTATTAAAGCTTTTTCATAAGAAACCAGTCTAAATAAAAACAAAACCGGGGGGGGGGAGAAGAAAACACCAAAGGAACACCAAAAAATATAAGAAAAATAAAAAGGACTTCAGATTTTCATTCTGTCAGTTACATAAAATAAATTATTCAAAATATTCACTCTAGAACGACTCCCAACTGATCTACTTTAAGTTAGGCAAGCATGCACATTCTTAAACACAATAGCTTGAAAAAGCGGCAGAAGGAATCTTCATTCTCTCAGCACGCCTGCTGAACACGTAGAGCTACAATCAAAAGTCTCTCCTGGTGTTCTCTTTGCTGTGTTCCTTTATGCTGCTTTTCTTCCCTTTCCCCTTGCAATAATAGTAACCCCCCCCCCCCCCCCCGACAGAATCTTATCCTCCTGTAACTCCTCCCTCTTCTCCCAACCAGGAAGAAAACATTTGCCTGCACTGGGCCTCCTTCACGGGGAGCGCGGAGATTGCGGAAGTCCTGCTGAACGCCCAGTGCGACCTCCACGCGGTCAATTTCCACGGAGACACGCCTCTGCACATAGCTGCGCGGGAGGGCTACCACGAGTGTGTCCTGTAAGGCCGGCCAGGGTTCCCTTCCGCACTGCAGGGGGGTTTGGAGGCTGGCTGGGTGCCACGACAACTTTGTCTCTAATCCTCTCTTCCTCCCGCCCCCTGTGCAGCCTCTTCCTGTCCCGGGGGGCCGACACTGAAGTGCGGAACAAAGAAGGGGACACTCCCTTGGACCTGGCCTTGGAGAACTCGGAGGTGTGGTTTGCCTTGCAGCTGAACCGCAAGATCCGCCAAGGGATTCTCAACCGCTCCGTGCGCACCGAGCGCATCATTAGCAGGTGCGCTTCGAGGTTGTGTCTATATGAGAGAAAGGGGGTCTGCCTCCCAACCCCTCCCCGCTGGACAAGGTGGTGTTTGTATGGCTTTCTCTGTTGTAGCAGCAGCAGCAGCAGCAGCAGCAGTATTTGTTGGAGGCCGCCCAGAGTGGCTGGGGAGACCCGGCCAGATGGGCGGGGTATAAATAAATTATTATTATTATTATTATTATTATTATTGTTGTTGTTGTTGTTGTTGTTGTTGTTGTAGTAAATTACTTATACCCTGCCCATCTGGCTCTGGGTGGCTCCCAACAGAAATAATAATAATAATAATAATTAATAATAATAATTAATGCCATAAAACATCCAACATTAAAAACTTCCCTAAACAGAACAAAATAAAAAATTCCGTCCAGTAGCACCTTAGAGACCAACTAAGTTTGTTCTTGGTATGAGCTTTCGTGTCCATGCACACTTCCTTCAGATGTCTTCCAAAAGTCTGGTAGCTGTTGTTCTCTTTGACACCTGATGGGAGCGCATTCCACAGGGCGGGCGCCACCACCGAGAAGGCCCTCTGCCTGGTTCCCTGTAACCTCCCTTCTCGCAGTGAGAGAACCACCAGAAGGCCCTCAGAGCTGGAGCTCAGTGTCCGGGCTGAACGGTGGGGGTGGAGACGCTCCTTCAGGTCTACTGGGCCGAGGCAGTTTAGGGCTTTAAAGGTCAGCAACAACACTTTGAATTGTGCTCGGAAATGTACCGGGAGCCAATGTAGGTCTTTCAAGACCGGTGTTACATGGTCTCGGCGGCCGCTCCCAGTCACCAGTCTAGCTGCCGCATTCTGGATTATTTGTAGTTTCCGGGTCACCTTCAAAGGTAGCCCCACGTAGAGCGCATTGCAGTAGTCCAAGCGGGAGATAACCAGAGCATGCACAAAATCTGGTAAGACAGTCCGCGGGCAGGTAGGGTCAGTTGCAGATACATCTTTTAGTTGATCTGTCAGATCTTCAAACATTTTTTTCTAAAGGTGTCAGAGCTGCTGCCCAGTCGCTCATTAAAACCCGCCTAATCCTGTTTCTGTAAGCATCAGAGTCTATATCACCTTCCGTCGTTAATCAAACCTTCCCACCTTTTGGTGACATGTCAGTGTTGCTGTTGGAGATCTCACCCGAATCCCCAAAGTGCGATCTTTCAATTATCTCTTGCGAATCCAGCCGTGGCAATTTTTTTATTTGGACCTCGGATTCCTTGCTGCCTTACTTTCTTCTGTATATGCTCTTCAGTGTATTAGTGAGATATTAAGTTGTCATTTAATGCCTTTCTTATCCTGTTGCGAGCAGAGCCTTAAAGGTATGCTGCCATTTAGCTCTGCAGCTTGTATCCGTTCCTAACATGCAAGTTCTTTACCCTTTTGTGTTTTCTTACAAGCACGTGGTCTTCATATGCGTTTCTTGGGATCCTCTAGGTCGGGGTCAGCAACCTTCGGCTCTCCAGATGTTTCGGACTACAATTCCCATCATCCCTGACCACTGGTCCTGTTAGCTAGGGATCATGGGAGTTGTAGGCCAAAACATCTGGAGAGCCGAAGGTTGCCTATGCCTGCTCTAGGTACTCCAAATGACATCACTTTGGCTGTGCGCACGACATAACCTTTAAATCTCTCTCTCTCTCTCTCTCTTTCCAGGGATGTGGCCCGTGGCTACGAGAACGTCCCCATTCCCTGTGTCAACTCCGTGGACGACGAGCCCTGCCCAGAGGATTACAAATACATCTCGGAAAACTGTGAGACTTCCACCATGAACATCGACCGCAACATCACCCATTTGCAGGTACTTCCATTAGCTGGGCAACATGGGCTTCGTAGTAACTAACTGCCTTCCAAAAATAAAAACAGTTTCTGAGACGAAAAGGGCCGGTTTGAAACAGTTTCAAAGAACAAAAGACTTTTAGCAAGCAGCCAGAAAAGGCTGCTTGTTGTTGTTGTTCAGTTGTTCAGTTGTGTCTGACTCTTTGTGACCCCACCTATCTTTCACTGCCTCCCACAGTTTGGCCAAACTCATGCTAGTCGCTTCGAGAACACTGTCCAACCATCTCATCCTCTGTCGTCCCCTTCTCCTTGTGCCCTCCATCTTTCCCAACATCAGGGTCTTTTCCAGGGAGTCTTCTCTTCTCATGAGGTGGCCAAAGTACAGAAAAGGCTATCCCTGTGCTAATCTGGAATTGGAAATCTGCTTTCTTAAGGGGGCAGGTGTTAACCGTCCCCAGTATCTCGTGTTTAAGGGGGCAGCTCTGGAGGAGCGGGGGTCAGGGGAGGCTTTGCAAGGACCCAGGGGAAGATCCCAAGGGCGCCACATTGGCAAAACCCCTCTTGTAGTGTTTGCTCCACTCTCCCTCCCCAAGTTGGCAAGGCAGTGCACCTGGGTTGGCCTACCTGTGGGCTGCAGGTGGCTTTGCCCCAGGTGGCAGCTGGTACCCAGGGGCAGAGCAAGGGGGCCGGGGGGGTGACACTCGGGGCAGTGCCCCGCCCCTGCAGTCGGTGCCCCCAGCGCATGGCAAGTTTTAAGGCTGCAGCGTGCGAATAGCAGCACAGCGCCTGTGCTGCTGTTCACGCGCTGCAGCCTTAAAACTTGCCATGCCGTCGCACGGTCGGGAGGAGTGCCGGCCGCTCGCGCCCGTCATCTTGGGTGGACTGCGCATGTCCACACATGCGCAGTCCACCCAAGATGGCGTGCGTGCTAGGGAGCGGCGCCCCGCCCCCAGGGGGTTGCCCCCGCGTTTGCCGCCTCGGGGGGCGAAGCGGTTCCCTACGCCCCTGCTGGTACCTCTCCCTCTCCCTCCCCTTGTGTGGCGTCCATCTCACGCCTTGTCTTTTCACATTCCCAGCATTGCACCTGCCAGGATGACTGTTCCTCCAGCAATTGCTTATGTGGGCAGCTCAGCATCCGCTGCTGGTATGACAAGGTGAGTAACTGAGTGAGTGTAAGTTGCTTGCTGGCTGATCCGGAAAGGTGAAAACCTTGAAATGCCAGGGAACCTCCTAAGTGGAGTATATAAACTGGCACCCTCCCTTTTTTTTTTTGTCAGAGTGGGATATGGTCTCCGTTAGGTTGAACCGGAAGGTGGCCTTGGTGCTTAGCTTCATTTGTGGAATTTTCTCCCCAAAGAGGCCTTTTAGCAGCAGCTAAAAGGGTTTTTGATTTCTCGTTCACTTGAACAGCACTGATATTATGATGTGGCATGGTTAAAACTGCTCCTCACAGTGTTTTTTGTGTGTATCGTATTTGTTTACCTTGGTTGTGAATCACTTTGAGATTATATATATATATATATATATATATATATATATATATATATATGGAAGTGAGGTGTATACAGTGGTAGCTCGCAAGACGAATGCCTCGCTAGACAAAAAACTCGCTAGACGAAAGGCATTCATTCGCTAACGAAAGGGTGACTCGCAAGACGAATTTCCCTATGGCCGCGACTCGCAAAATGAAAATGTTTTGTGATATTTTTTCCCCGTCAAACTGCGCTTTCTCCGACCGTGCTTCGCAAGACTAAATTTCTGCTGTACGACAGCAATCACGGAACGAACTAATTTCGTCTTGCGAGGCACCACTGTACATTGAGTAAAATTAAACTCTTCCCTCCTGGGTACTGGGAGTTTGGGGAACACACTAGCAAAGCGCACACGCGCCATCACCCCGTGGATCACCTTTGGCAGGTGGGCAGGATTGTCTGCCTGACTTGGTCATGGTGTCGGGTGAGTGACAGGTAGGTTTCTCCTGCCCACCTGTGTCAAACGTTGGCCAGCAGTGTGACAGAAAGTTCTGGCCCAAAAAGGTTCCTCAACCCCTGCTCTTAAGGCCAGGGTGAGGGGCCTTTCTTTTCTTTGCAGGGCTGTTGACCCACGGGAAAAGTCAACTGGGTGCTGGTGATTTTGGTAGGCAGAGCCAGGAGTGGGTGGGGAAGATTGGGCCAGATGTGCACCAGGGGGTCCCTGCTCTGGCTCTGTGGTGTCAACTCAATCTGCTCAGTGCCTGGCCACTGCTCTTCGTGAAACGACCAGGCCCTGGAGAACATCAGAGAACCCTTTGCAGTGCAAACAGGTTTTAAGGTGTACTTGCAGAGCTCCTCTGCAGACACGTCAACAGGAAACAGTTCCCTGAAGATAGCAGACCACTGTCCTATGGGCAGAATTTCCATTTTGCAGTCAAGAAAGTTATTTTAAAAAAAACCTCATTATAGGGGTGGGTTTTTCCCCCCCAGGAGGGATTTTGACCGCACATGCTGACAGGGAAATCTCAACATCTCAGGCAGGCCCTGTTTTAATCTCCGGCTATAGATTCGAAAGGCAATTTGGAAACAGCAGCAGCAGCGTTGCCACGACATCTCCTCTGCCAGGATAACTTCCTTACCCTCTCCTTCCTGTTCTTCCCCCGTTGCAGGACGGCCGTTTGCTGCAAGAGTTCAACAAGATCGAGCCGCCCTTGATCTTCGAATGCAACCAGGCCTGCACCTGCTGGAGAAACTGCAAGAACCGCGTGGTACAGAGCGGCATCAAGTGAGTCCTTTTTTGTGGTTGTTGCCGCGTTCAGGACCTCCAAAACCATGGAAGGGGACGCAGGCCCCACCACAAGCCTTCTGCGTGTCTCTTTAGCCCGCTGGAAACCAGTGCCCTTCTGTTCTCCCTTCACTGCAGGGTCCGCCTGCAGCTCTACCGCACGGCCAAAATGGGATGGGGTGTCCGGGCATTGCAGACGATTCCCCAAGGAACCTTTATATGCGAGTGAGTTGGTGCTGGAGGAAAGCTTGTCTTTCCTTTCTCCCGTCCCCAAGGCTCCAGCTACATCTGGAGAGGCGTTGTGGCGGGTGGGTGGGAAGGAGGGAAGCAGAGAGGCCGTCCTCTCCAAGCTTTGGGGTTTCAGCACTAGACTTTGCCTGCTTCAAGGAGCAGCTGCCCAGCAAAGCCCCTCTCTCACATCTTCCACGTTTTCCTGCCTGAAGGTATGTGGGGGAACTGATTTCTGATGCAGAAGCTGATGTCAGGGAAGACGACTCGTACCTGTTTGATCTGGACAATAAGGTGAGGCTATCCAGGCTCCTGGGTGGAATCTAGACACACATAAAAACGCTGTGAAAATGCTTTTAATAAAAGTTTTGAAAAATATTTTGAATTTGCCATAAGCTCACCATCGCCACCTAGCGTCACATTTGCATGATGCACTTAAAGCACACTGAAAACGTTATTGGTTGCAGCTGTATAGCTGAGTCCCTGGTTTGCCTGGGTGGGAGTTGGGTGCCTGAAGAGAGGGGTCCTCTCTTAAAAAGGAAGGGCCCCAGCTCAGAGAAGCAGATCAGGATGAACCTGAGTTAAATTGGTCAAGGTTCAGGAATTGAAAGTGCTAGGTCTTACATCCCAAGATTCCCACGCTGCGAGACGTGAGGTCACAGGGAACCAGGCAGACGGCCTTCTCGGTAGTGGCAAGGAAATGAACAACTACCTGACTTTTAGAAGACATCTGAAAGCAGCCCTGTTTAACTTTAGGAATTATTCAATGTTTGTGATGTTTTATCATGGTTTTAATATTCTGTTGGGAGCTGCCCAGAGTGGCTGGGGAAACCCAGCCAGATGGGCAGGGTAATAATAATAATAATAATAATAATAATAATAAATAATAATAAATTGGCTATTTCAGGGTCATTTTTGGGGAGAAACTAGAGCAGGCTAGTTTCTCCCCAAAAATGAGAAGACGAGTGCCTGCACATTTTGCCCTGGATCTCAGCTTCTACAAATGCTAGAAACTTGCTTTTTTTCTTTAAAAGAAAATATAGGAATCAGGGGATTATAATTCATTGGTGGAGGGACTCCCCACCCACCCTCTCTCATGGATGCTCAAGGTCTCTTTGGTCTTGGATGGATGTAGGCCCTGGAAACTGCCCAAGTTCCTCCTGTGTCTGATCTCCCCTCCCTCCTTCTACACTTTGCAGGACGGTGAGGTTTACTGCATCGACGCACGTTATTACGGGAATGTCAGCCGCTTCATCAACCACCTGTGCGACCCCAACATCATCCCCGTGCGGGTGTTCATGCTTCACCAGGACCTGCGCTTCCCCCGCATTGCCTTCTTCAGCAGCCGGGACATTCAGACCGGCGAAGAGCTAGGGTCAGTGGAAATAAGAGATATTCATTGAGCCATTTTCCCCCTCCACCCTTTAGCCAAAAAAGGCTTGTAAAAATAATAATAATCAGCACCAAGACAGTCCTTCTCTCAGATTCACAATCTTAAAAAAAAAGATATGACATGTGAGGAAATAGGAAAAGGAGGGAGGAGGAAAACACCAGTTCAGGCCCAGGTTGTCAAGAGTTAATGCCAACCTTGGTGGGGGTTCTGGCTATCTTTCCCTTGATGAAGAGCAGTCCCTCCCCTCTCCATCAGTCATGCTAACCCTGTTCCAGCACAAGGGCCTGACTGAGGGATGACCACCCCTTCCAAGACTTACCTGCCAATGGCAGGTGTGTCAAAAGTATGCAGGTATGCAGACACACACACCCCACTTTCAGCATGGTACCCATAGGTATGCATGTGCCTTTGGAGATTATCCCTGGCCCCAACAGGCACCTGTCCCCCTCGTACTGGAATTAGGCTTGAAAGAAACTTTCTTTAGCCGATATGCAGGGGGGGCGCGGGGGGCCCCGGGCAGCGCCCCTGCTGGGGGTGACGCATTGGGGGGCGGCCACGCCCACTGGGCTTTATATATTTTTTTAATTCTTTTTAGGCTATTTTCGGCACTGCCGGGGTGGAGCCGCAGGGGCCGCGAGCGAGTCGGGGTGTCACCCCCCTCGCTGGCCGCCCCTGCGGCTCTGCCCCGGCAGCGCCGAAAATAGCCCCCGCCCTCCAGTGGCTTTTCGCGCCGCTGGCTGGCTTGTGGAGCCGGGGCAAGGAGAGGGGCGGGCCAGCGAAGAGGGGTGACACCCCTCTTCGCTGACCTGCCCCTCTCCTTGCCCCACTTGCGCTCCCCCGAGGGGGCCCGGGCGGGGGCTTTGGGAGCCTCTGCGGGCTGCAAAGAGTCCCGAAGCCGCTGCTGTAGCACAAAGGGGTGCCAGGCTGCGGCTTCGGGACTCTTTGCAGCCCGCCGAGGCTCCCAAAGCCCCCGCCCGGCAACCCCCGGGGGCGGGGCGTCTCAGCGTGTTCGTGCGTCATGACGCACGCACGTGCCGCGATGCCCCCGCCCCCAGGGGTGCCTCTTGGCTTCCCGCCCCGGGCAGCCAAGGGGCTAGGAACGCCCCTGCCGATATGAGTGTCCACGGCTGTCCCCGAAAGGTTGGCAACCCCTTGCCTCCAGTTACTTGGATACGCCAGTGCAGAGTCAGTGCCTGCTGTCACGAGGTGAGACTCCTGTCTGTGTGTGTCCCCCCCCCCCAAAAAAACTTCACCCTTTCTTCCTCCTTTTCCCTCTTCCCTTGCTCTGCCCTCCAGGTTTGACTATGGCGACCGCTTCTGGGACATCAAGAGCAAATACTTCACATGCCAGTGCGGCTCGGAGAAGTGCAAGCATTCGGCCGAGGCCATCGCCCTGGAGCAAAGCCGCCTGGCCCGCCTGGAGGCTCACCAAGACGGGCTGCCCGACAGCAGCAACCTCCCTGCCACGCAAGCCTGAGCCGGACCCTTTCCCCTCCCTTCTCCAGCCGGCTGCGGCCTGCTCTCAGCCCACCACGAAGAGGAAGAGTTTGCCTGGAAAGAAAGAAACGTCCGGCTGGCGGAGGGGGAAGAGAGGGTGGAGGAAAACTGTCCCCTGTTCCAGGGAGGCGAAAGCGAGAGGAGCCTCTCTGCATAGGTGCGGAACTTTTCCAGACACAATTGGACTACAGCCCCCATCAGCCCCAGCCAGCATGGCCAGTGGCAAGGGATGATGGGTGTTGTAGTCCCGCCGCACCTGGAGGGCCGAAAGGTCCCCCAGCGCCTGGAACAGAGCAATGGATGGAGCGCTGGTGGCCTTCCAGAGATGGCTGCACTGCATCTCTCACTATGGGGGTTGGGGGTCCAGCGACGCCTGGGAGGCCGCAGCTTCCCCATGTCTGGCATAGAGAGGGCAGAGGTCAAAGTTCGCGTGCGCACCTGGAGGCTTTGGGCCTGGAGGCCTGTATAGCCAGGCCAGTGTAACTCCCGAGCCACCCACACTTTTGCATCTTTCGTTGCCAACCGGGGAAGCCTTTGCACACATGACTATCCTCTCGTGCCGGGCCAGGGTGCTCTCGTTGGCTTGTGCGCAGGCACCAAAGTGGGGCCGCACTTTGAGCCCTGTGCCTGGCGTCGGGTCTTCGTCCTTCAACAGCCACATGCTGCGAGTAATTGCCTGACACTCACTCATGGACAGGCCCTCCAAACAGGCTCCTGTTTGCATCAGGGGTGGGGTGGGGCTCTCAAGCAGTGAGGGTTGCGTTCAAAGATAACGCTGCCTCCTTCTGGCGGGGTGGTGTATGTGCGTGTCGGTATCCTGCTTCCTGTCTGATTCGCCATGTCAGCTGGAGGGCGGGGGTGGTGGTGTTTATTTAGTGGCCTTTTTCCTTGTTTGGGGGCCAAGTTAATGTTTACCTTTTGTTTGTGTGTGTACGTGTGACACAAGTTTCAGTTTCGAACTGGAGCCAAGGTTTTTCCCAAGCCTCCGCTCGGGGGGCTCGGTTATGCCCGTGACGGTCCCATAGCTGTGTCTCCTTTCAACCTCTGGAACAGCAGAAGTATTGATTTCAGTTTGGAGGGGCCAGCCTTATCTTTCTCTATTTCTCCCTCCCTCTCTCTCTCTATTTCTCTTTTTTCTATGGGTTTTCACAATTTTGTTTTTTAAACTGTAATTTTCTGGGGCCATAAAACCAATAAAACGTTGGCATCTGGCGATTTTTTTGATGCAAACTTAAAGCAAAGCTGCAAGGCAGATGGTGTGTTTTTTTTCCTCTCTTGACTCATTCCACCCCTCCTGGCTGGGACAGTGTGCATAAGAGGAATCTGAATGCTAGTTTGCAGGTCTTTCGTACCTTTCTTGACTTCCCTATGGATATTTTTTTGGGGGTGGGGTGGGGTGGACAGGGCCTTGTCTGTGTAGTTACACGACCTTGCAGACGTCCTCCGAGATTCCCAGAAGCTCAGCAAGATCCCCACCCATCCCTCAAAGTTCCTTGGAGGATTCCAGAACTCGGGGCCATCCAATGAAGCAGAAGTTTGGAAGGTTCAAAGCGGATAAAACAACAACAACAACAATTTATTTGACCGTCTGTCAGAACACAATCATTATCCATACAAATTTTAAAAAACCTGAGACAACTCGGAGGGGTTTACACTAAAACATACACTAAAAGTAGATTATACATTAAGACCCGTATCGATACTATCGATTTTAACCTTACGTCGTTTAAGGGCCAAAAAAAGAAATTTGTTTTTTTAAAAAATAAGAATTAATTGGTTTTTCAAGAAGAATAACAAACAAATAAAAACAATACAAACATACAGATTACAAAAAAGTATACATACTACAAAAAATTAAACAAAAGAAAAAAAACATACAAAATATAAAAAGAATACATAAAACACCTATTTAACTATCTTGGTCTTATTTCAAATCTTATTCGAGGGACTTCCCCTGTTCTCTCTTCTGCGTTCAATTCTAATTTACTTTAGTAACTTTGTAACTATTTTAGCAATCATTCACCATTATTCTTCGTCTTCAAATAACATCTTATCTCTATCAACTTATTCATACTCATAACTTCTAATATAAAAAACAAAATCTTAACTTCTTATATACTATTTTAACCTAACATTACATAGCTATCGCCTATTATATTCACTGATTTCACTTCAAATGTCCAACTTTTCACGTTGTTTCAAATAATCTTTAAATTTCTTCCAGTCTTCTTGCACCTTCTCCTCCCTCTGGTCTCGGAGCTTCGCGGTCAGTTCTGCGAGTTCCATGTAATCAATTAGCTTCATCTGCCAAAAGAAATTTGGCCACCTCAAAGGTTGTGGTACCAATAAAATTATTCACCAAAAACGAAACCTGACATTCTCTATCTACCAGGCTAAGGTGGCCTAAGAGTGGAGCTATCAGTTTTAGTCTAAGGTCTACATAAAATGGACAGGTCAGGAGAATGTGTTCAGTTGACTCAATCATTCCCAAGGCACAGGGACAGACTCTCGGAGCATATGGGACTCCCTGGTATCTTCCCAACAAGACGGCTGTTTCCAGGACGTTTAACCTTGCTGCTGTGAGGAGTCTGCGGTATTCCACATACTGGATTTCCACCAGGTAGGGGGCTGGTGAAATCTGGAAGATGTAAGGCAGATAAAATAAACTACTTTCCCCCACACACACACACGGCACATAATGGAATGGACAGTAGCAATGGCCGTTAGCATGGAGGTTTTACAAGTGGGGATAGACAAATTTGTGGCAGCTGGTCAGGCAGTCAGTGGCTACTAGTCACAAATGCTATGTTCTCCCTCCACCGTTCAAAGTAGTTTCCTCTGAATATTAGTTGCTAGGAGTCACGAGTCGGGGAGAGGGCTGTTGGTCTAGATAGGCCTTTGCAGCCTCATCCATTAGGTCTCTTGTGTTGACGGAAGAGGACGTCATTTTTTGGCCTGCCAAGGTAGAGTGGCATCTGTCGGGCCCTGCCCGCAACCCAGTTTTAACAGAGGGCCATAGTTTCACCTGAAAAGGGGGCAGCAAGCGTTGTCCCTGTCCACTGACTCCCTCCCACAGGAAGCTAGAGGTGGGCAAAGGACTCTTCAAAGCCCCATCCCACTATGGGAAGAGCAAGAGAGGCTTTGACAGGAAGAACATTGCTCTCTCACGAAGCATCTCGGCTGCTCCTGGCACCAGCCAAGGCAGAGCTAAATGGCAGGAAAGAGGCGAGGGGCAAAATTAAAAGGGGAGCTTTTGCTAAAGCCGTTCTTGCTCTGCATGTTTGTGTGGTTTTGAGTAGGGGGAGAGAAAAAAAAGCCTTTGCCGGTGTCTCCATTTACAGAAACAATGCCTGAGGGTCATCACGGTGCGTGAGGAGACTTTTGCAAATGGGTGGTCTTGGGGATTTTAATGGGAGGCCAGATTCAGATAAGCAGCCCTATGTGACAATGGCTGGATTTATTTATTTGAATTTGCGTCCCACGTTTGCATATAAATACGCTCAAAGCATTTCACAACACGGCAGAAATGAAAATCTGCACAATAACAAACACAAAATCATTTAAAAATCGTAACGCAACTTGGCAAATGATTTGATTACATGTACGTTATGGCGTTTCAAAGTCGTCATCCTGAAACAGACTGTAAATCATTAAAAGGTATCAATGAATGACAGATACAATATACATTCCAATGCCATTGCAGGCCGAAAGCAATATAACCAGAAACCCCTTGCATGACGGAACTGTATTCCAAATGATACAGAAACATAGCAAAGGTTATAAAAGATGTAAACTCTTCACAGAATAAAATCCAGGCCTGCCTCTCGGAGGAAGCATGGAAATTTGCAGGGAAGCAGGTTCAAGTGTGTGTATTGTGTATCTCACAGGTATTTAATGTTCTGATAATAGAACATGTAGCTGCGAGCCATTTTCACAGGTTGCTGATCCCATTGTTGTTGTTGTTCAGTTGTTCAGTCGTGTCCGACTCTTCGTGACCCCATGGACCAGAGCACGCCAGGCACGCCTATCCTTCACTGCCTCTCGCAGTTTGGCCAAACTCATGTTAGTAGCTTCGAGAACACTGTCCAACCATCTCATCCTCTGTCGTCCCCTTCTCCTTGTGCCCTCCAACTTTCCCAACATCAGGGTCTTTTCTAGGGAGTCTTCTCTTCTCATGAGGTGGCCAAAGTACTGGAGCCTCAACTTCAGGATCTGTCCTTCTAGTGAGCACTCAGGGCTGATTTCTTTGAGAATGGATAGGTTTGATCTTCTTGCAGTCCATGGGACTCTCAAGAGTCTCCTCCAGCACCATAATTCAAAAGCATCAATTCTTCGGCGATCAGCCTTCTTGATGGTCCAGCTCTCACTTCCGTACATTACTACTGGGAAAACCATAGCTTTAACTATACGGACCTTTGTCGGCAAGGTGATGTCTTTGCTTTTTAAGATGCTGTCTAGGTTTGTCATTGCTTTCCTGCCAAGAAGCAGGCGTCTTTTAATTTTGTGACTGCTGTCACCATCTGCAGTGATCATGGAACCCAAGAAAGTGAAATCTCTCACTGCCTCCATTTCTTCCCCTTCTATTTGCCAGGAGGTGATGGGACCAGTGGCCATGATCTTAGTTTTTTTTTTTTTTTGATCCCATATTCCCTTCAGAAGAATGTATTTGTATTATTTATTAAATTTGCATGCTGCACTGTCCCCGTAGATCTCGGGGTGGTTCACAACATAAAATGACAATATGAAAAAGCACTGTAGAAGCTAGACTTCTGCAGAGTCACGCCACCGGTCCATTTAGCTCAGTACTGTCTACATGGAGTGGCAGAGCATCTAGGGTTTGAACCTGGGGCCTTCTGCAAGTCAAGCAGATGTTCTGCCAGCATGTGACAGACAGCCCTTCCCTAGCCATCTCTGGTTGCAGAATGAAGGCTAGCCCTTCCCATACGGTGCCTAGGGGCTTGCTAAGGATCCAAGCAGAAAACTTTCTCAACCTCCCTAGAGGTGATGGCTTGGAAACCCCCCCCTTTTTTTTGCCTGTGCCTTAAATACATCCCTTCCTTGAACTGTGAGCTGGAGGAGGCTGGCCGTTATATCTCTGGGCGACCGACTGCCCTCCACAGTTGGCCGTTTTGATGCATCTCCTGGTCAGATTGTTTTGAATCATCTCCAGCATCCTCCTGTTTTGTGTCTTCTCAGAGGTAAGACCCCTTGTATTCCCCTGAGGTTAAGTGAGTTACAGGATTACGGCCAGGGCTTTCCCCCCCCCCCCAGCCAGAACTCATCGGAAACTCAGTTCTGGCACCTCTCAGGTGGGCGCCATTGCCGTTCTAAGAGGAGAAGAAGAAGAAGAAGAGTTTGGATTTGATACCCCGCTTTATCACTACCCGAAGGAGTCTCAAAGCGGCTAACATTCGCCTTTCCCTTCCTCACCCACAAGAAACACTCTGTGAGGTGAGTGGGGCTGAGAGACTTCAGAGAAGTGTGACTAGCCCAAGGTCACCCAGCAGCTGCATGTGGAGGAGCGGGGACGCGAAGCCGGTTCCCCAGATTACAAATCAACTGCTCTTAACCACTACACCACACTGGGTTGCATTCATGGTGAGTTCCGGCATCTCTTTTTCTAGGAAAAAAAATAGCACCGATTACAGCCCCGTGTCAAGAGTTGGCTATTACGGGCCAAGATCCATGTACTTTTAGGTGCCAACAGGAACTTACCTTGACGTAGGAGCGGGAGCTGGTTTTTATTGGTGACTGTAAACTGCTTTGTGGAGGAAGTTCCTCAAAGAATGGGGTTGTGATTAAAAAAGATAAATAGCGTTTTCAGGCAGATTTGTTGTCTGTGGTAGGGAAAGAGTTAATCCCCCTCGTTTCTCCATCTCCCTCCCTTGGCTGCTTAGGCCAACACACACACCCTTGTGTTTAAAAAACCAAAACAACCTGGGTGTTAGTTGCATTCTCTCAAATAACTTCAGTTAATTTGGCTTTGGGTGGAGCCTAAATCCGGCATGTCATGAGGGAAGAGTTCAGCTGAATAATAAGTTGGTTTCCGCTGCTTACCTCACTGCCCTTGGGTGACAAGAGCTTGTACACAGATTAAAGTTGATTTAATAAATATTCCGTATCTGGCACAAGTGGCCAAGTTGCCTCTGGGATAGGAATGGAGTTTGGCGGTGCTCCTGGATCCATCATTTGTTACTCAAGAGACACCCTTATAACAGTGTGTACTACCTGCAGCTACTCTTGGGCCTTGTCCAGAGGCTTCAACGGGTGCAAAACAGCTAGACTGTTGATGCGGACAGACTGCTGTCTGCACATAATTCAGGTTATGCTCCAAAGTTTGCGCCAACTGCCCATATGCTACCAGGCCAGGTCCGAAGTTCTTGCGTTGATTTGCATGGCCTTTTAACAACTGGGGTCCGGGATACTTAGCGATTCCTTTAATCCCTGCCTGATCACGGAGGCCTTCATAGAATCGTAGAGTTGAAAGGGACCACAAAGGTCATCTAGCCCAACCCCCTGCAATGCAGGCGGGAATCTGTCGCCAAACATGGGGCTTGAAAGTCTCATGCTCTACTGACTGAGCTATGTGGTCCTTCGGGGGAATCTCTGTTAGGGCTTGTATCCACCAGGAGTTGTGTGTGGGCCCGATTTTGTGGAACACCCATTTGAGGTCAGACAGATAGTGTCCCTGTTTGTGGAAACATTTGCTGCAGCCTGGTTGTAGTAATAATAATTTATTAGATTTCGTACCTGTGGGAGGGAGAGAGACCAGGATACAAACACTGACACAAGTGGAGGGTTGCAAAATTGTTGGGCTAACTTACTTCGTAAGGTTTTTGCTGAGGATGCAACTAACATACGGAAATGTTGTAACTTACCTCAGTGGGAGAGTAAAGATGGGTCAGAAAGATCTAAAATAACCGTATTGCCTGGTTTAGGATGCCCTGAGAGGGCCTCCAGTGTCTCTGCAGTGGCACCGAGAGCCAGTGTGGTGTAGTGGTTAAGAGTGGTAGACTCGTAATCTGGTGAACGGGGTTCGTGTCTCCGCTCCTCCACATGCAGCTGCTGGGTGACCTTGGGCTAGTCACACTTCTCTGAAGTCTCTCAGCCCCACTCACCTCACAGAGTGTTTGTTGTGAGGGAGGAAGGGAAAGGAGAATGTTAGCCGCTTTGAGACTCCTTCGGGTAGTGAAAAGCGGGATATCAAATCCAAACTCTTCTCTTCTTCTTCTTCTTCACAGAACGGGAAACAAGTGTACCAGCTTTTCCCACTGTTGTTAAGTAACGGGAGGAGAATCTGCAGCTGGCAAACTTCTCCCTTCGCCTTTTCTTTCTGGCAGGGCTCCAGTGGCTTTTGAAAGCTAACTTTGCCGTACAGATAAATGTGGAGGTGCACACTGGGGGGGGGGAGCTCCTCCTCCTCCTCCTCCTCCATTTCTTCTATAACATTTCACTTGCTTTTCCCTATCAGATTGAGATTGTAAGTTCCTAGGGAGCAGGGACCTGTCTCACGTTGCTTATGCAAATTCCAAACCACCGGGATATTTTGGGTCGTCTTCTTTCTCCTTAATTTCTTTTTTTCATCCTGATTGTGAGCTGCCTTTGGACTTCAGAGAAAGCTGGGATAGAAATGCATACTTTTAATAAATAGGACACTAAGCACGCTGATGGTGCAGGAAATATTAACAGCTTCTGCACAAGGACAAGGGAGCCACATGCTGTCTGTCTCATGGGCATGAGCCCATCAGTAAAAATCAATACAAATCTTAGATTCTGCCTCCCCCCCCCAACCAAAATCCTGGCTGCACCCATGTGCCGTCTTAGTAGACCCTGTTCCATATTTTGGGAATTAAGAAAGGCAGTCCTTGGAGGAGGGAGAGTGGCCACCTGACTTTTGGGCTCTGGATCTGACCCATCTCAGCTCAGTATATCCCTAACCCCAGATGATCAAGGTTATTATGGATGTTCTTTCGCTTGGGGACACGGAAGCTTTTTTCCAGCTTCGTTAGCGACAAACCCCAACATCGGTTTGAGATTCTATTTGTACTCAGTTTGTGGGGCACTGCAAAACATGAGGAATTCGCTGCAAAAGGCTGCAAATATATTTTTCAGGGGATTTTTTAGTGTTTGATATCCTATAATAAGAATAAAAATTTATAAGAATAATAATTTATTATTGGCCAAGTACATTTTCCAACATACTTGGAATTTGTTTCGGCTACATTGCAATGTAAACATACAGACACTGTTCCTCTCACAATACAAAGAAGCAAAGAAACCCCACCCATAATTTACCTCCCCTTCAACTATACAACTACAAATTTAACGGCACAAGGGAGAAAACTATTCTTGTGCCTGGCCGATTTTGTATATGAAGTCCTGTAGCAACGTCCAGATGGAAGTAAATCAAGCAGATGATGACCGGGATGTAAAGGATCTGCTACAATTCTCTCTGCCCTCTTCCTAACTAGGGTAGCATAAATTGTCTCTATTGAAGGCAAGCTAACACCAGTTACCCTTTCTGCAATTCTTACAGCTCCTTGGAGCCTTTTCTTGTCTCTCTTGGAGGCTGTACCTTACCAAGCTGTTATAGAATTACAGAGAACAGTTTCAATGCTGCCTCTGTAAATTGGCTCAACACTTCCTGGGGCAATTTAAATTTCCTTAGTTGATGCAGGAAATACAGCCACTGGTGGACCTATTGCGTTCCTACTAAAAAAAATATATGTTTGGGTTTGGGGTTGATACCAGTGACCCCCCCCCCGTTTGAGTATCAATTAGTTTGGGGGCTGCTGCAAAACACGTGGTTTTCGATGCAAAACTGCTGTCAAACCTTGGCCCCGGTATTTTTTTGGGGGGGGCGGATCCCCAATGTAGAGGTTCCGAGATGTGTTTTTCATCTCTTCGGGAAAACTTTGGAGCACGTGGAATGAGGCTGAAAGTCAGGGTTGCTGCGGGGGGGGGGGTCCCAAAGGGCAACGAGAGAGGAGGGGAGGGTGAGTAGGAGATCATGACCGTGTCCAGCAGCCTCTGGCCGGAGCGCGGCGGGTTAAGGCGCAGCGCGGCTGGCGGGAGGGGGCGTGGCTTGGGGCAGGGGGCGTGGCCGGGCTGAGAGGCAGGTGAGCGCAGCCAGCAGGTGCGTCGCTCGCACCACCAGGCAGGGCGGCGGTGATGTCAAAGCGGGAGGAGAAAGGCTGGCAGGCAACTAACTGCTAAGCAACAGGTTCCAGATCAGAATCTCCCTTTCGGAGCATTCTCCGCCGTCCTTGCCCAGTCCTAGGATCAGGTGGCGCCTGCGGAGACTGAGTCACCCCCTTTGGCCATGGGGGGCCAAGCCGTCAGCCCCTATGGTGAGTCCCCAAGCTTCAGGACTCGGGGGTGTTGGGATGGTGATTGGCAAAAAGGAAACCCCCCCTTTAAATCTGGAGAAATCGGTGCGCGGGATTGGGGGGGGGGGGAGGCAGATGAGGATGGGAAGTTTGGATTGAAAGTGGAGTGTGTTGGGGGAGGGGGAAATCCAAAGCCAAATTCTGTTTTTTTTTTTTTTTTCCACCTGGGCATAGCCAGGATTTACGTTAGGGAGGGGCAGGACACCCACCTGTCGTCATCCTCTCTCTGCCTGGCTCACTCGGAATGAATGGTCTCAACAACAGTTGTTTGAAATTACTTTCTTTTGACCCCAAGTGCTCAGAAAAAATCTGTCAAAATCTTTCTGCAGTTTCTACCCTAAGTATTTTTATTTACTTACTTGATTAAGAGGGTGGGGTGGGGGTGGGGACAGCTGCCATGCCCCTGCCCCTCTGGCTACCCAAATACCCCTCACCCACCATCTCTGAGATCTTGGTGGCTTTGAAAGGGGAACACAGCATTTTGGGAGAGGCTTTTTGCGCCGGATGTGTTGGACCACTTGAGGTGGGGGAGGGAGAGAAAGTAGGAAACACTTTTTGGTGGGTTTCAGAAGTTTGAACACAAATCAGCAAATGACACGTGCCCTTTTAATTTTGGTGGGGAGTTAACTGAAACAAGCCGGGTTCACGTGGACGTTTTGTTTTATTTTGTGCATTTAATTGGTCCGGAGGAGTAAATGGAAAACCCACTTCCTTGTTATGGGCTCTTTGGGTCTGGATCAGCTCAAGCCGCTTCCAGGGTCCAGGAATGTGTGTTTGCATGTTTGGAGAGGGAGTATCGGATCTCGTTTTTGCATGCATGGTTGTTATATTTTATTTGCATAGTGCAGTCAGTGGCGCGGGAGAAGTTCCCTGCCCCGAGGAGCTTAAAAATCAAACGTTTGACAAAAGGGGAAGGGGATGATTGTGGGGCGTTTTAGCACAGGCGAGGGGGGTGATGTGCTCAGTTCAGATAAACATCCTCCGGCTTAGGGGACTTTTAAACTCGGTTCTGCTTCTAAACGGGAGTGGGAGGGTGTGTGGAAAAAGAAAATGGATTAAAACACTCTTCAGAAACCTTGGGCTACGTGATGGAGTAAAGTTTTGCCAAACTTGGGTCTCCAGCGGTTTTTGGACTACAACTCCCATCATCCCCAGCTAGCAGGACCAGCGGTCAGGGATGGTGGGAACTTTAGTCCAAAACCAGCTGGAGACCAAAGTCTGGGAAACACGAATGTAGCCTTTAGCAGTGTTGTGAAGGCGCATTGGTAGAAGACATGCTTTTCCTGCAAAAGGGTCTCTGGTTCAATCCCTGATAGCTTCAGCTGGAAGAACCGAATAGCCAGGATTTGAAACCCCAGAGAGTGACTCCCCCCTTCCCCCCCCCCAGCCAGAACAGACAGCTCTGGACTTAGGTTGACCAGGAGTCTGGCTCTCAAGAACAAAGCAGCTGGAAAAAATAAGTAGCATTTTTATAGCGCTTTGGAACACTCAACAGAATGCCGTCTAGGTGTTTCTCTGAGACCCAGAGACTTGCCAAAGGCCTTGACTCCGTAGAGCAAGAGGTAAGAAGATTTTAACTGCAGGGTGGGCTCTTCCCAATTTGTAGCTCCCTCTCTTACCCGCTGCACAAACTTTCACAACCATGATGGAGATAGTTAAGGGACCGTCACAATTTACTCGGTCCTGTATAAGAAGGGAAATGCGCCCTCTGCTGTTTGCAAGGGAGAAATATGGATAGAGTTTGGTTCATCAGATGTGTTGAGTTTAAACCGTCATTGGTAGGAGTATAGGCACATGTTTGCAAACAGCCGTAAACTGTGAGGTCAGAGGGAAATGAAAGGCCCCGTCTGCATTGAACATTTGGAGCAGCACCACCCCACTTTTAAAACAGCCTTATTTGGGGCTTCCACTTATTCAGGCTGCTGAGAGTTGTTAGGGGACCCCTACTGCCCTCACAAGGACCCAGGTGGCGCTGTGGGTTAAACCACAGAGTCTAGGGCTTGCTGATCAGAAGATCAGCAGTTCGAATCCCTGCCACGGGGTGAGCTCCCATTGCTCGGTCCCAGCTCCTGCCCACCTAGCAGTTCGAAAGCATGTCAAAGTGCAAGTAGATAAATAGGGACCGCTCCAGCGGGAAGGTGAACGGCATTTCCGTGCGCTGCTGGTTCGCCAGAAGCAGCTTTGTCATGCTGGCCACATGACCCGGAAGCTGTCTGCAGACAAACGCCGGCTCCCTCGGCCTATAGAGTGAGATGAGCGTGCAACCCCAGAGTCGGACACGACTGGACCTGATGGTCAGGGGTCCCTTTACCTTTACCTTTACTCCCCTCACAAAACTGCAGTTTCCCCCAAGTGGTTTAACAGCCAAATCTCTCTTCCCAGGAAACTCTGGGAGAGCAATCTGGGCCTCCCAACAACTCTCGGCACACTTAACAAACTATAGCTTCCAGGATTGTTTTGCGGAGAGGCGTGACAGTGGTTTGATACTGCTTTAAATGTGTGGTGCTGACCGGGCCCATAGTAACACTTTCAGTTAGAGCCGTGGCCATATACAACATTGAGGATTTTCCTTCATGCATCAGGCGGACATGAAAGCTGATGCCACAACAAAACTGGTTGACCTTTAAGGTGCCACAAGACCCTTTGTTTGTCCTGCTGCAACAGGCTGCTTTGCCGGGGATCATTCCCCTTCTGAAAATCTTTGGGTGCTTCCAGGTGGCTGCTCCTCCTGTTTGCAAAGTTTTTCACAGTTGACCGCATGACATTATTGTCATCGAAAGGCCGGCTGTGGTTTCCCCAGGCTTGCCATTCTTGGGAGAAATCCATTTAAAAAAACCAAAACCACTTGGCAACCTGTAATTTATCGTTATTTCCTGCCTTTCATCCAAGGGGCTGAAAGTGATTCCCACCTCCCTATTCTGTTTTCACAATGACCCTGCAAAGTGGTTAAGGCTGAGAGATGGTGAGTGGCCCACAGTCGCCCAGTGAGGTTCATGACTGATTTGAACCCCAGCCTCCCAGGTCCTGGGGACCCAGGTGGCGCTGTAGGTTAAACCACAGTCAGGGCTTGCTGATCAGAAGGTCGGCGGTTCGAATCCCTGCCACGGGGTGAGGTACCGTCGCTTGGTCCCTGCTCCTGCCCACCTAGCAGTTCGAAAGCACGTCAAAGTGCAAGTAGATAAATAGGGACCACTCCAGCGGGAAGGTAAACGGCGTTTCTGTGCGCTGCTCTGGTCCGCCAGAAGCGGCTTTGTCATGCTGGCCCCATGACCTGGAAGCTGTCTGCGGACAAACGCCAGCTCCCTCGGCCTATAGAGCGAGATGAGTGGCGCAACCCCAGAGTTGGACACGACTGGACCTGATGGTCAGGGGTCCCTTTACCTTTACCTTACCTCACCTCCCAGGTCCTAGTTCAGCACTCTAACCAACAAACCACACTAGCTGCACCTGTCTGTGATATCTGAAATATCCATTTTTTTAAAAATTATATTTTTTTGCAATATTAAGTTCCCAACATCATGCCTTCTTCATCTTGATACCATTTCTTTTGGGGAAGGTTCATACCCAAGACTCGGTAATCCCCATTGTCTTGCTAACAGCATGACAACGGACTTGAGTCCAGCCTGCTGTACTCAATTACAACAATGTTAATTATTTTAACATTTATATCTCTTGCTGAGTCGCCTTCTGTTAATGAAAAGAGAGTAGAGTGTCAGGCTGCGTATATAAAGTTAGCAAATAAACAGCTACTCCAGAAAATCAACAGTCTACGTAATAAGTTGTTTCAAGGCATAATGGTTAAATGTTTAACACCAGTTGCGTGGTTACTGGCTGTAAAACGCTCACACAATATTGCAAGTTGAAGTTATCCACTTCAGGCTCCTACCTAAAACTGGATTCCACAAATGCCTCTATCATAGCTTCCCTTGCTAGAAACCATCCTTGGAATTTATAGTGTGAGGTGAGGGCAGCATAGCCATTCCTATGAATAATGATTTTGGGCGCACCTTGGCAAACACCCCCCCAAATAGTTTCTAATATTTTGGTGGAGAAATGCAGGCAGGCTCTGTTTGGAAGGTCTTTCCGTTGTCACTTGGAAGGAGGAAACCAGGAAGTGAGAGAGTGGGCAGCTCACTCTGAATGTAAGCAAGCAAACAATAAACAGGAGAGTCATTTTGAACGAATCATTTATTTAGCTTCCAAACTTTTCAATCGTCGGCGTCTTGGGAGCAGAGTTCAGGGAATAGGGCAAGAGTCATTGGGGGGGGGCAGGCATGGGGCAGAATGCTAGCATCCTTCCCTCCTTATGTGCCTTCCCTTTCTTTCCTCCGGCCCACCACATGGTCTGAGGGACGGTGGACCGGCCCATGGCCGGAAAAGGTTGCTGACCCCTGCTGTAAATAACTTTAAAGGTAAAGGTACCCCTGACCGTTAGGTCCAGTCGCAGACGACTCTGAGGCTGCGCGCTCATCTTGCTCTATAGGCTGAGGGAGCCGGTTGTTTGTCCACAGACAGCTTCCAGGTCATGTGGCCGGCATGGCAAACCAGAGCAGCGCACGGAAACGCCGTTTACCTTCCCGCCGGAGCGGTACCTATTTACCTGCAGTTGACGTGCTTTTGAACCGCTAGGTTGGCAGGAGCTGGGACCGAGCAACGGGAGCTCACCCCGTCGCAGGGATTTGAACCGCCGACCTTCTGATCGGCAAGCCCTAGGCTCTGTGGTTTAGACCACAGTGCCACCTGTGTCCTTAAAGTAGCATTGTTTTTGTTGTTCAGTCGTTCAGTCGTGTCCGACTCTTTGTGGCCCCATGGAGCAGAGCACGCCAGGCACCCCTATCCTCCACTGCCTCCCGCAGTTTGGCCAAACTCATGCCAGTCGCTTCGAGAACACTGTCCAACCATCTCATCCTCTGTCGTCCCCTTCTCCTTGTGCCCTCCATCTTTCCCAACATCAGGGTCTTTTCCAGGGAGTCTTCTCTTCTCATGAGGTGGCCAAAGTACTGGAGCCTCAACTTCAGGATCTGTCCTTCTAGCGAGCACTCAGAGCTGATTTCTGTAGCTTTAGACGTCTTTAAAACTTTCATTCGGCAGAGCATGAGACTCTTAATCTCAGGGCTGTGGGTTCCTACATTGCAGGGGGTTGGCTCTCGGGGGGTGGGGGGTGGTATATCCTGGATCTTGTAGGGGGTGTTGGGGCAGGCAGTGGTCCTAAGGCAAAAGGCTGGAGTGTTTATCCAAGAGGGTGTGTAGCTGAACAAGATCTAAAAGTTGAATAAGGCGGATATTTGCTCACCTCAGTCCAGACCGAGACAAGGAAGTGAAGCAGTTTTACCCTGGCAGACTGTAAAGTCAGTCAAGGTTATTATAGAAAGGGCAGTTTCCTTCTGCAGGGAACAAAACTCTCTTTAAATGGAAGCAGGAGATAAGCTAGCTTTGATTTTTGTTTTACTTAACTACATGTATATACATGCCGGATCGTAACAAATACTTCCGGTTAGTTTACAAGAAATATTGACCTCATCAATGAAAAGCAGTAGAAAAAACGAGCCATTTAAAAACATTTGAAGGGCAATTAAAACCAGCAATGAACAAAAAGGAGATTGAAAACATGTCAACATGGTCTGTTTTTTGTTTCATTATGTATTTTGGATTCTCACGTTGAATTTTTCTGTTGCGAACCACACTGAGATCTTCAGGTGGAGGACAGTATACAAATTTAATATTTAAAAAAACAGTGAATAAAAATGACAAATAATCCTATATGGGCTAAGTTGTTTTCAGCAGGTACCGAAAAGCATACAGTGAAGATGCCCACCAGATGTCAAAAGGCAGGGAGTTCCACTGTTTCTGTGGATGGTAGTTTATCCAGCTTCTCTCTGGAGCTTTATTGATAGGGGTTAAGTCAGGCATAGGCAACCTCGGCCCTCCATATTTTTGGGACTACAATTCCCATCATCCCTGACCACTGGTCCTGTTAGCTAGGGATCATGGGAGTTGTAGTCCCAAAACATCTGGAGGGCTGAGGTTGCCTATGCCTAGGTTAAGTTGCCTAAAGGCGGTAGTCATTGCCACAGCTTGTGGCAGTGAGTTCCATAGGAATTTGTGCTCTGTGTGTGTGTGGGGGGGGGGAAAACCACCCTTATTTTACTGTATGTCCTCCTCAAATCTACTGACAAACAACTTCACCAGGTGACACCTGAGTACTTATCTTGGGAGAAATTTCTCCCTCTCTCCCCCCACACCATTTTGAAAACCTGAAATGTGATGACCAGCTGTGATCTCTCAGTGAGATGAGGTAGAGACTCTGCACGGGCTCAGGGGTACCTCCTTCTTTATTATGCCCCATGTTATTTAGAATTAAGTTTAATAGCTGTGAATCTGTGCGCCTCTGGGAACAGAATGCCTCAGAATGAAATATTGCCCATGAAAAATAGAGTGACTTCACCTTAATTGCAACCCAGACACAAAACACACTGGGGTAACATGGCGATTTGCACCTGCCACATCGCCATCAATGAACGGGGAGCTTCAGTTCTCCTCCTCCTGCTGACAATTCATTTATTTAGCATTAATCCTGATTTGCTTGCACAAAGCTTAAGCGGTGCCTCGATGATGCACAGCCTTTGCTGAGCATTCGTTCTAGTTTGTTCACAGGTCGGTTATATGGCAAGGAGCATTCATGCATCTCCTCGTTACTCATTCACCTGTTCCACGCTTCACAGTGCCATGTTCCCTGCCATGTTCCAAACTGCAAAAAGTCTACTTTTTGCACGTTTTTGGGATTTGTTTCACTAGGGGGATAAAGGTAAAGGGCTCTGGGGTTGTGTCCGGCTCTGGGGTTGTGGCGCTCATCTTGCATTACTGGCCAAGGGAGCCGGCGTACAGCTTCCGGGTCATGTGGCCAGCATGACAAAGCCACTTCTGGCGAACCAGAGCAGTGCATGGAAACGCCGCCCATTTACCTTCCCGCTGGAGCAGTACCTATTTATCTACTTGCACTTTTGACATGCTTTCGAACTGCTAGGTGGGCAGGAGCTGAGACCGAGCAATGGGAGATCAACCCGTTGCGGGGATTCGAACTGCCGACCTTCTGATCAGCAAGCCCTAGACTCTGTGGGTTTAACCCACAGTGCCACCCATTTCACTAGGGGGATACAGTACTTTAAATGCACTAACTTAAACCTCCTGTATGCGCTTGGCTCACTCCTGCAAAATACGTGAAACTTTGGAGACACCCTAAGCAAATGCTGTACTTAAATAAATACAGAAGGAAGCAGGAAGGAATTGGATGGTTGCTTTTGTGGTTCTTATGGGGAAACAAAGCCACTCAGATGCATGGCCAGAGTGGTTTGGTATGAGGAAACCCAAACCTTTTTAAAGGTGTACTACACCATTTCCACTTGGTGTCGTCACACTTATTTCTTTAATGCTTTTCTAGCCTTCCATTGTCCTCCCTGCTGAGTTCTGCAAGGGGACAGTGGAGGCGAAATAAGGAGTTGACTCTGACTTGGCAATGGCTCTGGCTCCAGCCACTGTTGCATACCCTCCAACATTTATCCAATGACAATAGGGACGTTGTATTCCATAATAACAATAACAAGTACAGATAGGTAGCCGTATTGGTCTGCCATAGTAAAAACAAAACAAAATAAAAAATTCCTTCCAGTAGCACTTTAGAGACCAACTAAGTTTGTTCTTGGTATGAGCTTTCATGTGCATGCACACTTCTTCAGATAGCTCATACCAAGAACAAACGTAGTTGGTCTCTAAGGTGTTACTGGAAGGAATTTTTTAAATTTTATTTTGTTTTAACAATAACAAGGTTATAAGAAAAACTGCTCCCTTTCCCTTATGGGGTATTCCAGAGCCCATATAGAGTCCTTAAGTGGGTTCCCTATTGGTAGGAGAAATAACATAGGCCAACCAGAATAAATTGAGAAGCAAAGCGGCTAGTAAGCCTGATCTTTATTAAAGGAAGTGTTGCAACAGGGCCCCCATTCACCCCATGCAGGAGGGACGGAGGAGAACCCCGAAAAATGGTGCGTAAGCCCTTATATAGACTTTTGAAATTGCCTACCCTGTAGCCCTAAACCACCCCCCCTCAAAAAACATACATACACCACAGAAGGAGGCAGTCTACAGCTGAAATCCTGTTTGCCAGGATACCTGATAATATTCACTGATTGCATTACCTGGGCAGCTTGGCCATCTTTTGTGAGGGTTAATACTCAAACCTATCAATTCTTAAAGAAATCAGCCCTGAGTGCTCACTGGAAGGGCAGATCCTGAAGTTGAGGCTCCAGTACTTTGGCCACCTCATGAGAGGAGAAGATTCCCTGGAAAAGACCCTGATGTTGGGGGAAGATGGAGGGCACAAGGAGAAGGGGACGACAGAGGATGAGATGGTTGGACAGTGTTCTTGAAGCGACTGGGATGAGTTTGGCCAAACTGCGGGAGGCAGTGGAAGACAGGAGTGCCTGGCGTGCTCTGGTCCATGGGGTCACGAAGAGTCGGACACGACTAAACTACTAAACAACAAAGGAGAAGCGGGATGTTCCGGGATCAAATCAGAAACTGGGAAATAGAGACACTTGGAGGGTCTCCTGTTGGCTCCGCTGCCTTTTCACTTACCAGTCACCACTGTATTAATGGATATGACCAACTTGGGCCCATTAATTTAAGTAGGTCTACTCTTAAGTGAACCTTGTTTGGTGGATGCAGCTGTGAGTTGAGAGTAAATGGTGTCTTTTTCTTGTTGCTTTTGTTAAATGTCTAGGAAGCAGAACCCCTTCGTGATGGACTGCCAATTGCCCAGAGATCTAAAAACAGGTCCCAGACCCCAGTCGACTTTTACACTCACTATTGGGTTACATAATTCCATGAAAGTTGATGGCGTTATGGCTTGAGAGAGGCTTTACTGAAAGCTGTATCTCTTGTCATAAAATGGGTTATGCGGATCCTAACCATCTGAATGTATGCTGCTCCTCATGCCACCAATGTCCTGAGGACAAGCCCAGAGCAATTCTGCCCTAAGAGGAAAGGAAGTTTCTTGATCCCTTACTCTTCAGGAATGTTCAGGGTGAGGCTTCATTACTGTGAATGGCCTTCGGACCTTAGGGACGCACTCCCAAACCATAAAACACTTGAGCATCCCTCAAGGCAGCCATTTAAAACTGTTCAGGGACAGATGTAGGTTTGAAGATCAGGGGCCCTCCCAGCACAGGACCCCGGCAGCAGGAAGCTGAGTGTAGCTGCCATCTTGATTTATCATCTGTGCCCAGGAGCTAATTTAGGGTTGCCCCATGTCCGCTTTTTCCAGGATATACCCTCTTTTTCATGGGTATGTAAAATGAGAGTCGTCATAGTGATCCATAGTTAAAAGTAGAAGTTGGAGAATGTGTCCTCTCTTTTTGCTCTTCAAATTATGGCATCCCTACCCGTATTACAGGGACGTGGGTGGTGCTGTGGGTTAAACCACAGAGCCTAGGGCTTGCCGATCGGAAAGTCGGCGGTTCGAATCCCTGCTCCTGCCAACCTAGCAGTTCGAAAGCACATCAAAGTGCAAGTAGATAAATTAGTACCGCTCTGGCGGAAAGGTAAACGCCGTTTCCGTGTGCTGTTCTGGTTCGCCAGAAGCAGCTTAGTCATGCTGGCCACATGACCCGGAAGCTGTCTGCGGACAAAAGCTGGCTTCCTCGGCCTATAGAGCGAGATGAGCGCCGCAACCCCAGAGTTGTCTGCGACTGGACCTAATGGTCAGGGATACCTTTACCTTTACCTTACCCGTATTATGGAAAATTCAAATGGTGACTAGACGTAGCTGAGGCTTCAGAACAAAATGATGTTTTTCAAAGGTATTCTCAAAGCAGGTTTGGACAATGGGCCTGACAGCGAACCAAGGTTTCGACTTCCGAAAACATTCGAAAACCAAGGCACAGCTTCCAATTGCCCGCAGGTGCTTCCTGAACTCAATCGAAAGCCGTGTCAGATGTTCAGCTTCCAAAAAAAACGTTTGCAAACCGGCGTTCGGAAGCCAAAACGTTTGAGTCACAAGGCGTTCGAGAACTGAGCAATGAATGTACCTGCACACTGAATGATCCCTGCTGTTGAGCTTTCTTCCGCCATTTTATTATATCTCCCCACTTTTCTTGAATGAATGCGTTCAGTCCTTCACGAATCTGGACACTCCTTTTTTTTAAGTCATTAAGTTTTTTTTAAGTTTACTTTTGTTTTTGTTTTTTTATTAAAGATTTTCTTGGTTTACAAAAGTGTGTGCAATGTCTCTCTTGTATTTTTTCCATGTAACATTTTTACAAATCAGTTTTGGTTGTTGAGACATTAGGGAGAGAAGGGGGAAAGAGGTGGGTGGGGTGGGGGGATGGGTGGGGTGGGGTGACGATGTTTCTATTTTACTTAATATATGTAGGGTTTGGTATCAGCGTTGTTTGTGTAGGTTCTCTGTTGTTTGCTTGTGCTTCTTTGGCGGTGAGAGAGGTTGGGACTGGTGTAGGGTGTGATTGTTCATTTGTGGTTGACTGTGGTGATCTTTGGTTTCCTGTGTGAGTGGGGTGGGTGGGTGTTTTGGATCAGGTTAGCCATATTGATTTGTATGCTGTTGGTAGATTTTTGTCATTGTCTTGTTGGGCTGTGTGTGTGATGAAGGGGAACCATATCGGGGTGAAGGTGTCTTCTTGTGTTTGTCCCCGTGCTAGTTTCAGGTTACTGGTTAGTTTTTCTAGTAGGGCTGTTTCCCATACTACTTGGTACCATTGGTCCATGTTTACTCCTGACAGGTCTTTCCAGTGTCTGGTTATGATGTTTCTGGCTGCTGAGAGTAGATGGATTATGAGTTCTTTGTGTTGTAAGTGGGCATTATTGTCTTGGAAGATGTTTAGTAAGACCAATTCTGGGGTGGTTTCTAGCACTTGCTTGGTTATTTTACATATTTCTCGTATGGTTGTTGTCCAGAATGGTTGGATTTGGGGGTAAGTCTTCTAAGTTAAGCAGTTGAGGAACTTTACAATGTACAAACCTAGCATTGAGTCCTTAGCTGAGTCGGGCTTCATCTATCCACCAGACCAGGTATTGGCTCTTGAATTGCAGAGCCAAACTTGTCGGACTAGAAATCTGAATGTCACGTTTCCCATGCTGAGACACCTACACAGGGAAATCCTTCCTCTCTAGGGAAAGGCTAGAACGCTCATTGCCCTGCTGTACCCATTCATTTTATGTACTTGCAGTCAACAGCAAACTAATGACCACCCATAGCATTCCTCTTGCCGCTTTGTAATTACTATGATTTATTCCAGTGTGTGGTGTAGTGGTTAAGAGCGGTAGACTCGTTATCTGGGGAACTGGGTTCGCGTCTCCACTCCTCCAGATGCATCTGCTGGGTGACCTAGGGCTAGTCACACTTCTCTGAAGTCTCTCAGCCCCCCTCACCTCACAGAGTGTTTGTTTTGGGGGAGGAAGGGAAAGGAGAATGTTAGCCACTTTGAGACTCCTTCGGGTAGTGAAAAGTGGGATATCAAATCCAAACTCTTCTTCTTCTTCCTCCTCCGTATGGTAAATGCAGTGTGCTGGAGTTGGGCAGGGCAATCGCAGGTCAAGGGGAAAGGGATTGTGTAGTAGCGTGGGGATAATGATTTCAGCAAGTGATTTCAGCTCTGACATAGTGGGCAGGAGACAGCTTCTTCATGTAATGCTCTTTATTCAAGCAAACAAGACTGGAGACTGAGGAGAGGGAAGCTACATTTATAGGGACAGAAGACTGGCTGGAAAGGATACATTTTGGAGGGAACAATCTCAATCAATCACAAAGCTGCCTTTTGGTTGGAACCAATAAGACTGAGGATCCAAATGCAGCGACTTGAATGAACCAATAGTAGCTGTTCCTTCTGGAACAGGAAGGCAGTTACTTTCCCCTAATGTGAATACAGACAATAGTAATACAGATATGATAACCCTTGAATCAATACACAACATTTATTACTAATGGGAACCTACCCAAAGGCTGCCTAGAAATGTCCCTTCATCCAGAGTGTAGCTGTGAAGCTCTTAATAGGAGAACCTCATACCAGGCATATAACTGAGAAGGCTGAACTGAGAATCTCACAGAAGGCTTTCCATGGCATGCGTTTATTTTATTTTATTGTTGCATGTGGGAAGGCCCCTGTTTTGATCCCTGGCGTCTCCAGCTATGGCTGGAGAAAACCTCGGCGCCTGAAACCCTGGAGAGCTGCTGCCGGCCAGTGCAGGCAATACTGAGCAATGGTCTGACTCGGTATAAGGCAGCATCCCACCTTTCAACGTTTCCTTAGCTGATGGTTTTGATGTTGGAGCTTGTTGTATTTATTGGTGATGTTTTTATGTGTTGCGATCCGTCTTGGGGAGGGCTATGCGCCCTGAAAAGTGTATTAGCGAACCAGTTAAAATAAATGAATATGACTATTGAGAGCCCACCCCAAGGAGTCGTCCTTTTCATACGCTGCTGCAGAGAGGTTAAGGGGACACTACTGGCAGCAGGTGATTCATGGATGGCAAGATGCGACCGGGGCATTGAACGTTTGCTCATGGGTATCGGCTTCCAAGTTTGGCACAGCGCCAAAATGGAAATGCCCAGGTGTGGGTGCTATATTATGCAAAAGACCCCTGGTGCTCAGCCAATACCTGGAGGTGATGTCATTCCGGGGAAGAATATTGTTTTCAGTGATGTTTTGTATTCCACATCAGCGGCTGCTATTATAGTCTTTTTTTGCACCTGATGCCCTCTGTGGTTCGGGTTACAGTGGCTATTTCCTGGTTTGAGTTTTACAGCTCTCCCTCGCTTATCTCTTGGTAATTGAGTCTAATAGCTTCGCTATCCGCACTGCCATTGAACTCCTCCAAGTGATGGGCATGCCCCCAAATTCTGCTCAATCTACTTAGGAAACCAGACAATTCCAGGTCCTGGGTCTTTCTCGGATGATATTCATTCGTATACCACCCTTCATCCAAAGATCCCAGGGCAGTTCACAACACAAAAATATAAAATGCGAACACAGAATACATAAAAAAGAAGAAATAAATAAATACACCAGCACTAGAAGGCTGATCGCCGAAGAATTCATGCTTTTGAATTGTGGTGCTGGAGGAGACTCTTGAGAGTCCCATGGACTGGAAAAACATCAAACTTATCCATCCTTAAAGAAATCAGCCCTGAGTGTTCACTGGAAGGGCAGATCCTGAAGTTGAGGCTCCAGTACTTTGGCCACCTCATGAGAAGAGAAGACTCCCTGGAAAAGACCCTGATGTTGGGAAAGATGGAGGGCACAAGGAGAAGGGGACGACAGAGGATGAGATGGTTGGACAGTGTTCTTGAAGCGACCGGCATGATTTTGGCCAAACTGCGGGAGGCAGTGAAAGATTGGGGTGCCTGGCGTGCTCTGGTCCATGGGGTCACAAAGAGTCAGACACGACTGAACAACAACAAAAGATTCCTACACAAAGACTAGGCCGATGACAAAAGATGGCTTAGGGAAGTCCCGTCTTATGGACTGAAAGGATGTCTTAAAGAAATTAGAGCACATGTAGCCAACAGGATGCACTTTCGATAACGATGGACTACAACTCCTCAGGGACCCGGCTATCTTGGCTGCAGCTGTTGGGAGTGGGCAGTCCCAACATCATCTGGAGGATGCCATGTTGGCTAGCCCCGTTTTTTTAGGATTACAAAAAGGAAAACGGACCAGAAGGGGCCTGAGTATCGGCTCAGGGAGGTACCAGCTTTGTCCAGCAGCCGAATGAACATGCAAGGATGGGAGATGCTCCTCCCCTAAGGCCGGAGGCATTAATAAAAAAAGATCACGTTCCCAGTGAGGGGAAAGGAAGCAATCCTTCCACCGGGCCTTGTTTGCATGGCAATTTGACACTGGGGGGGAAATAAGGCAAGTATATAATCTGGAGAAGACGCTTCTCGAGTTGCCTGGGTTGTACAACCACAAGCGACTCTGGACATTCAGAGAAGGCTGTGGTTGCTTACCAACCAGTCTTTGTTTCATCCTATTGCACCTCATAACAGGCCAGGAGGCTTATGGCAGGGCAATAGCCAAGCAGTGGCAGCCCCTTGGGCTTGAATAAAAAACATCCACCTTTTGGAAGCAGCTGCTTGCGGCAACTTGGCTAGTTTCTCCTTGAAGGAGGTAGCCAGTTTTCCAGTTTACATGCAACCAGGTTGCCTGCTCAGGGGCGTAGCAAGGGGTCGGGCCGCCCCATGTCCCATAATGGAGGGGGTGACAAATGATCAAGGAACAATTACTGCCCTACTAGGGCGGTTCATAAAAAAAACTTCTTTTTCAAATGCCTGCTCCAAAGGTCTTATCTTACTATACTAGGGATTATATATAGCTATATATGAAATTTCATGCATATCGGTTAATATCTTGACCCTCCTCCACCAAAATAGCTGTTCACTTGGCTGTTTTCCTATGTCGTGAAGGCTGAAATTTCAGTTCAGTGGAACACTTACTGTTCGTAACCCTAACCCTGTGGAAAGCCATCTAATTAGACTTTAATTGGATTTTGAGATGTTTTTAGGAGGTAATTTAATTATTGTTTGATTTTATACCAATGTTATATATCTAATGTTAGCCACCCTGAGTCCGACTTTGGCCGGGGAGGGCGGGATATAAATAAAAGTTTATTATTATTATTATTATTATTATTACTTGTTATTATTCCTTTGTAAGAAAATATGAAATAAAGTAAAACCATTTTTGCAGGGGGGGGAATCAATGGGGGGGTGACAAGAAATTTTCCGCACTGGGTACCACCTGACCTTCCAACTCCTCTGGGGGGGGTGACAAAATTTTTTTTTGCCCCCGGGTACCAATGTACCTTGCTACAGGCAATCAGTTAATAAAGCACAGCTGATTGGGATTCCTACCTTTTGAGAAATGCTTTTCTATAACTGATACGGTGAGGGGAAAGAAAGTTGCTCCAAAGGCTCTGTGGTGGCTCTGGGTCCGAACAGTAAAACCTATAAACCCATGGATGGCTCCGTTGGTAGAGCATGAGGCTCTTGATCTCAGGGATGTGGGTTCGAGTCCCACGTTGGGGAAAAAGATTCCTGCATTGCAGGGGGATGGACTAGATGAACCCTGGGAGTCCCAGCTCTACAATTCTGTGATTCCATAGAAGGAACGTCTCCACCCCCATCATTCAGCCCGGACACTGAGATCCAGCGCCGAGGGCCTTCTGGCGGTTCCCTCACTGCGAGAAGCAAAGCTACAGGGAACCAGGCAGAGGGCCTTCTCGGTAGTGGCACCCGTCCTGTGGAACTCCCTCCCTTCAGATGTCAAAGACATAGACAACTACCAGATATTTAAAGGACATCTGAAGGCAGCCCTATTTAGGGAAGCTTTTAATGTGTGATATTTTAATGTATTTGATTTTTTTTTTTGGAAGCCGCCCAGAGTGGCTGGGGAAATCCAGCCAGATGGGCGGGGTACAAATAATAATAATAATAATAATAATAATAATAATAATAATAATTATTATTATTATTATTATTATTATTATTATTATTATTATCTCCAAATTTCTTCTTGTGACATAGTAGACATTTCCTCCTGTCCTCGATTTACCCTCCCACATCTCTCTCTCTCACCAGGGGAGAAGTTGAAACATGACCCGACTTTCCGCGGCCCCATCAGAAACAGGTAAGAAACTCTTTGCGCATGGATAGGTGAGCTGGCTGCAATCTAGACTACTTGTGTGGTGTCTTTGAAAGAGGCTGGGAGGCAAGGCAGCCTAAGAAGAGAATGGGTATACTTAGGTTCCAACTGCAGCCAACCTGTAGCCCTTCAGATGTTGCCAGATGACAGTTACCTTCACATTATTATTATTATTATTATTATTATTATTATTATTATTAATTCATTTTCCATTAGCAGCTAGGTCTATCCAACTGACCCTTTCTGAAACAATACTGGAACTGAAACGCAGCCATTTTTCACAGATCTCACTTACCCGAATGTTATGGTGCTGTTCTCCAATCAATGCTTTTATAAACAAAACGCATAAATTAGGGGAAAGTGTGAATAAAACTGAAAATTTCCCCATCCGTTTATTTGATTGCGTTTATATCCCGCCTTTTCCTCCGAAGGGCTCGTTCGTGGTTCTCCCCTTCCTCATTTTTTCCTCACAACAACCCTGTGAGGTAGATTAGGCTGAGAGGTTCTGACTGGGACAAGGTCACCCAGTGAGCTTCATGGCTGTGTGGGGATTCGAACCCTGTGGGATTAAATAAGGAAGGTGAGAACCGTGTGCAGTCGTACCTTGGTTGTCGAACGCCTTGCGACTCGAACGCCGCAAACCGGGTAATGAGCGTTCCGGTTTCCAAATGGTTTTTGGAAGTCAAACATCCGGCGTGGCTCCTGCAGCCAATCGGAAGCCGTGCCTTGGTTTTTGAATGTTTTCGGAAGTCAAACGGACTTCCAGAACAGATTCCGTTCGAGAACCAAGGTATGACTGTGTGCCGCATTGAGCTCCTTGGAGGGAAAGGCAAGATATAAATGCCATAAATAAATGAAGATAAAATAAAGGAGATCAAATGCTGATCGCATTCTGTGGATTGATTCGCATTCCGGATATGGGAACATTGGCAATTTGGGCTCCCCATCTCCTATATTCTCCAGTATCCCTGGTGATGGCTCATTTATGTGAAGAAAATTTGCCCTCTGGCCCAGTGGTGTGCGGTCAGTGGAATAGGGGGACTAGACTAGTCCCTTAAATGTTCCCCTGGCTCCTCCTTCCCAAAGCACAGGAGGCTTCTGTCTGGCTTAGGGAGGGAGGTGCGATGCTCTGACGGGGTCTGAGAGCCCTCCCGGCACTTTCCCAAAGAGCCAGTGTGGTGTAGTGGTTGAGAGCGGTGGACTCATAATCTGGTGAACCGGGTTCGTGTCTCCGCTCCTCCACATGCAGCACACGAAAGCTCATACCTAGAACAAACTTAGTTGGTCTATAAGGTGCTACTGGAAGGAATTTTTTATTTTGTTTTGTTGTGGGGGAGGAAGGGAAAGGAGATTGTTAGCCGCTTTGAGACTCCTTCGGGTAGTGATAAAGCAGGATATCAAATCCAAACTCTTCTTCTTCTTCTTCCTCCCGCATCCTGTCAGAGGCCTGGCGCCTCTTTTTAATTCCCTCTTTTTAATTGTTTCTTCCAGGGTTGGGCCTTCAGAGGAATTTAAGCTGTCTAGTTGGAATTTGCTGCCAAGGAGTGTGGTGGAGTCTCCTTCTTTGGAGGTCTTTAAGCAGAGGCTTGACAGCCATCTGTCAGGAATGCTTTGATGGTGTTTCCTGCTTGGCAGGGGGTTGGACTGGATGGCCCTTGTGGTCTCTTCCAACTCTAGGATTCTAGTTCAGGCAGCTTCCTTCATCACCCAGGCGTCCTCCAGATGTCCTAGACTACAACTCCCATCAAGCTGGCTGGGGCTGATAGGAGTTGTAGTCCAGAACACCTGGAGGGTGCTAGGTTGCTGAAGGCTGAGCCTAGGGTGAGTGTTTTTGGGGTCCGAGTGGACTCCTCTATCCCCATTTCTGCTATTTATTCATACATGTCCGTGATCTGTCTTCCCGCTGTCCTTCTGTTCCAGGAGCTGTACTGACGTTATCTGCTGCGTTATCTTCGCGGTTTTCATTGCTGGCTACATCTTGGTGGGGATTCTGGGTAAGTAATGCTAAAAGCAACAGGGCTTGGAGATGAGGGCAAGGAAGGTGGAATCAAGTTGGGAGCTGTTGTTTCGCCAAGCGGACACAGTTTGTCTGGAAGCTCTGCCAGCTTCAGTACATGAAAGGCAAACCAAATTCACTCAGGTTGTTTTCTTTCTTTCTTTCTTCTTTTTAATTTTTTGTTATAGATTTTATTGATACATCAGAACAACAACAACAAAACAGAAAAACAAAACAAAACAAATATTCAGCAATATTTTTTTTATAAAAAAAATAGATAATGACAATAAAAGTTACAACCAACGAAACTTAAACATTTACAGCACATAAATATAAATAACATAAGGTTTTGACTTCCTTCACCCTGATACCAGCTTTTTAATTTATTTATTCCCAACTGTTTCCTTTGTGAATTATTGTTATGATTGTCTCACATACACAACCTAAGAATCATAAACCGTCTTGCAGAACTTAATCAAACACTCAGGTTGTTTTCATTTGCATGCTTGGTTTTGGGCACAATCTCTGTTCAGTGCCAGCGGAAGTAAATAAGTTGCAAAGTGCTGCCCTTTGTGCTAAGACGCGTTTGACCATTTACAGACACCGTAATAGTAAGAAGTCTTCAGCATAAAAACAAAAAACTGCAGTGTTATGGGCTAGAAACTTGCTGTGTATTTTACTAATGCCCTGAGACCTGAAAGAATATTGATTCTTGACACAGACCCTCCAAGTGTCCCATTTTTCCAGGGACGGAAGCTGTCCTGGTTTCTGATTTGATCCCGGAATGTCCCACTTTTCCTTAGGGTGTCCCTATTTTCATCGGAGAAATGTTGGAGGGTATGGAATAGGATGTCCCAAGGCGCTTTTTTCAGCTGGAAATCACCAGAACTCAGTTCTGGCACCTCTCAGGTGGGGGGCACTATTGCCATTATAAGAGAACAAGGGAGATGTTCATGGTGAGTTCCAGCACCTCTTTTTCTATAAAAATAGCCCTGGTCATTGTCCCGCCTTTGAGTCCACCCCTAACCAACCACATCTCACAGCGCCTCTGTAAAAATGTGAGTGCCTTTCCTCACTTCCATTATTCTTTGTATCCTCTCAATCCCAGCCTGGCTGTATGGTGACCCCCGGCAGGCTATTTATCCCAGGAATTCAACTGGAGCATATTGCGGGATTGGCGAAAACCGGTAGGTACAGAGACCCACGGGAAAGAAGGGGGAACCAATGGCGAAGGGGGTGCATTGTCATGGGGAGCATGTTTAGTAAGCGCACAAGGCTAGAATCCATGGCCAGAAACATACCTTGGCCTGGCAGAGCCATTTTCTTCCTCCTCCTTTTCCTCATCGACTTATCTTGCTGTTTTTTTAGTTTTTGCTTCCTTCTAACATTCGTGTTTCCACTTTTGTTGACAGTCGAGTCTTCCAACGAAGCCGCTGCTTCCCCCTTTCCCCCTCCCCCATTTTACGCATTTGCAGTGTCCTTTTCCCGGTCTCTTTCTTTACATGACTCGCACCCGCCTCCCCTCCAGAAATCCTTTTTACTGTGTGTTCGTGATGGGGGTGGGGGTGGGGGTGGGGTGAGAGGAGAAATTTGAAGGTGAATCTATGAAACGTTCACTTTCCGAAACAGTACGAGAACCCCAAAGCACAGCCGCCCTTCAGAATTCTCCCTTATCCAAACTTTGCCATGCGGTTCCCCAAGAAACTGATGCGTAATGATATGTCTCTTAAATATCATATAGAAATGCATTATATTAGGGGAATCTCATGCTAGTCAAAACCATGTCTCAAAAATGCGTTTGTTAGGAGAAATTCACACTTTTTAAAAAAGAAGAAAGAAAGAAATTTGCACATCGCTGCAGAAGTATGGATAATGGAATTTGAGACAGAATGGGAAAATTCAAGAATCAAAACGGATATTTCCTTCCATCCCTAAATTGTGATGATTTGTGCTCTTTGATGGTATCGGGGTGGTTGCACATTATCCAACTTTCAGTATTGGCTGCATCTGCACCATATGTTAAAAGCACCGTGATACCAGTTTAAACAATCATGGCTCCCCCTAGAGAATCCTGTAAACTGTAGTCTGTCAAAGGTGTTGAGAGTTGTTCCCCTCGCAGTGTTGCAGTTCTCAGAGCTCCCTGGCACTGGGGCAGCTCAGTTGGGAGAGCACGAGACTCTTCATCTCAAGGTCATGGGTTCAAGACACACATTGGCCAAAAGATTTCTTTCTTTTTTAAAAAAAAAAATTTTTTTTATTGATTTTTCCATGTATACTTCTTCTGACAATATATCTTTAACAATTTTTCATATTTCTACCCTCCTCCCCTGGACTTCCCTCATACAGTACTCCCATTTTGCTTTATTTCCATATTGTTCACCCTGTTTACTGTTTCCCCAAAATTTCCCCAATACATATACTCTTAACTTTTGTTGTATACAGTTGTGATTGTTTACTCAAACCCAGCCAATGAGTCCATTTCTTAATGTTGCCTCTTCGTATATGTTATAAATAGTTCCCATTGTCTTTGTCGTCCTTTTCATGTAGTTTTTCTGTTAGTTTTGCCAGTTCTGAATGTTCCATAAGTTTCGCTTGCCATAGCCAAGAGATTCCTGCATTGCAGGGGGTCGGGCTAGATGACCCTCGTGTTCCCTTCCAACTCTACAGTTCTATGATTGCTAAACCACTCTATGGTGCATTTAGCCCCATTTTTGTCCATGCCCTGGGAAGAAAGCTTCTCTTAGCCATTGGCCCCTGAATTGTTGACTCTGCCCCTGACTAAGATATGGCCTCCCCTCTCCTCCCTAACAAGGTAAAGGGACCCCTGACCATTAGGTCCAGTCGTGTCCGACTCTGGGGTTGCGGCGCTCATCTTGCGTTACTGGCCGAGGGAGCCAGCGTACAGCTTCCAGGTCATGTGGCCAGCACCCCAAAGCCGCTTCTGGCGAATCAGAGCAGTGCACGGAAACGCCGTTTAGCTTCCCGCTGGAGCAGTACCTATTTATTTACTTGCACTTTGATGTGCTTTTGAACTGCTAGGTGGGCAGGAGCAGGGACCGAGCAACAGGAGCTCACCCCATCGCGGGGATTCGAACCGCCCACCTTCTGATCAGCAAGCCCTAGGCTCTGTGGTTTAACCCACAGCGCCACCCGCGTCCTCTAATTATTTAATGAATCTGGGTTTGTTTCACTCTCTCTCTTTGTGTTTTGCAGGGACAAACCTTTCGTTTTCTACCTAAACATTATGAAATGCGCCACAAGTTTCAACCTCATATCGGCTGCAATGAGCGGGTTGCAATGCCCGACACCACAGGTAAGAAGAGTGGGCAGGCTCCGGAGGGGTTCCTGAGATGGAGCTGGCTGTAGCAGGAAGCACTTTCTCATGCCCATTTTGTTTCCGTTCCCTTCAACTTTATCTGCCCACTGCCCATTTTCAAATTGCATTACATCAGCCTTCTTTCCAGACACTACCTAGTGCCGCCGGGGGATTGAACCCAGGGCTTCTGCACGCGGAATGCGCTCTTTCCCACTGAGCCACAACCCTTCCCTTGTGCGCTGTGCTGATGATGATTATGGCACAGGGGTAGGGCCATTGTAAAAAGTTGGCAACCCTAACTGCGAGAGAAGGCAAAACCAAGAAAAGTGAGAAGTTGGGGGCCTTGACTTCTCCCAGACTCCAGACGTGACAGTTGGAAATTCTGTCAGATCAAAGCAATTGATAATCTTTGCAAACCCCACCAGCGTTTGTTCCATGCGCTTGCCTTCCTTTCCCTCTCTCCAGATCTGCGTCCCATCCTGCCCTGACAAATTCTGGGCGGTGCCTCCGCAGATTATCCGAAAGGATAAGCCCGAGGACATATGGAACCAGACCCTGTGCCAGCCATCAGTTGACCTGAAGACAACCAACCTGGTAAGTTGGCAACTTTCGTTATGGCAGGTTGGTTCTTCTCCCCCACCCATTTCTCCATTCCGCAAGTGTACAGGCCATAAGAAGAGATCCTGGCTGGATCAGGCCTGTGCCCATCAGGGGCCAGTCAGATGCCTTGATGGGAAGCCCACAAGCAGAACATTAACACAACAGCCCTCTCCTCCTTGCAATTCCCAGCAGAAGTATAATCAGAGCTCTTCTTCTTTGGCGATCACTCGCAGCCGAGTAAGATTGTCTTCCATAAACACGGTTTTAACAGTGAGTCTGTAAGTGACCGTGGAGGCCAATTCTGGATCCACACATCCTTCCACAGTGGGGACATAGGTTTCCGGGTGGGAGTTGATCACGGTGAGGGTTTGCCAAGCGTGCCTTCCTCTTAGCGCCTTTCTCCTTTTCATCCTGAGTTTGAGTGACTTCAAAGCCCATGAAACATTTGGCAAAGGCTGTTCTCCAACTGGAGCGCTCGCAGGCCAGTGTTTCCCAGTTGTCTGTGCTTATACTACATTTTTAAAGATTTGCCTTGAGGGAGACTCTTGAGAGTCCCATGGACTGCAAGAAGATCAAACCTATCCATTCTTAAAGAAATCAGCCCTGAGTGCTCACTAGAAGGACAGATCCTGAAGTTGAGGCTCCAGTACTTTGGCCACCTCATTAGAAGAGAAGACTCCCTGGAAAAGACCCTGATGTTGGGAAAGATGGAGGGCACAAGGAGAAGGGGACGACAGAGGATGAGATGGTTGGACAGTGTTCTCGAAGCTACTAACAGGAGTTTGGCCAAACTGCGAGAGGCAGTGAAGGCTAGGCGTGCCTGGCGTGCTCTGGTCCATGGGGTCATGAAGAGTCGGACACGACTGAACAACAACAACAACAGTTACTTTAGAAGATGATAATTAGGCATCTGCACAATATGACCATTCCAACGAAGTTGATGATCTTTGCTTCTTCCAGTACACCGGTGTCAGGGGGCTGCCCTTGCCAGAAGGCAAGGAGTTGTCAGGGCTTTATCGGTATCGTGAGCCCCCCCCTCAACTGCTGAGCAATTCATCTTCCTCCATTCAGGAAGGCAGTGATCCCTCTAGTGGGGAGGGAGAGATGGGAGCGGGAAGTAGGAGTCAGGGCTCTGGCAGGGAAAGAGAGCCCGAGCACCAAGCAGAGGCTGGAGGGGAGGCACCTCTTCCGTCTCCCCATTTGCGCAGGGGGGAAAGACGCAGAGGGGGTAGGCGGGGGTTCCGCACCCCGCGCCTTTTATGCTGGGCAAAGAGCCGGAAGGGGCCATTCCCGGACTCTGCCGAAGGATGAGCTGGACGTCTTTTTTTGGAGCTGCACTGTATATATTGCACAATAAAGAAACCTAGTTTTAGACGTCTCGGAGTCAGCCTGGTTACTCATGAGCAGCCACTGAAAACCTTACAACTGGCATTAGTTCGCCTGACTTCCCAGGTGATGTGTAAATTTTTTCGGAGGCACCGTTGATGGAATCTTTCGGGGAGTTGGAGATGGCGTTTATAAGTGGTCCATGTTTCACAAGCATATTCCGAGGTATACTGCCTCCCACACCGGAAGTGGAAAATAGACATTGTGGCTAGTAGCCATGGAGAGACTGATTGTTGTTGTTCAGTTGTTCAGTCATGTCCGGCTCACTTTCTGCCATCAAGGTTGTGTCATCAGCATATCTGAGGTTGTTGATATTTTTTCCGGCAATCTTAATTCCGGTTTGGGATTCATCCAGCCCAGCCTTTCGCATGATGAATTCTGCATATAAGTTAAATGAGCAGGGAGACAATATACAGCCTTGCTGTACTCCTTTCCCAATTTTGAACCAATCAGTTATTCCATATCCAGTTCTAACTGTAGCTTCTTGTCCCACATAGAGATTTCTTAGGTTAGATCCAAGTTAGTGGCCACTGCTATCTCTTATTGGGAGTGTTTGCCTTGGTTTCCTGCCCTCCTTCTGGATAGGGATGGATTGGAGGAGATATTTGATTCAGCACACATTTAAAGCTGGATCTGTCGCATTCTCGCTTTCCAAAACAATGCACAAGCGAAACACAGCTATAGCGTTCGAAAATTGCACCCGCCTGAATTTTGCAAAGCAGTCTTCCAGCCAAACAAGGTTTACAAAAAAATGAGGGATAAACGGTGCATAAAAACGAAGGTACTGGTGAGAATAGCATGCAAGATTGCATCATAGTAAGGGGAGCTGCTTGCCAAAAGTGTCAACGTTGCATAAAATAAATGGGTTAATTGGGAGAAATTTGCACTAAATTGCTGGGAAGAGCCACGTTGGCGGAAAGATTTTTAGGTGGTGGTGGTGGGGGGGGGGGTAGGAATATCTTGAATGAATGAAACTGCACCAGAAAGCAAGTTTTAACTTTCCGTTTAATTCACAGAGTGTGTCAGAAATTCTCAACCTCCAGCTTTGTCCAGAATTCACTGTCCCGTCTGAGCCAGGTGAGCACACAATCTGGGTTCAGTCTCCTCACAAGCTCCCAGTCCTTTGACTGAGGTTTCATCTACCTTGATGAGCGGCACAGGAGAGAATTCTGCTGGGTGTCATGTCTTCCGTTGCTTCAGCACTGCCAAAAGGAAAAGCAATGCCAGAAAAAATTTCCCTACTGTACAACTTTCAGTGGGGCATGGACCGCCTCTGTACCCTGAGGCATCATGAGGAATTTTAATTTAATGGGGCAAAACTTGACATGAGTCAACAGTGTGATGCAGCAGCTAAAAAAGCCAATGCAATTCTGGGCTGCATCAATAGGAGTATAGCGTCTAGATCAAGGGAGGTAATAGTACCACTATATTCTGCTCTGGTCAGACCACACCTGGAATACTGTGTCCAGTTCTGGGCACCACATTTCAAGAAGGATACTGACAAGCTGGAACGTGTCCAGAGGAGGGCAACTAAAATGGTCAAAGGCCTGGAAACGATGCCTTATGAGGAACGGCTTAGGGAGCTGGGTATGTTTAGCCTGGAGAAGAGAAGGTTAAGGGGTGATATGATAGCCATGTTCAAATATATCAAAGGATGTCATATGGAGGAGGGTGAAAGGTTGTCTTCTGCTGCTCCAGAGAAGCAGACACGGGGCAATGGATTCAAACTACAAGAAAGAAGATTCCACCTAAACATTAGGAAGAACTTCCTGACAGTGAGAGCTGTTCGGCAGTGGAATTTGCTACCAAGGAGTGTGGTGGAGTCTCCTTCTTTGGAGGTCTTTAAGCGGAGGCTTGACAGCCATCTGTCAGGAATGCTTTGATGGTGTTTCCTGCTTGGCAAGGGGTTGGACTGGATGGCCCTTGTGGTCTCTTCCAACTCTATGATTCTATGATTCTATGAAAAGTGTGAAGCGTTCTTAGACCACATGGGTGACTAGAACCTCGTAGGGTCAAATGGACCGGTGGTCTAACTCTGTATAAAGCAGCTGTTTATGTTCCGGGGAGGACTTTGGGAGTGAGGACTTCTCGGTTCAATGAAAATATTGCAGTGGATGTTTGAAATATGTATGCATGGGCTGTGTATGCGAATTTCATGTGCGTTTGAATTTGCTACCGTGATTTTACAATTTATTCAGCCAAGAATTCGTACCAGAGAGCCAGTGTGGTGTGGTATCATGGTTAGAAGTGGACTGACTGAGGCCCAGGTTCACTTAAGAGGCCTTGAACCAGTCACTCCCTCTCAAGCTAACTTTCCTACCTTGCAGGGTTGCTATGAGGATTTTTTTTAAAAAAAGATGAAATAGAGTGTGAGGTAATAACTCAGTGCTCCCATGTGCTCTGTGAATAGAATGGATGTCGGATTGATTTCTTCCCAAAGCTTTTTGTGTCTCTCACCCCACGCTTTCATTAATATTTCGGGATTTTTTAATACTGTTAAACAATGCCTTGACCACTGTTCATGATTGTATTTTATAACATTTGGATTCGGCACATAATTTGTGTTCTGTGCTGATATTTTCAACCGCCCCTGGTCTCTGAGCTGCCCCCCTGCCCCAAAGAGAGGTGCCTCCTCACACTGCCCCACAGGGGCCTGGGAAGAGGATACCCCCCAGCTTTAGTGGCCCAACAGAGACTGGCCAAAGGTGAACATGAAGCCAGCACTTTTACCTTGGGAGGCAGCAGTGGGCACATTAGTAATATGTGATTGTTCCCCAGCTTGAAGAACAACACACACTAGCCGTGAAGGCTAAAACTACTTTATTGCAGATTAAATGCAGAGTATGTCTCTGCTTGCCAGCTCATGATTTCAGAGCTGTCCATAATAGCGTCCAGCATCTCTCGAGCCAGAACTGAAAGTAAAATACAACAGTACAGTAAAAAACATCACGTGCGTGGGAAAACAGAACTAGTGGCTTTCCCACAGGATAAAAACAGACACAGTCATGCTGGCCTCGCTGCTGCAGCGTTCGCAGCTCGGCTTGTAATAATATCACAACACCTGCATGGCAGAAAGGCTCCCCTTCAGCATCGGGCACTCGGCTCCCAGGCAGGCCTTGCACACAGCAAGCACAGGAAAGGCCAGCGCAGCACCTGCCTGCCTGCCCGGCCTCCCACTGCTCTGTCCATTCCCTTGCCTGCTTGTTTGCTTACAACATGGCCACTTCAGCTCCTGGCAACCAGCACCCCCTGGCCAGCCCCAGAGGCACCATTCACCTGGGGGAGCTTGTAGCCAGGGCTGCTGCAACAAATAGCCGTGCAAAGCCTTTGGGAGGCAGAAACGTGAGAGGGCATCGGAGGAGGGAAGGAAGGAAAGAGGGACAGAGGCCAGTGTTGCCTGCCCTCCAGTGCTCACAATGGGGCAGTGTTTTAGGCACAGCATCAAAATCTCATGAACAGCACCCTCCAATATGTTGTGTAATTGGCCCCAAGGATCTTGCTGGTGCTAGGCCTGCTCTGCCGATGTCCCGTGTCTTCAAGAATTGACGCTAATCTACGTCTATTTCTTTTTTTTTACAGTAATGAACCGTTGCTTCCCTACTTTTGACTCCTCTCAAGCTGAATCCTTCAATGTGAGCGGGATGGATAAAAACAAAACTCTGGACACTATCAAGAATGGCACAGAGTAAGTCCTTTGACTCCCTGGGCGAACTTCAGTGAATTCCTGGTTAGACTGGGTATCGGGGTGCAGTGATTTTGAAGGGGCTCTGCGGCACATGCCACAGAACGTCCTACAATCACTGGCATTTCCAGTTAAACATAGCATGAGGCAGCGGGAGAATGTGGAATACCTCTCTCAGCTTGAGACCCAGGGAAGCCTCTGCCAGTCAGAGCTGACAGCAGTGGGTCAGATGAACACAGAGGGATAACAGTCTGCCGGCGTCTAGTCCATCACCCTGTTCTCACAGAGGCCAACCAGAGGCCTATGGGAAACCAGAGAGCCCAAGAGCCCTTTCACCTCCCATGTTTTCCAGCAACTGGTTTTCAAAAGCTGCCTAGCCATCGTACCTAGTAGCCATGGCTAGCCAAATCTTTCTCGAATTTGTCCAATCCTCTTTGGAAGCTGTCCAAGATGGTGGCCTCTTCTGGGAGCCTGATATTATAATAATAATAATAATAATAATAATAATAATAATAATAATAATTTATTTTATTTATACCCTACCTTTCTGGCTGGGTTTCCCCAGCCACTCTGGGCGGCTCCCAACAGAATATTAAAAACACGATAAAACATCAAACATTAAAAACTTTCCTAAACAGGGCTGCCTTCAGATGTCTTCTAAAAGTCAGGTGGTTGTTTATTTCCTTGACATCTGGTGGGAGGGCATTCCACAGGGTGGGTGCCACCACCGAGAAGGCCCTCTGCCTGGTTCCCTGTAACCTCACTTCTCGCAGTGAGGGAACCGCCAGAAGGCCCTCGGAGCTGGACCTCAGTGTCCGGGCTGAACGATGGGGGTGGAGACGCTCCTTCAGGTATACTGGGCTGAGGCGGTTTAGGGCTTTAAAGGTCAGCAACAACACTTTGAATTGTGCTCGGAAACGTATAGCACTGCGTCCTAATTTTACAAATGCCCTAGACAGTCCCTTTTTCACCCTCTTAGTGCCAAGACTGCCTTTGCCCTCAAAGTTTGTTTTCTGGCTCCTCCTCTTCTATTTTTGGCATTAGTCCTCCTGGGTCCCGTCCCCCCTCTCATAGCTACCATTTTGGTCCCTTGTCTCTGCAGACAGCTACTACAGTCTATCGGCGCCAAGAACCTTGGACTGCAGATCTTTGAGGATTTCACGCGGTCGTGGTACTGGATCTTGATGTGAGTGGCTGAACAAGTTGAGAAGGGAGTAGCTTTGTGACGGAGAGGGCAGCCATGATTTGTGCATTACTTCATAAAGCCTGAGGGTGGCTCTGGAGGCTGAAGGTGTATATGGCAACGACCTTCAACTGGGAGTCCCCAGGTGTTATTGGACTCCAACTCCCATCATCCCCAGCCAGCTTAGCTGAGGGTCAGGGATGATGGGAGCTGTAGTCCTACAATGACTGGGCAACCCAACGTTGAAGACCAATGGTTTATGGTTATGGTCGGAGCCAAATGTTGTATACTTTTTACTTCGCTGTGCAAGTGTGCAGTGTGGCTTTTGGCTCAGAAAACAGCATTCTAGTGTTCTGAAATTTTGTTTGAAAACTAATCAAGTTTCTAGGCCTTATGGATGCACTGTGAAGCTTGAGGCAGAGTTGAAATCTCAGTTGAACAGGGGTACCAACTTGAATAAAATATTGTGGGGGCCCAGATAAGCCCCGCCCCATGTAATTGATCACATGAAGTAGTGCACACACACCATGGGAATGGGAATGCCCATCAACTTTGGGGGGCAGCCCCCTCAAATATTTTATTCTGGGGGCCAAGGCTTGAGTGCATTCACATACTTCTGCTGTGGGAAATGTATCTGGTTCTGCCTTCCCTCCAGGAATTGGTGGTGTCACTTTACTTATTTAAAACTTTTATAGATCACTAAACATTTAGCATAATGGTATACGAGAGGAAAACAGCTGGAACAGGAGGAGCCTTCTGTTCAGCTTTTAAACACCTGCTAAAACCATTTCTATCCCATCAGGCTTATTATGCAGGCAGTTAAGAGGACACATGTCCACAATAATTAGCCCATTTCTGATGTTAACATTTTTGTATGACTTTTATTGTGCGGCTTTACCTATAATTGTTGTAAACTGCTCTGGTATCTTTTATGAACAGCAGTATAAAAATGTTTTAATGGAACTGTTATGTATTGGTTTAATATGCATACATGAGTTTCACTGCTAGCTCTGTAACTACCTTTCCCGCTCCAGGGTGATTCAAACGGGTGGGATGACAGTTGCTATTGGTTAACTTGTTGACACAATTTGGATCCTTACTCTGATTGGGTCCCACCAAAATCTAAATGTATCCTTTCCTCAGCTCCTGTTCCTGAGAGTATAAAAGGAGCTCTCCCTTTCCCTCCAGCCAGTCAAGTTCCTACTGCAATAAAGGAGATTGTTCTTGTTAGACTTGACTCCTAGCATATCCTTGCTAGCGTGCTGAATCGCTACCCAGAGCTGATTACACAAATGGATTGCAACAGAACACATAAAATGCAGTTCTATTGAAATACTGTTGACTAATACCGCTCCATTGAATCAATTTATCTCTTGAGGAAAACCTGCAGAATTGTGAAGTTTTCACTTTCAGTACTCTATTTTTTGGGGGGTAGGGGGATGGATCTTGTACCTGTTGCTGATTTTCATTCTTGCTACACTGGGAGCAGAAAAACCTCTTGATGTCCTGTCTCTGGCAATACGGCAGTGTCTGGCGCAAGTGGCAAGACATGTCGTTCCCCTCTATTGCCAGTGCCCAGACTGCGAGCACAATGGCTTACACAGGAGAAACTATTAGCAAGCTTGGGGGATCCTGAAGGTTGGCAGGAATACAAAAGGCCTACAGGGAAAGCCCGCCTCCAGGGGCATTTCTAGCCCCTTGGCTGCCGGGGGCGGGAAGCCAAGAGGCACCCCTGGGGGTGGGGCATCGGGGGGCGGGGGCGTGCGTCATGACGTACGCGACGCCCCGCCCCCGGGGTGCCGGGCGGCGGCTTCGGGGTACTCCCGAAGCTGCCACCCGGCGGGGGCACCCCTTCATACCGCGGCTGCTCCTACCCCTCCCCATGCCCCGGCTCTGCAAGGCAGCCAGCGGTGGCGCTCGGCATGGAGGCAAGGGGCGGGCCAGCGAGGAGGGGGTGGCACCCCTCCTCGCTGGCCCGCCCCTTGCCTCCATGCCGAGCTCCGCCGCTGGAAGGCGGGGACTATTTCCGGCGCTGCCGGGGTGGAGCCGCAGGGGCGGCCAGCGAGGGGGGGGGGTGACAACCCTCCTGGCTGGCCGCCCCTGCAGCTCTACACCGGCAGTGTCGAAAATAGCCTTTAAAAATAATAATAATAATAATAATAATAATAATAATAATAATAATAATAATAATAATTTTAATAAAAAAGCCCAGGGGGCGGGGCCACCGCCCGAAGTGTCACCCTCAGCAGGGTGCTGCTGGGCCCCCCCCCGCCCCCTTGCTACGCCCCTGCCCGCCTCCCCTTTAAAAGCCCGTCGATGATTGGCTGCACTCAGTGGTGCTGGACAAGTGGAATGGCACGGCACAGAATGCTGGAAACTGGGTGGGAGGCAGGCTGGAATGGCGTATTCGGAGGAGGGTGTGTGGCTGCTGGAAGTTGGTGGTTAGATTTCGGGTTGGCTGGGTGAGTGCATTTTTCAGCAGACCTGAAAAACCTCTGTGATCTGACTCTCTCTTACCTTGTCTTCCTTCCCCCCAGAGCACTGCTGATTGCCTTGGTCCTAAGCCTGATATTCTTGATGCTGCTACGTTGCATTGCTAAGACTCTGGTGTGGGCCATCATTGTTGGGGTGCTGGTCACCGCGGCCTACGGTGAGTAACGTGGTGGGGAAGGGGCCAAAGTGGAGGAGACAAAGTGAAGAAGGCCACAGGCCTACATCTCCCTGACTTTCCCCAAGGAATCCTGGGAGGTGCAGTTTTCCCCTCACAGAGCAATAGTTCCCCAGCGTCCTTAACAAACTACAGCTCCCAGGATTCTTTGGGGGGGGGGGTGCCACACAATTTAAATGATTATGCTTTAAGTGTTGTTGACATCCATCTGTCTCGGGAGACCATGGAGGAGTGCGCCTTTGGGAGTGAAGTCAAACCGTGGGAAGATTGCAGAGGCTGCTGTGGCTGTAGAGACCGATATGGGAGAGACATGTTTTGTTGTAGCTGGGGCAGATGAAGGCGTCCGGTTGTGCTGTCGCAGAAGCATCAGGCCGTTTCTTCTCTCTGCTGCCCTCCCGGGGGTCATTGGCCACTGCTATGGATATTTGACCTGACTCTCTGTCACCAGGCCCTGCGGTCATCTGCATGGGATTTAATTTATTATAATTATTATAATTATTATTTATTACAATATAACATAATGATATGTTTTATTATGTTTTTATATGTGTTGGCAGCCATTCAGAGTGGCTGGGGCAACCTAGTCAGATGGGTGGGGTATTAATAATAATAATAATTATTATTATTATTCCCACATGGCAGGGTTGATGTTGCCAGCCTTCCTGTCATGTGTGTTGTGTGGATCTTTCTTTGTCCCACATTAATTTGTCTGTTTCCGATCTCCTCCACACAAAGGGAGGGCAAGGGATGAGTTGGGGAGCATCAGAAGCCGAGACCTTCTGCTTGAGAGAAATCTTTTTCCTGGAAGGTGGGAAGTCCAAATTCTCACGGCGAATTAAAGCCCTCAGTTTGAGCAACGACAAAAATCTCATCTCTCTCTTATATACAGCGGTACCTCGGAAGTCGAACAGAATCCATTCTGGAAGTCTGCTCGACTTTGAAAACATTCAGAAACCAAGGCATGGCTTCTGATTGGCTGCAGGAAGTTCCTGCAGCCAATCGGAAGCCGTGTAAACCACGTCGGACGTTCGGGATCCAAAGAACGTTTGCAAACAGGAACACTCACTTCCAGGTTTGCGGCATTTGGGAGCCAAAACATTCAACTCGCAAGGCGTTCGGGATCCAAGATACGACTGTATCGGTCTCTACAGCCTCACAGGCGCTGTAACCTCCAGCAGCCGAAAGGCACATGCTTCTGTTGTCTCCCGAGACAGATGGATGCCAACAACAGCTCAAACAGGCTGGCTCTGTGCGTAAAGAGCATTGCCACGACAGTTAACAACAGGGGCCGTTCTCCTTTAAAAAAAAAAGCCTTATATTATAAATAGATATATTTTATTTTGTACATTAATGCTGGAGACTGAACCCCAGATACTCCTGGCTTGAGAGCAGTACGTGTGAAAAGGATCTAGGAGTCTTGGTAGACCATAAACTTGACATGAGTCAACAGTGTGATGCAGCAGCTAAAAAAGCCAATGCAATTCTGGGCTGCATCAATAGGAGTATAGCGTCTAGATCAAGGGAGGTAATAGTACCACTATATTCTGCTCTGGTCAGACCTCACCTGGAATACTGTGTCCAGTTCTGGGCACCACAGTTCAAGAAGGATACTGACAAGCTGGAACGTGTCCAGAGGAGGGCAACCAAAATGGTCAAAGGCCTGGAAACGATGCCTTATGAGGAACGGCTTAGGGAGCTGGGTATGTTTAGCCTGGAGAAGAGAAGGTTAAGGGGTGATCTGATAGCCATGTTCAAATATATAAAAGGATGTCATATAGAGGAGGGAGAAAGGTTGTTTTCTGCTGCTCCAGAGAAGCGGACACGGGGCAATGGCAATGGATTCAAACTACAGGAAAGAAAATTCCACCTAAACATTAGGAAGAACTTCCTGACAGTGAGAGCTGTTCGGCAGTGGAATTTGCTGCCAAGGAGTGTGGTGGAGTCTCCTTCTTTGGAGGTCTTTAAGCGGAGGCTTGACAGCCATCTGTCAGGAATGCTTTGATGGTGTTTCCTGCTTGGCAGGGGGTTGGACTGGATGGCCCTTGTGGTCTCTTCCAACTCTAGGATTCTATGATTCTATGAAGCCATTTAGGGCTTTAAAGGTCAGCACCAACACTTTGACGTACTGGGAGCCAATGTAGGTATTTAGTCTTTCCTGCTCATCCTGGTAGGCTTTCCCTTCTGCATTTATCCCCACCTTCTAATTTGTTGATTCTATGGTTGACATGCGTGCCAACTGCTGTGTGAACGCCTTGTTTTTCACACACACAAAATCCCTGCTCAAGAAGTGTGCAAACACATACTGTCAGGCAAGTATAGATTTGCTTGTGTGGTTTCCTGGTTTTCTGCAAATCTGAAGAAACATCCTCCTTTCAGGAGCACACTAGAAATAGTTAACACGCACAGCCGGAAAAGAACAATGCATTTGAGTTCATATGCATGGAAACGAAAGCAGCAGAAAGCGGCAATTGATCCACCCACCCCAAAACAGTATTGCCATGCCAAATGGGCCCAGCTTCCCCCAAGATATAGGATTATCACTGTTATCAGGTAAACCAGACTTAACATTAGCCCTTCAAATCCCCCCTGTAATGTGGACTATGCATATTAAATGGGGAAACATGCAGCAAATTCTGGTGTTGCCAAGCCTGTCAGGAATGCTTTGATGGTGTTTCCTGCTTGGCAGGGGGTTGGACTGGATGGCCCTTGTGGTCTCTTCCAACTCTATGATTCTATGATTCTACTCTGCCAGCAAACGATAACCCTGCATGAAAGGACTAGGAACACAGGGTGCCTGCTGAATATCTGAATTTCACTAGCCCACCCAGCTCAGTATTGTCTACACTGACTGGCAGCAGCTCCCCAGGGCTTCAGGGAGAGGATATTTGCCAGTCCTGCCTGGAGATACACTTTGGAATCGAAGATGGGACATTGTGCATGCAAAACAGATGCTGCCCCCCCGGACCTACTTCCATATAGAGAGAGCACTGTCAGGACAATTCAGAGCAGGTCCCCTCTTCTTTTTTAAAACCCTTTTATTATACACATACATAAAATCTTGCATATTAATGCTGGGGACTAAACCTGGGGATCTTCATGCCAAATAGATGCTCCTCACCTGACCTACAGCCCTTCTCCTGAAAACTATTCATGTTTTCAGGATGGGGGTGGGGGAGCGTCTATCGATCTCTGCCTCTTTGCTTTCCAGGGATCTACCACTGCTATACGGAGTACCAGAAACTCAACCAGGAAGGAGCCACCATCAAGAAAGTCGGTTTCACCACCAACGTGGGCGCCTACCGCAGCGTCAAGGAGACGTGGCTGGCCGCCTGTAAGTTACTGGGCGGAGGGGAGCGGGCAGGAAAACGGGTGTTAGAAGATGGGCGACCCTGGTGTAAAAAACCCAGAGTTCCCAGAGCTTGGTTATGAGAGTGGCCCAGGTGTGAATCTCCTTCTCTCGCCTCCAGTGATCATCCTCTGCGTGGTGGAAGGCATCATGCTCCTCACCCTCGTGTTTCTCCGAAAGCAGATCATGATTGCCATCACTCTCATCAAGGAAGCCAGCAGGTAAGGGAGTCTCCGTAAGGCCAGTGTGTGCGGATCCTAAGGTCCCAGGGGCCAAATGCAGACCTCTGTCCGGCCCTTGGGACCCTCTCCCCAAGCCACACGCCCCTCTCCCTGGGCCACACCTCTCGCCAGCCCTGCTTCACACCTTCCTACAGTTGTCAACATTTCATATGGCTGCAGTTCCAGTGTTACATACTCTAGATGGCGCTGTTAGATAACATTCATTGGCTGGAGCTGACACTGTTATTAAATACAGACAGTTCTTGTAGATCAGATCTGCCCCAAGCCATGGGGGTCTTCTGGAGTTGGGCATATGCATAATTGCTGGCTAATCTGTCAGCTCTTTCCCCCCCAACAGGAACAGCTTTGCTAAAAAGAATGTAACAGCTACTTGACTCAGGACATCTATGGATTTCTGCTGGAATGTTTGTGGCCCCTTGCAGTCTCACCTCCTCATGCACATTTCCTCTCATTGTTTGCATCTAATGCATAAACTGTGAATCAATTGTCATTTACCTTGCCTCGTGTCATTTCTTACACTGAATGTGTGAGGTATGTCAGTGTAGTGTATCAGGAGCCTTGTGGAGTTGCCTTTTTGCAATTGTGGCTTTTTTCAGGAATAAAGTACAGGTGAAACTCGAAAAATTAGAATATCGTGGAAAGGTTCGTTTCTTTCAGTAATTCAACTTAAAAGGTGAAACTAATATGTGAGATAGACTCATGACATGCAAAGGGAGATATGTCAAGCCTTTATTTGTTATAATTGTGATGATTATGGCGTACAGCTGATGAGAACCCCAAATTAACAATTTCAGCTTTGGGGTTTTCATCAGTTGTACGCCATAATCATCACGATTATAACAAATAAAGGCTTGACATATCTCGCTTTGCATGTCATGAGTCCATCTCATATATTAAACGCTAGTAGCTAATGAAAACAATTGCTTACATAAATGGACTTTCCCACGATATTCTAATTTTTCGAGTTTCACCTGTACAGTTCATGATGTACAGGATTCCTTCATAGTAATATCTCATATAACTTACAAGGTTGCCCCCCCCCCAGTGCATTTAGCGCGGTCCCCTCTCTGGGGCTGGAATGAATTCTATCCAGAATTCATTTTTGCCCCACATCGATTCTTATGTACTCCGCATTTCCAAGGTGGTACATCTGAATAATTTCTGGATGCCCAGCTTGGATAATTGGGGCTTGCAGTGCTGGTGGTGATTTTCTAGGCACGGAGTTTAGTAAGGAAGGGGCACAATGGATACAACAACACATAGTATTGAGGCACATGGTCAGGGTGATGAAAATTAAAAGTATACCCTTTGCAATGTCCCTGAGCCAATTCCCTTTCGGCAACCAACCCCAGAGGTCCCAGTCAGAAAGTCCTTCGTGTTGCAAGGTAGTCAGGGGTATTATGAGAGAATTAATATTGTTCAAATGTCCGGTAATATTCAGAGTTTGGTCTGACACGTGGGTACAGCATTCAGTCCCTATGAGTGCACAGACTCCTCCGTTCGTGGACAGTACAAAGTCCAGTGCAAGACGGTCCTGTATTGTGATTCGACGCAACTGTGACAGTTCTGTGAGAAGAGACTTAGTGGTCTCTTCAGATTCAGCCATAAATTTCAGCGGTTCACGTGTTAGCATGATAAAATCTAAATTGTTTGCCCATGTGCCATACTGGGGAAAGAATACACACAACCATGTCTCACTGTTTGGGCCCAGGGGGGCTACTGTAGTCATCACAGTCCTTTTATTGCTCTGTCGCCCCCCTGGGGAGGGTTGAAGTAATTCTGGGTATGTTTAGCCTGGAGAATAGAAGGTTAAGGGGTGATATGATAGCCATGTTCAAATATATAAAAGGATGTCATGTAGAGGAGGGAGAAAGGTTTTTTTCTGCTGCTCCAGAGAAGTGGACACTGAGCAATGGATTCAAACTACAAGAAAGAAGATTCCACCTAAACATTAGGAAGAACTTCCTGACAGTGAGAGCTGTTGGACAGTGGAATTTGCTGCCAAGGAGTGTGGTGGAGTCTCCTTCTTTGGAGGTCTTTAAGCAGAGGCTTGACAGCCATCTGTCAGGAATGCTTTGATGGTGTTTCCTGCTTGGCAGGGGGTTGGACTGGATGGCCCTTGTGGTCTCTTCCAACTCTATGATTCTATGATTCTATGAATCCTGGCATTATGAATCCTAAAGCACACTTCCCTCTCATCTGTATACTAATCCAGGTATATCCTCTATGGGCACACAGCCGGAACAAGCCACCAAGGGGCTTCTCTATTCTGCCAGTGATGAAAGCGTGGATGACATGCTTTGATTGCCCCTCTCTGAGGATTGGGAGAAAAACGTTGCACAAGGCAGAGTCAACATCCGTATAGTTATTTGCGTGTGTGGAGTTGTATATAGTGACAGTGTTAGAGCCTGGCAGAGTTCTGAGAGTTCGCCCACAAGCAGTCAATCCGATGTGTCCCATGGGACCGTTGAATTCCTGACATAATGGCCCAATGGCTTGACCAGTCAGATAAATGTATTGTGAAGCTCTGCTTTTTTCCCCCTTTGCACGTCGTTCACGAAAAGCTCCTCGACAGTCAGGGTCTCTCTGGGGTTTTAAAAAAGCATTTGAAGTGCACTGGAGATAATTGCATAGTGCTAAAGTGCATTGAAGCACATTTAATGTGGTCATTTCTTGAACTGTCTGCCAGTGAGGCTTTATTTAATTCTACTGCGTGCAGCTATCTAATTAAAGGGAAGACCCGTGTTTGCTTGGACTCATAAAAAGAAGATGGGGAAGAGTAGATTGGAAACATTGCAAAATCGTACAAGCAGAGAAGGTCCAAAGGCTGTATTATGGGTTCTAACTGGTTTGAAGTGTCTCTGGAGAATTGTACTACAGATGAGTTTGATCGAAGCTGAGAACCTGGGTTTACAGGGGTCTCTCTTGTTCTCTCCTGTAGAGCCATTGGATACATGATGAGTTCTCTCTTGTACCCGTTGGTGACCTTCGTCTTGCTGATTATATGCGTGGCCTATTGGGGTATTACAGCTCTGTATCCTTTATTAAGAGAAGACTTGTTACTTCGCAACCTCCAAGTGCCCCGGGAAAAACCCAGACATCTCGTTTTGTTTTTAATTGTGAGAGAACAGCTTCCATTTTGGTTGCTGTGATCTTGCGTGATTTTGCAATGCTATTTCCCCCTGGGAAAAGCGCTTTGGGGGGGCCCCTCGCAAACTTGCACGGCACCCCCAAACACACATCTTTGGGAGCTGTGCCATAAAAAGTGGGGTGTTGGTTGGTGGGGGGCTGAGTATGCTCTGCAGCCATGGAAAGTTGACCGGCTATTGGGGCAAAGATAGCACAAAATGAAATGGTGAGGCTTGAACCCTGAATATAAGCAGTGCACTGCGACATTTTGTTTTTAATGGTTTTACCTTTGTGGTTCCTGTTGAATTGCTACCAAGCTTATGCCATTATTGGGAGGAAGGGAAGCTAGAAATAAGCTGCCTACAGACAATACCTTTCAAAGCACATTCGAAGCACGTTTACTCCCGTCAAAAGAATTCTGGCCACTGTAGTTTGTTAAGGGTTGCTGGGAGCTGTAACTCTGTGAGGGGTAAACTACAAGGCCCAGAATCCTTTGAGGGAAAGAATGTGCTTTGAGTGTACTTAAAAGCTATAGTGTGTACACAGCCATAGGGCGAGTACATGAATGAAGAGAACAGATTTGTATTTCAATACTTGGCTGGCATTTGGCAGGAAGTCATAGCAGATGTGTAATACTACTTGGCGTTTGATACCTAGTGTATAATGGCGGAACGTAGCAGCTCCTGGTGACAGATTTTATATCCTAACACAGGCTTCCTCAAACTCGGCCCTCCAGATGTTTTGAGACTGCAATTCCCATCAATCCCTGACCACTGGTCCTGCTAGCTACGGATCATGGGAGTTGTAGGCCAAAAACATCTAGAGGGCCTAGTTTGAGGAAGCCTGTCCTAGCACCTAGTAAAACCAAGGCAACAACATCCTGAAACCCTCCCATCCTCAGGTAAGAACGCCAGCTTCCAATTTTGAATCACAAAATTCTTGGCATGGCGAAGCTTGACATGTTGGCAAGCTTTAGAAATGTCCGTGAATATTCAAGTTCAGCTCTTCACTGCTTCTCCCTCTTCAGTTTTTGTTCCCAGTAGGGAAATTTCTGTGTTCCATGTCCCACAAGGTCTTAAACATTTCCGCACAGAAGATGGCAAAAAGTGAGGGTGGTGTTGGGGCTTGGGGAGGCCCCCATTATTCCTTTTATGTCTTCTTCCCTTGACTACTCCCCACCTTCAGATATCTCGCCACCTCTGGAGCGCCCCTCTATCGCATTGTTCCCAAAAATGATAGTTCCCCAGACTGCATAGGGATCTCTGGGAATGACAGCTGCAGCCCAATGGTGAGTCACAAACGTAGCTGAAGGATCTTTGTTTCCCAGATCTACCTCTCTGACTAGAGGGCATGGGGGATCAATTTGATTTGGCACACATTTAAAGTCATTTCCACTTTCTGAAACAATGTGTGGAGCGAAACACATCATTCCTTGGAAATTTGCACTTTCCCGAAGTTTGCCAACCAAGCAATGTTTACAAAAATGTGTATGTTAGGGGAAGGTGTGCATAAAAAATGAAGTTATCATGGAAAGTAATATGCAAAAAGTGCATTAGATTAGGAAAAATTGCTTGCAAAATTACATTAGCCAAAACTGAATACAAAAGTGAGTTTATTAGGAGAAATTTGCATTAAAATGCTGACGAATTTTCATGAGGTTTTTAAAAGATTAAAACAAACAAACCATAAACAGCTACAGAATGTGGCGAACTGAATGTAAGATTGGAAAACAGAGATACTGAGAGGATCAAAATTAGCAGATATATCCACCCCTGCCCCTGACTAGCCCTCCAATTCTGGGCTGCTTTGGTGTCTCATCCTGACTTATGGTTTTAATGAGGATAGTTGTGGCCATTTTGGCTTCATAGGCAACAGAAAATGGAACCCAGAACCCAAGTGACATGGTGCAACAATATCTTCTTATAAGTTCTCTGTCTAGCTTGAGGGGGCAATCCACACTGGCTCTGGATACTTAGGGATCCTCACGTAAGATCTTTTGGGAACTCAGACAGCCCTGCAAGATCTTGTGTGAGCACCCCAGAATCGAAGCCCTGAGAGGGCTTAAAAGCTCTTTTTGCGCCAGGTCCGCTGGATTGGGCTCTGCCTTGCTGCGAGGTGGGCTGAGGCCCTCTCAACATGGGAGCTCTGGAAGCCTGTGAGATTTGAGGAGAGCATCCCAGAGCCCACATTAACATGTGCAGTTTCAACTGGCTAGCCTTCAGCTGCATAAGGTTGAAATTGTGCAACATACACACATGTGGATTGTACACTCATACCTCAAGTTCCTCCAAATGCCAGAGTAAATAAATCCAATCGTGCTCCTCAGCACTGTATTTAAAAGTGTATCTTCAATGCTGGGGGCAGTTGTTCTGTACTTCCTATTAATTTTGTGGTGGTATTTTACTTGTACAATAGGCTGTGGGGTAATTTCAGTAGAGAATACAGTGGTACCTCAGGTTACAGACGCTTCAGCTTACAGACTCCGCTAACCCAGAAATAGTACCTTGGGTTAAGAACTTTGCTTCAGGATGAGAACAGAAATCGCACGGCGGCCGCAACTGGAGGCCCCATTAGCTAAAGTGGTACCTCAGGTTAAGAACATTTTCAGGTTAAGAACGGAACTCCGGAACGAATTAATTCTTAACCTGAGGTATCACTGTAGTGGAGTAAGTTGGGGGGAAGGAAAAGAGGAGAGAGGTAAGGAAGGCGGAAAGTGTGAGGTAAGTTATTAAAGTGAGGCGAGTCAGAAAAGGACTGGCTCCTCAGAGATCTGAACCCAGGTCTCCCTGCTCCTATACCATCCTGACTTTTATATTCCTGCCAGTGTTCAAAATGGATTCTGTTTTGCTGGGGAGTAAATTGTGTTGCCCTGCTTGGCTCTCCTTTTCGAGACCGGCCATTTCCATGCCCCTGACATTGGAGCACGTTTCCTGCTTTCTTCCCCCAGACATTCAACGCCTCCACCTACTGGCCCTGCCTGGTGGATTGCATCTTCTTCAAATACAACGACGAAGGGCTCTTCCAGCGCAACCTCTTCAACCTCCAGATCTACAACTTTGTGGGCCTCCTCTGGTGCATTAACTTCGTCATCGCCCTGGGGCAGTGTGTCCTGGCGGGGGCCTTTGCCTCGTACTACTGGGCCTTCAACAAGCCCCAGGATATCCCAACCTGCGCCGTGTGCAGCGCCTTCGTCCGGACGTTACGGTGCGCATCTTGTGTGGGGATTCCCATGCGGCGGGCAGGGACGGCTCGTGCATTGGGCAAGGGTGAAGCTGTCCCAGCGTCTCCCTTGGGAATAGAACATAGGAAGCTGTCTTCGACAGAGTCAAAGCATTTAGTCCATCTAACTCAGTGTTGTCTACACCGAGTGGCAGCAGCTCTCCAGGGTTTCTGGCAAGAAGTCTCTCCCGGCCCTACCGGGAGATGCTGGGGAATTGAACCTGAGACCTTCTGCCTACGAAGCAGAAACTCTACCGTTGAGCTATGGCCCTTCTACTATTGGTAGGCTCACACATGGCTGTAGTGTTTCCTGCCAACTGGAGGACGAGGGAACACCATCCGGCTATTGCTCATTTACATAGGGGTGGTCATCAGAAACTGCATTTATTTGTTCGTTTATTTGTTCATTATTACTACTGTTATTAATTAAATTTGTATATGGGCATTTAGCCGCAGGTCTCTTGGCGGTCTAGAGGAATAATAATAATAATAATAATAATAATAATAATAATAATAATATTGTTTAAATTCATTTTTACAAATACAAAGTTATAAACAGAGAATCAAAAAGTATATCCATACAAAGAGATCCCTCCAAATCTCAGGACTTCCCCCCCATCCCCTCCATGGGGTCCCATTATAAACATTTAATATTGCATATTCTTTCATACTGTAATTTTTATATCAAAGCATATTATACTACAAGTGAGATCAAAATCCTGCTAATAATAATAATAATAATAATAATAATAATAATAATAATAATAATTCGTACCCCGCCCATCTGGCTGGATTTCCCCAGCCACTTCCAACAAAGTGGCTTCCAACAAAAATCAAATACATTAAAATATCACACATTAAAAGCTTCCCTAAACAGGGCTGCCTTCAGGTATTTTCTAAATGACAGGTAGTTGTTTATTTCTCTGACCCCTGATGGAGGGCGTTCCACAGAGCGGGCGCCACTACCGAGAAGGCCCTCTGCCTGGTTCCCTGTAGCTTTGCTTCTCGCAGTGAGGGAACCGGCAGAAGGCCCTCAGCGCTGGATCTCAGTGTCCGGGCTGAATGATGGGGGGTGGAGACTAATGTTTCCATCTGCTAATGTTTCCATCTGCTTACAATAGTCTGTAACTTATAAATTTTCCCCATTCTTTTATAAAGTTTCTGAGTTGGTTTCTGAGTTTTCCAGTCAGTTTTGCCATCTCGGCAGAGTGCCGCCCATCTGACTGCAGTGCCCTGGCCACTCTGGGTGGCTTCCCCAGTATCTCAAGGAATGGCTGGGAGATACCCTGTCTGACATTCTCAGGATCTGCTGCTACTCAGTGCAGACACTTGACCTCTCACCCTGCTAACTGGGCTGGAGAACCACAGGCCCTCCAGGCCTCTCTGCCTGGCCTATGGGATTTGCTCTAGGCCAGGCATGTCCAACAGGTAGATCGTGATCTACCGGTAGATCACTGGACGTCTGTGGTAGATCACCGGTAGATCAGTGGCTCCCCCCAAAGAAGCTAAAAAACTTTGGCTCCCCTAAAAACAGCTCAATATTTTTGCCCTGCACCCCTAAAATGACCTGAACCACCAAAAATAGGGCTTTCCTTCCTAAAAAAAAGCTCAATGTTGCTTTCCTCTTCCCTAAAGAAGCTCAACAACTTTTACGTGAACCCCCCAAAACAAGGTTTTCCTTCCTAAAAAAAAAAAAAAAGCTGAACAAAAAGGGGGTAGATCACTGCCAGTTTTTAACTCTGTGAGTAGATCGCAGTCTCTTGGAAGTTGGCCACCCCTGCTCTAGGCCATACCCTCACTGGCCTATCTGCTGCACACCCTCCTTGAGTGCTTTCGCCTGGATTGGAATGTGTCCTCGAACTCTATATAAAGCTTGCCTGCATAGAGAGGAGTGAGTGAGTGTTTGAAACTAGCCTACCAGACAAAGGGAACGTTTATATTCATTGCCCCGCCCTCTTTTTCCTCTGGCCCTGCCCACTGCTGGAATGTGGCCCCCGGAAGAGAATGCGACCCCTTGGACTAGCTGAAAAGATTTGCCCATCCCTCCTCTATTTAGAGTAGCTGGCATTCTTTGTTTGGGGAGATGCAATACAGTGGTACATTGGTTCTCAAACTTAATCCATTCCAAAACCAAAGCGTTCCAAAAACCAAGGCACGCTTTGCCATAGAAAGTAATGCAAAACGGATTAATCCGTTCCAGACAACCCCTAAAACAGCCATTTAACATGAATTTTACTATCTAACAAGACCATTGATTCATAAAATGAAAGCAATAAACAATGTACTGCAGTCACACAATCAATCAATCAGTAGCTGAACTGGGTTCCACACAGTCACAAAAACAAAACAAAAAAGAGCCACAAAAACAAAGATGTCACACAATCAATCAAAATAAATAGCAAAAACAGACAGATCTCAGCGTAACACTCAAAACGGAAGTGTAACACCCAAAATGGAGCACGTTCGGCTTCCAAAAAAAAGTTTGCAAACCAGAGTACTTACTTCTGGGTTTGCAGTGTTTGGGTTCCAAGATGTTTGAGTACAAAGGCGTTTGAAAACCAAGGCACCAATGTACATGAAAACATAAACCTTGGGTAAGACCAGCAACCTCAGCCTTAATTAGGAATGGTGTCAAAGTCTGAGTTTCCCCATCTTGACCCAGAACGTTTCGAAAGGCAGCTCCACCTTACAGGAGCTCTCCTCTCTCTCTCTCCGCAGATACCATATAGGATCTCTTGCTTTTGGTTCCCTCGTCCTCACTATCGTCCAACTGATCCGCATTGTGCTGGAATATATGGACCACAAGTTAAAAGGCAAGTGATGAATAAACCAGGCAAGAAGGGCAGGGCAGGAATAAATACCAGTCACGGTCAGGATAACTGGAGTCGGGATGCCCAGTGTCCCTGGAAGTAGGCTAGCACTAAAGTCTTTCACAATCTGAAAGGGTTTCAGAGCTGGTCTGTTATGTTGCTGGCCCTAACGTTAGGCAGAGTGTGGCAGCTTCATAGAATCATCGAATTGTAGAGTTGGGAGGGACCTCAACGGTCATCTAGTCCAACCCCCTGCAATGCAGGAATCTTTGAAGATTTTGAGACTATTCAGGGAATTCAAATTACAGTTGCTGCTTTGTTAACTAGTGGGGTAGGAGAGCGGGGGTGGGGGAAACCACATTCGGCAACCAATGCGCCCCTTTGGGTTTCAGACAGTACGTGGACAGACAAATATAAAAAGCCCGGGACACATTTTCACGGCCCTCTAGTGGCTAGGATGGCTCATTTGTCATAAATCATGTATTTAGCGTTAACTCTGGAGTTGTATACTTGATTTTGACCAAACGAAGCCTTGTTGTTGTTGTTCAGTCGTTCAGTCGTGTCCGACTCTTCGTGACCCCATGGACCAGAGCACGCCAGGCACGCCTATCCTTCACTGCCTCTCGCAGTTTGGCCAAACTCATGCTAGTCGCTTCGAGAACACTGTCCAACCATCTCATCCTCTGTCGTCCCCTTCTCCTTGTGCCCTCCATCTTTCCCAACATCAGGGTCTTTTCTAGGGAGTCTTCTCTTCTCATGAGGTGGCCAAAGTACTGGAGCCTCAACTTCAGGATCTGTCCTTCCAGTGAGCACTCAGGGCTGATTTGCTTCAGAATGGATAGGTTTGATCTTCCTGCAGTCCATGGGACTCTCAAGAGTCTCCTCCAGCACCATAATTCAAAAGCATCAATTCTTTCGGCGATCAGCCTTCTTGATGGTCCAGCTCTCACTTCCGTACATTACTACTGGGAAAACCATAGCTTTAACTATACGGACCTTTGTCGGCAAGGTGACGTCTTTGCTTTTTAAGATGCTCTCTAGGTTTGTCATTGCTTTTCTCCCAAGAAGCAGGCGTCTTCTGATTTCGTGACTGCTGTCACCATCTGCAGTGATCATGGAACCCAAGAAAGTGAAATCTCTCACTGCCTCCATTTCTTCCCCTTCTATTTGCCAGTAGGTGATGGGACTAGTAGACAAAGCCTACTAGAGCAAAATATACACCAGTATGACCCCCCCAAGAAAAACCATGACCACAAAATAATAATAAATAATTAAAAACAAAACATTCATTCCCCCCCCTTTATGAGGCATCCTTAAGGCGTAACTGTAATTTTAATACAGGAGTACAAGAATGCAAAAAACAAACAAATTTCAAATACCGTAATATTCAACTTAGGAGTTTTAGTTAGGTTGAGAATATGCACTTCCGGAATTAATACATGACTTCTGGTACATGAGCCACCATAGCTGCTAGAGGGCCGTGAAAATTTGAGTCCCGGGCTCTTTAGACTCTTCTACCTATGTACTGTCTGAAAGCAAAGGTTGCCAGATGTGAAATGCATTGGTGTTATTTACAGCTCTCCTACCCCACTAAACTGGGAGCAGCCAATGGGAGCGTGTCCTTTTGAAGCCCCGGCTACCTAATTCTCCTGTGGCGTTTGTAGATTCCAGCAACGGGGCTGCCAAGTGCCTGCTTTGCTGCATGAAATGTTGCTTTTGGTGCCTGGAGAAATTCGTCAAGTTCCTCAACAGAAACGCCTACATCATGGTAAGCCTTGCAGGTGGGCCGCCTAGAAGATCAGGGCGTCTTAACGGTGGCGGTTGTGAGGGAAACAGATGGGGACGCCCACAGGGGAATAGGAGGCGAGGGAAGTGGATGTTTATCCTGGGTGGAGGCTGAAGAGCCACTGTGATGCGTCTGGGGGTGGGAAACCGGGGCTCAAAGCCCTGCTGCGCCCGCTCCCACAGCACTCAGGTCCTGCTTGTGGGCGGCTTACCAAGAGTCATCCAGTTGACCACTGTGAGAACAGGATTCTGGGTAAGATAGGCCTTTGGCCTCTTTTTCTGTTTGCAGGACCCCTGCCCAAACACGGCAAACAGTGCCCCCCTCAAAACTCCGGCTTGCATAGGAGCCAACTCATCGAGGCTGAGGGTTCTTGGGTCCCCCCAATAAAATATTGGGGGGGGGGGCTCCAAAGTTGATGGGCATTGCCAGTGACAGTTTTTATACTACATTTTTAAAGCTTTGCCTTGAGAGAGTCTTTAAGCCACTTTTGTTGAGCACCATAGAATCATAGAGTTGGAAGAGACCACAAGGGCCATCCAGTCCAACCCCCTGCCAAGCAGGAAACACCATCAAAGCATTCCTGACAGATGGCTGTCAAGCCTCCGCTTAAAGACCTCCAAAGAAGGAGACTCCACCACACCCCTTGGCAGCAAATTCCACTGTCGAACAGCTCTTACTGTCAGGAAGTTCTTCCTAATGTTTAGGTGGAATCTTCTTTCTTGTAGTTTGAATCCATTGCTCCGTGTCTGCTTCTCTGGAGCAGCAGAAAACAACCTCTCTCCCTCCTCCACCAGCATTACGCTTTCCATTTTTAAGTTCGGAACACAGTAGTTGCTTTGGAAGACGATAATCAGGCATCCGCACAACATGAACGGCATTAGTGTAATATATACACTGTGATTAAAACAAACCAGGTCACCTAAGAAACCGTGGTTTGGAAAGTGCGGTTGAGTTTTCAAAGCCTCCGCGGTTAACATTGATTATTTATTTCCAAACCACTTCTCAGGCAAGATCAGCTCCCAAACCGACTTACAATTAAAACCCACTGAAACATACAGTATGTTGCGATGTTTTATGAGAGTTGTGTTTCTGATCCCTGAACGGTGGAGTTGCAACCCCCAGGCTCTTTCCTCTAGCAAAAAAAAAAAGATTGGGAATCATTGGTGGAGTGTGGATTGTGGAACCCCATAAACTTATAGGCTGGGGTGTGTGGTTCTATATGGCCATCTTAATCCCAATAAAAACTTGGGGGCGGTGTGTGTGGTGTTGTTGAGGGAGGGGAAGGGCATAGTCCTACATCCTTGCAAAAGATTGACCTTCTTTCCTTGGTTTCTTTCAAACCCTTCCCCTCCTCAGATTGCCATTTATGGAAAGAATTTCTGTGTGTCGGCCAAAAATGCCTTCATGCTACTGATGCGTAATGCTGCCAGGTAATGGGGCGAGAGGGTGGGATCAGCAGGGGCCAAGGGCAGGCAGGGATGAAGATGGACATTCTTGGTTCGAACCTCCCCTTTCTACCCCTGCAGAGTTGTGGTCCTGGATAAAGTCACTGACCTGCTGCTGTTTTTGGGGAAGCTCTTGGTAGTTGGCGGAGTTGGCATTCTGTCCTTCTTCTTCTTCACTGGGCGAATTCCCATCGATAAACCCGAGTTCAAATCCCCCGTCCTCAACTACTATTGGCTGCCCATCCTGGTATGTGTAACTGTGCCCATTTCTTGGGCCTTCACCTTTTCTCTCTCAATCTCTCTCTCTCTCTTTCTCCTGGCCCATTTTAAGGCAATTCCACACAATTCCAATCCAATATGGCGGCTAAGATGCACAGATTTGCGTTAGTTTAGCTAAAAAGTGGTACAGACCCCCTCCAAAAAACAAAACAAAACAAAACAAAGTTGCTGACAGAAAACTGCAAGCAATTGCTGGGGGGTGAAGAATCTTGCTCGTCTCAAGGAGGATCCTCAGCTCAGGAAATGCTTTGTTGGACAAATGGCCTGAGGAGAGGCTAACCTGTGGCCTTCTGGGTGTTGCTGACGTCCAGCATGGCCAATGGCCAAAAGTAATGGGAGTTGTAGCTCAGCAAATTCTGAAGGGCTACGAGTGAGTCAACTTAGTAGCTTCTTGTGTCGCTTCACAAAATAATAGCAGAAACCGTTGAAGAAAGAATGAGTTGTCCCCAACAAACTGGGAGCTTTAAAAATATGGCGGGTGAAAATATTGTGAACTAGCCTTTGGCAACCCAGTGTCCCCGAGCAGATTTGTACTACGACTCCCATCATCCACATCTACCGTGGCCATCTTGGATGAGGCTGATGGGAGTTGTGATCCAATGGTGGAAGTCTTGCCCCTCTCACCTCATGCCATGTTTCCCCCCCCCCTTCTCTCTCTCTGCTTCAGACTGTTGTGGTAGGATCCTACTTCATAGCCCAAGGTTTCTTCAGCGTCTACAATATGTGTGTCGACACTCTGTTCCTCTGTTTCTGTGAGTAATTCTCCTTGCCCATCTTGCCCTAATTATACTCTACTGCAAACCTGGGTGACTAACCTGGGGCTCTTCAGGTGTTGCTGGACTCCTTCTCCCATAAGCCCCAGCCGGCATGGTCTATGGCCAGGTATAATGGGAGTTGTAGTTCAGCAATGCCTGGAGGGGCTCCCCTCTCCACAGATTAACCATTCGTTTGCCAATCTGATGGGACCTGAGGCAATACTTTCCTTTTTCCCCTGCAGTGGAAGACCTGGAGCGGAATGACGGCTCCGAGAGGAAGCCGTATTACATGTCCAAGTCTCTCATGAATATCCTCAACAAGAAGAACAAGATTGGCAAGGCCAAGTAGAAGAAAATTTGGTGTTACTGGTCCATATCATCTCTGCCTACAGTATATCGCTTCCTGGCTTTTAGGCCCCAGGCCTGTCTCAAGAGCACCTTAACATATCCCTTCCCCTGCTTTGCTTTGCTTTCCAGTGCATTTTGGAACACATTTCAGCCTTTTGGGCCTTGCCACTCTTGCCTCATGTTGTCTTGCTCCGTGTCGGCCATATTGATTTCTTAAATGGTGCCATATTGAGAAGACCTCCTCCTCCTCCTCCTCCTCCTTTACTAGCTGTCTTATTTTAGAGCCCACCTTTTAAATGAAGGCAGCCATTTTAACATGTTGCCCTTCCCTCTGGTCCACCCATCTGGTCCAAATCGGGTGATCAGGAAGCAGCCGGGAGAGTCAGCTTTAGTTGCCTATGATGTGTGGAAAGCTCAGTGTCAGGGCGCTGACTTGCCCCACGCATTGGGGAGGCACATTACGACGAATGTGCGCTACAGAGCAAAAGGGCTCCGTACGCCACTGGGGAGAAGATCAAGTGTAGCCTCCAGCCATCTCACTAAGTCGTCTACTCCTCACTGCAAAAGCTAGGGGAACAGGCTAACACTGAGCTTTCCACATGGTAGGCAGCTAAAGCTGACTGCCTCTCTGTGCGGTAGGTTTTCAAAAGAGGCTCTCCCGGCTGCTTCCTCACCACCCGATTTAACCCAGAGCATGGCACACAGACCTGCAAGATGCTGTTTGCTGTTTACTGAGAAGTTGCATAGCCCGGGAAAGAACAGCACCTGAACCCTAAAGCAAAGGACACTTGTTTCGCCATGGCCTAGAAATCCAGCAAGATAATCTGCTGGAGGAACATCGCAAATACCGGCCAAATGTCCTTTTCGCTGGGTTGGCTTCTCGTGGGATGGCTTCTCGTGGAGATGTCTGCAGGGTTGGAATGCAGGATGGGCAGCAAAACACCAGCGGCCTGAAAGGGGCAAGTTGGCACTGGCACAGAGAATCACGTGTGGGCAAGCACTGGCATCGTAGAAGTGGGGCGGGATGCCCGCCCAGCCTGGCACACGGGCGCTTGCACGCTGGGCAGAACACATCATGTGGCATCGCGTGATGTGCTTCCCCATTGTGTGGGGCAAGTCAGCGCCCTTTGGGATGAACAGGACATCTTTGTTAGATACAACCCCAAATGGGTGGACCAAATGGGTTGGACACGACTAGGCCCAAGTGGGGACAGGGTGCCGCTCCATAACACGCGTGCATTATGACATCACGATGCACACGCACTACGGAGCGTGGTCTGTCCCGGCAGCCTTGCGAGTTCTATTTGGTTGGCGGTTTTTTATTATTATTCTTCATACTGCAAAAAATGTACTGTATATACCTTTTTTCTTAATGTACAAAAATATTTTATAGAAAGGATACAAATTTATTAAAGCTGATTTTAAGTAAGCCGCATTGTCTCTCTTATTCATGTAAACGAAGGATTATACTTGCTTATATTCTTCTTCTTCTTTGGCGATCACTCGTAGCCAAGTTAGATTGTCTTCCATGGGTATGGCCTACGATGCTGCTTAATTGGCAAGGTGGCTTCTGAAGTTGCTGTGGGTTTTTTTTCCAGCCCAGTTCCCTTTTCAGGAGGTTGGAGGGCATCCTTGACAGTGAATTTATTCCACGCACCCAGCTGGAGAGTTTGCTTGCGAGGGTATTTCATGGGGTGGAATTACAATTGTTCCACCAGCGAAAGTGTTTCTGCTTGCCAGGTGGAATAATCTCCTTTTTCCTCCTGCCCCCTGCCCCTGTTTGCTGTTCTCTGGGTTCTCCCACATACCCCCAAGCCAATTTGGGGGAGGGGAGAAAGCCCCGTTGTGGCAATGGGACTTGTACTAGCACAACTATTTAGTTGGAGGTGGCTCATTTTTGCTGTTTCTGTGGAACTGCATGTGCCACGAGAAGAGGGGTGAGATTGCCAGTGATACAGCGACAGATACTTTGCTCTGCTGTAGATGCAGCCTCGGGAACAAATCTGAGGTTCTCGTGCATGTGGGGGCAGGTGTCAGGTTCTGCATGAGATGCATGTGTGTCTGGAATTTCAGCAGGTGCAGAAAACAGCGCCCCCCCCTCCTTGCTGGTGTTGGATCATTCCCCTTATCTACTCTAGCTGCTTTCTCTTACCATTCCCCCTTACTGCACTACAGAAGAAACCCCTGCCCATCTAAGATGAAGATGTTGGAGCAGGCCAGTGGCCCACTGAGGGCTTGTCAACACCAGAGTTTGCTGCGTGTTCCCCCATTTAATATGCATAGTCCACATAACATGAGCCCTTCAAATCCCCCCTGTAAAGTCTGGTTTACCTGATAACAGTGATAATCCTATATCTTGGGGGAAGCTGAGCCATTTGGCATGGCAATACTGTTTTGGGGTGGAAGGATCAATTGCCGCTTTCTGCTGCTTTCGTTTCCATGCATATGAACTCAAATGCATTGTTCTTTCCCGGCTGTGCGTGTTAACTATTTCTAGTGTGCTCCTGAAAGGAGGATGTTTCTTCAGATTTGCACAAAACCAGGAAACCACACAAGCAAATCTACACTTGCCTGACAGTATGTGTTTGCACACTTCTTGAGCAGGGATTCTCTGTGTGTGAAAAACTAGGTGTTCACACAGCAGTTGGCACGCATGTCAACCATAGAATCAACAAATTAGAAGGTGGGGATAAATGCAAAAGGGAAAGCCTACCAGGATGAGCAGGAAAGACTAAATACCTACATTGGCTCCCAGGTCGTCAAAGTGTTGGTGCTGACCTTTAAAGCCCTAAATGGCTTCATAGAATCATAGAATCCTAGAGTTGGAAGAGACCACAAGGGCCATCCAGTCCAACCCCCTGCCAAGCAGGAAACACCATCAAAGCATTCCTGACAGATGGCTGCCAAGCCTCCGCTTAAAGACCTCCAAAGAAGGAGACTCCACCACACTCCTTGGCAGCAAATTCCACTGCCGAACAGCTCTCACTGTCAGGAAGTTCTTCCTAATGTTTAGGTGGAATCTTCTTTCTTGTAGTTTGAACCCATTGCTCCGTGTCCGCTTCTCTGGAGCAGCAGAAAACAACCTTTCACCCTCCTCTATATGACATCCTTTTATATATTTGAACATGGCTGTCATATCACCCCTTAACCTTCACTTCTCCAGGCTTCAGTCCAGTATACCTGAAGGAGTGTTTCCATCCCCATCATTCAGCCCGGACACCGAGGTCCAGCTCTGAGGGCCTTCTGGCGGTTCCCTCACTGCAAGAATCCAAGTTACAGGGAACCAGACAGAGGGGCTTTTCGGTGGTGGCGCCGGCCCTGTGGAATGCCCTCCCATCAGATGTCAAGGAAATAAACAACTATCTGACTTTAGAAGACGTCTGAAGGCAGCCCTGTTTAGGGAAGTTTTTAATGTTTGATGTGTTATCATGTTTTTAATATTCTGTTGGGAGCGGCCCAGAGTGGCTGGGGAAACCAGCCAGATGGGCAGGGGATTATTATTATTATTATTATTATTATTATTATTATTATTATTATTTATTTTATTACTTATTAAAGCTCCTCCCCATACAGAAATTCAAATAGGTGCTGGTGTGGAGTGCTCCAGTTTAATATGAATGGGCTGGAAAGTGGATAAACAGCTAAATAACGCTCAAATGTGGACAAGCCTACAAACCAGCCTCCTGTTCTGCGAAGCATGCAAGCAGGATTAGAGCCTAGCTCTGCTTTCCTGCAGTTTCCTGCAACTGGCATTTAGAAGCACTCACCCCTGCCAGCATCAGAACGAAAAGACTTCACACGGTGTTAGATCACTTTTGTATTGTTATTTCAGGCAGCAGTGCATTCCTAAGAAACAGCTCCTGTTGCACGAAGCTTGCACTCCAGCACCCCCTACTATTTCCATTAACCTCACACCCAGATTAAAAATGCAATCGCAATCAAATTCCCGTACATTAGCTCCTCTTCCCCAGGAATGAACAGAAGCTCACCATGCAATACCCCTTTCTTAAAAAAAACAACAACTGGCAACTCCCCAGCCCCCGCAGTTTTATATGTCTCTCTGTCCAGTGCTTCCGCTGATCAAGTATAATTTCATTTTGTCCCAGCATCTCTTCAATTTCTGGAGCAATTCAGGTCAGTCAGGGGCAAGGCTCGGAGAGCAGGCAGGAGGCAGGAGAGTCTGGCCTGGAAATGGGAGGAAGCAAAACTGTCAGAGCTGTTTTTCTGCAAAAGAGCACTCTCCCCACCTCAAATTCCCAGCCACTAGTGTTCAGAAGCATTACTGGTAGAGCCTCTCTTAACGCCATCCAAGTTGGTGGCCGTTGCGGGTGGCGCTGTGGGTTAAACCACAGAGCCTAGGGCTTGCCGATCAGAAGGTCGGCGGTTCGAATCCCCGCGACGGGGTGAGCTCCCGTTGCTCGGTCCCTGCTCCTGCCCACCTAGCAGTTCGAAAGCACGTCAAAGTGCAAGTAGATAAATAGGTACCGCTTTGGTGGGAAGGTAAACGGCATTTCCGTGCGCTGCTCTGGTTCACCAGAAGCGGCTTAGTCACACCGGCCACATGACCCAGAAGCTGTATGCCGGCTCCCTCGGCCATTAACGCGAGATGAGCACCGCAACCCCAGAGTCGGACATGACTGGACCTAATGGCCAGGAGTCCCTTTAAGTTGGCGGCCAGAGAATAACACACAGTTTATCTACACACCATTTGGAAAAGTCCTTCCTTTTGTCTTTTCCTCTGAATTTCCCAACTTTCATCCTCATTGGATGTACCCAAGTTCTCGTCTTATGAGAAGCAGACACATCTTGAGAGATCGCTGTTAATTCAGCGACAGCAACAGCAACAGCCGCAACCTCTGGAAATATTTTAGTCTGTTACCGATCTCGGCAGCTGACTAAGAGTTCTGTGGCACCTTTTAAAAAAAGATGGCGATGAAAGCTGCGATCCTGCACCCGCTTATCTAGGAGCATGAGACCTTACTTGTGAACAGAATCGTAGTGGGGGAAGGGAACCCAAGAGTCATCTAGTCCAGCCCCCTGCATTGCAGGAATCTCAGCTACAGAGGTACCTGTTTATCTACTTGCACTGGTGTGCTTTCTAACTGCTAGGTTGGCAGGAGCTGGGATGGAGCAACGGGAGCTCACTCCGTCACGGGGATTCAAACCACTGACCTCCTGATCGGCAAGCCCAAGAGGCTCAGTGGTTTAGACCACAACATCCTGGTATTATTGCCTTGCAAGCAGCGTAACAAAGCTTCTCTGAATAAAGCACGCTTGCAGATGCTTCGGGCTCCCGATCAGTTCCTGCCAGCATGGTTGGAAGATGCTGAAGCAGATGGCAGCACAGCTGTGCCTGCCATGGCTGATGGGAGTCGTGGTCAAAAACATCTGGAACGGGGCTGCACCAGGTTGATGCAGCAGAATGCCTGTCCCCTCTCGCTTCTTTTGAACCTGCTCCACTGGGGGTGCAGCTGGGTGCTTTTTTCCCCTCCCTCCTGTCTCTACTGCTCTGGTTTTGGGAAAGGGCCCGAGCTCTACAGTAGAGGAGCCACTTTGCACACAGAAAGTCACAGCTTCAATCTGTGGAATCCACAAGTACAGCTTTGAGGGAATTCAGCAGTGTAGACAATGTTGTTGTTATTTAGTCGTGTCCGACTCTTCGTGACCCCATGGACCAGAGCACGCCAGGCACGCCTATCCTTCACTGCCTCCCGCTGTTTGGCCAAACTCATGTTAGTAGCTTCGAGAACACTGTCCAACCATCTCATCCTCTGTCGTCCCCTTCTCCTTGTGCCCTCCATCTTTCCCAACTTCAGGGTCTTTTCTAGGGAGTCTTCTCTTCTCATGAGGTGGCCAAAGTACTGGAGCCTCAACTTCAGGATCTGTCCTTCTAGTGAGCAATCAGGGCCGATTTCTTTGAGAATGGATAGGTTTGATCTTCTTGCAGTCCATGGGACTCTCAAGAGTCTCCTCCAGCACCATAATTCAAAAGCATCAATTCTTCGGTGATCAGCCTTCTTTATGGTCCAGCTCTCACTTCCGTACATTACTACTGGGGAAACCATAGCTTTAACTATACGGACCTTTGTCGGCAAGGTGATGTCTTTGCTTTTTAAGATGCTGTCTAGGTTTGTCATTGCTTTAGACAATACCAAGTTAGATTGTCTGACTTGGTATAAAGCGATTGCCTGTGTTCAAATAAGAGTCCGGTGGAGTTTCAGTTGGTTTCTACACATTAAATTCTTTTTTTTTGGGGGGGGGGGAGATCAGCTTGTGCATGTCAAGCAGCAAAACATCTTGAGCTGGCCTCGAGCTCTGCTATGAAAGAGCAGCACCTTCCCATCCCGACCCTCTGCACCCCTCCCAGCCACGTACTTTCTCTCCCTGGCACCTGCTTCGTCCTCTTCAGCCAGAGCTCCTGCAACTTCTGCAGGACCCGGTCCTTCTCCTCTGCCTCCCGCAAAGCTTCCTGCCGGGGATGAAAGAGATCATGATGTCAGAAGCAGCTGTCAGCCGCATAATCACCAAGGCCATGGGCGTGTTGGGGTTTGGGGGGAGTGTGACCCATGGGTGCCACCCACTCTGCTCATGTCTCTTTCCCTTCTCCAGATCAGCAACCCCCACCTTCAGACAAGACAAAGTGTGTGCGTGTCAACACACACACACACACACACACACACACACACACTTTTCTCTGAGCCAAGGGATTTGGGTAAATGTCGGGTCCAGAAGAATTAATCTAAGCTCTGAAAAGCACAGAGAGTGGAAAGAGGAAGTGGGAAAGAGCGTCACCTCTTCCAACTTCCTCCTTCAGCTCTATGTAGTTTTCAAGGAAGAAGGTGACCATCCCTCACTGCCTCGTTTGCAAGGTCTCTCTCTCTCTCTCTCCTCTCTCCTCCTCTCTCTCTCTCCTCTGTGTGGTATTATGGGCACCAGGTGAAGACCTTAAGGACACCTTTGCAACCATGGGTGCCACACTGCCACTCCCTGTAGCTCAACTTCCTCCATCAAAAAAAATGTAAGGTAAAAGTAAAGGAACCCTGGACGGTTAAGTCCAGTCAAAGGGAACTATGGGGTTGCAGCGCTCATCTCGCTTTTGAGGGAGCCAGCGTTTGTCCGCAGACAGCTCTCCGGGTCATGTGGCCAGCATGAATAAACCGCTTCTGGTGCAACGGGACACCGTGACAGAAACCAGAGCGCATGGAAACGTCATTACCTTCCCGCCACAGTGGTACCTATTTATCTACCTGCACTCTGATGTGCTTTCGAACTGCTAGGTTGGCAGGAGCTGGGAACAGAGCAACGGGAGCTCACCCATAGCGCGGGATTCGAACCGCCAACCTTCCGATCGGCAAGCCCAAGAGGCTCAGTGGTTTAAGGGTGGCCAACTTCCGAGAGACTGGGATCTACTCACAGAGTTAAAAACTGGCAGTGATCTACCCCCTTTTGGGGGGTTCAGGTCACAGTTGTTGAGTTTTTTCAGGGATGAGGTAAAATGTTGAGGGTTTTTTTTTTTTTTTTTTTTTTTAGGGAAGCCACAGTTGTCCCGCTTCTTTGGGGGGAGCCAATGATCTACCAGTGATCTACCGCAGATGTCCGGTGATCTACCGGTAGATCACGATCTACCTGTTGGACATGCCTGGTTTTGACCACAGCGCCGCCCGCATCCCTGATGTCAAAAAGTGTAATCCCTATGTCAGCCACTAGATGGAATTAAACCAGGCAAATTCCATGTGGCGAAACAGCTTGCTAGATATCACAGCAGAAGAAGAAATCCAGCTTTGAGGACAGGCAGTAAATGTTAGGATGAGCTGAGCAATAAGAAAAGAGATTCTTATTGTTGTATTTACTCAGATTTCTTTTTTGCTTTTAAGCTTTGCCATTTTCTTCCTGCCGCTGAAGCTGGAACGATAACAATTAAAAGGGCGGTAAAACAAAGGGAGACCAAGCCTGCGGGGAAGAGCCTTTCACAAACCTTGCTGATGAAATATTTAATTTGGCTCCTATTTTTAAAGTTGGGGGGGGCGGAGAAGGAAGGCTCCACTTGCCAGCTCCATTTAGTGGGGGAAATGCAACAGAAAGAAGCAGAGCGAGGTCCTCTGGATCATGTAATAATACAGCACAGCAGGCAGAGAGGGTGCATGTACATTTCCTGCACACACAAAATTGTAGTCACAGGATTTTGAGGTTCTAAGGGAAAGTCTGGCAGGTGCACTCTGGCTCTTGACCTGCTTTTCCATGTCTGGAGCATCCTAGTCTCGTCTTCTCCCAAGAGGCCCTTTTTTGAAAACAAAACCAAAACTGCTCACCTCCAGGACCTGCTCCTTCACTGCCTCCATCCCCTGTAGCCGTGCAACTTCTTCGCGATGCTCCTCCAGAGCTGCAGCTCCCTGGGTGAGCTCTGCCTCTGCTTGCGCCAGGCGCCTGCGCAGCTTTTCCGCTTCCTGCGCCCGTTCTCGGGCGTCCTGCGAATGCCGGCGCAGCTGCTCCTGCAACGAGATGGAGAAGGCTGAGAATCCCGGCCTTTCCGTTATTGTCACCTGGCTGGTGCAGGACAAACTTCAGGCTTGTGGGATCTGCTTTGTTGGTTGGCTGGCTACAACCCTAAGGCCTGCTAATGAACCTGAGTCACGTGCAAGAGAGTAGACAGGAAAGGGGTAAACGTAAAGGTAAAGGGACCCCTGACCATTAAGTCCAGTCGCGGACGACTCTGGGGTTGTGGCGCTCATCTCGCTTTATTTTTTTTTTTTTTTTTTTATAAGAATTTATTGACATTTTTACTTATAACAACATACAACCTTCACCACACCTACATTTATACACAAACACAACAAATACAATTACACATACAAAGATTGCCATGATTTTTCTTCTTAATTGAACATCTGCAAAAAAAAAATTTCTTTTTCCAATCTTGACAGTTGACTTCCCCTGCCTTTTCACCTTCGAGTTTATATCCATAATCTACTTCATAACCTCTTCATTTTTAAAAAAAAAAAAAATTAAACTTAACTATATATATAAAGTAACGCATTCATCTTAATCTTCATCTTAGTCTTAATCATCTTAATCTATAAACTTAAACCACTTAAAATGACTTCATTTATACTACATCCTCATAAATCCTCACAAATCATCCTCATCAGATCTATCTCTTCTATCCTTTGAACTGCTGCTAATAACATAGAAACTTGAAATATCTCTTTTCATATTCAACCAAATAATAAAACAAACTATTGTTGACAGTGTTCACCCTCCGATTTCAAAATACCATAACAGATTGCTTTAGCTTTTACTTAGTGCTTCACCCCACACCCCCTCTGTCCATTCTTCTTCTCCTGATGGCATCAGCACTGAACTTCCATGCAACTTCCCTCTCCCAACGTCCACAAATCCAGGCACAGTCCAACACTCTCCTTGCCACGAGCTCCGAGGTATCCAACTCTCCCTCTCTCAGCTTCTCCGGTTCTTTGTAACATTCCTTTTCTTCTTGTAAATACCTTAATTCTTCCGGCTGGCGACGCCATAGCGGGTGGTCGGGGCTGCTTCGGCTGCGAGGCGCCCGATCCATCCCGGGGGTTAGGAGCCGCGCTACCGCAGCGCGCGGCTCCGGTTGGGGTGCGGGAAGAGCGTCCCGCACCCTGGGCTCCCCGGCTGTGCCCGTGGAGGCTCCGAACCCTTCCCCTACCCCCCTGTAAAGGGGGAGTGGGGGTGAAGGGACAACGGAGCCGGGCTTACGGGGATATGCCCCAACCGGGATGCAAATGCGGCGGCAAAGCCCGCGGTGAGCGTCCAAGTTCTACCTGTGAAGAACGGAGCTAAAGGAACCCGGTGGTCGTGAGTAAATAATCTCGGCAGAAATCGTGTTTTTGGAACGATCCGGGGGGAAGGAGAATGGCAGCCTGCCTCCCTCCCTTCGAGCCTAAGAACTAACCAATATCAGGGATTGCTGCCAAAGAACTGGTTATAAAGTATTTAAAATTGACACATGAGACTGGCAAACTTTTTCCTTGGGAAGCTAACTAGCGGAAAATATCTCTATTTAAAGTTGCGGTGTTTGCGCTCCAGCTCAGGAAAATGGCGACGAACAAAGAGACAGGAGAAGAAATATGACACCCACTTCCTCCTCCTCTGCCAGTATGCTGGGTTTTGTCCTTGAACTGGTATTGAACTCTGGACTAACAGATGAACAAAGGCTCACTGCATTGAAGGTGGAACTAATTTACAGAAAAGTTAAAGTCTTGTGTGGGGGTCTGAAATGGAACCAACTGCCCACAGAGGAGGCTAACAAAACTTTTGACACTTTGGAAGGAAATCTTGTCAAAGAGCTGAGAGGATGGATGGAAAGATGGGAAGAAATGAATGAGCTACTTCGGAGAAGAAATTCGCTTGTTGGGGGTGGCAGCCCCAAGGCGATGTCAAGATTTGCTATATCCAGTCCCCGAGGTGTGAGCTCGGGGGCCAGGGACGGCGCTCATCTCGCTTTATTGGCCGAGGGAGCCGGCATACAGCTTCTGGGTCATGTGGCCAGCATGACAAAGCTGCTTCTGGCGAACCAGAGCAGCGCACGGAAACGCCGTTTACCTTCCCGCCAGAGTGGTACCTATTTATCACAGAGTGCCCTGTGTGCTCCTTCTCATAGCTACCTGCAGCTCCTGTTCCGTGGCAGAAGCTGCATCTTCCACAGCTTCCAGGCGCCTCTGCCACTGGGCTCTGATCTCCTCCTGCTCAGCCAAAGACCGGGCCAGCAAGTCTTCCTTCTCCTGGATCCTCTGGAGCAGCCCTGGGGCGAAGTCGGAGCTGCCGAGGGAATTGGCGAGCGCCTTGGGTGGAGAAAGACACGAGAGGTCTTGCAGGAGAGAGGCGGAAAGGGAGTGGCAGGGGACAGATCCACACCATGCGTTAAAGCACATCCAATGTGTGTTTTAACCACATGACACCCCCCACCCAAAGCATCCTGGGAAAACTAGCTTGTTAAGGGTACTGGGAATTGCAGCTCTGTGACGAGGAAGCTGCCATTCCCAGGATTCTTTGGGAGAAGTCATGTGCTTTAAACGTGTACTCTAAAAAATGGTGCGCCTGCCCATGTATCTCTTTGTCTGCTTTCCCCAAGAAAGAAACCTGAAAACCCAATCATCGATATTTCCATGCCTCTGCAAATGTTCCTGAGGCAATGAAGATGGCTGACGCCACTTGAGAGGCTCTTGCAATTAAGTGGTATATAAATCATCTGAATAAAAGTAAGGAAATAGCACGGAAAAGAAGCACCGTATGAGGAATCTCTCAGATATCGGAAGGGCTGCCACATAGAAGAGGGGAAATATTCGTTGTTGTTGTTTTTGCAGGAATAGAGCCATGGACCTCAATTACGGGAGGGTAAATTTCAGTGGACTGCAAGAAGATCAAACCTATCCATTCTCAAAGAAATCAGCCCTGAGTGCTCACTAGAAGGACAGATCCTGAAGTTGAGGCTCCAGTACTTTGGCCACCTCATGAGAAGAGAAGACTCCCTAGAAAAGACCCTGATGTTGGGAAAGATGGAGGGCACAAGGAGAAGGGGACGACAGAGGATGAGATGGTTGGACAGTGTTCTCGAAGCGACTAGCATGAGTTTGGCCAAACTGCGAGAGGCAGTGAAGGATAGGCGTGCCTGGCGTGCTGTGGTCCATGGGGTCACGAAGAGTCGGACACGACTGAACGACTGAACAACAACAACAACAACAACAAATTTCAGTTGACCATTGAGAGAAAGGTCTTGGGGCCCCTCCAGACCTGTGTTCCATTGCGTTCATGATGGCTGGCGCTTACGATGGTATCAGGGAGATTGCACATGTTAAATTTCAAAAATCCTGTGGTATTCTAGCATTGCCAAGGAGGAGACCACATCATCTCCTATGCATTTCACTAGAGCTAACTGTGCCATGAGAATGTCTGACATAGGAGAGCGAGCATGATCTTTCTGGGTGTGGCTCAGCCCTTTTGGCCGCCTGACGCCATGAGGACTAGAAACCTAGCAGTAGCTAACCTCCACATCCTTGGTGCTGCTGGCGAGCGCTTCCTGGAGGGCTTTGATTAAGGCTTCCTTCTCCTTCAGGGCCAGGAGCAAAGTTTGGTCCCGCTGCTGCCAGGATCCGCGGGTCGAGGCGGAGAGAGATTCCAGCCGCTGGATTTCCCGATCCTTCTGATGTAGCACCTCGCGCAACGCCTGGAGGAAGAGGGGGGGGCAATTGCAAAGGTTAGACAAGACAAATCCCCAGAACAGGAGAAAGCGATCTTATTTTCACGGATCCTCCTTTGTCCTCACAGAGCAACCGTGTCATCGGTGCCTCTTAGCAACCACAGAATCCTGACTGCTAAACCCAGCAAACTTTTCGTATCCGGGATTGTCTGTCTAACCCTGGAAGAATCCAGATTAATTACCCCCAGCAAACAATGGACTGTTTTTTTAAAAAAATGTTTGCAAATGCCACGTAATTTTCTTCTTTAAAAAAAAAATACATACTAGAAGGAAAGATGTGAAAAGCAAACAAGACAAAGTGAGAACACAAGTTGGTGAAAAGGGCTACATTTCCCATGATGCCGCGCTGCTCCCCACATCCTTCTTAAAGGTCCTGTATACCTGAAGGAGCGTCTCCACCCCCATCGTTCAGCCCGGACACTGAGGTCCAGCACCGAGGGCCTTCTGGCGGTTCCCTCACTGCGAGAAGCCAAGTTACAGGGAACCAGGCAGAGGGCCTTCTCGGTAGTGGCACCCGCCCTGTGGAACGCCCTCCCATCAGAGGTCAAAGAGATAAGCAACTACCTGACATTCAGAAAAAACCTGAAGGCAGCCCTTTTCAGGGAAGTTTTTAATGTGTGACATTTTTGTATCTGATTTTTGTTGGAAGCCGCCCAGAGTGGCTGGGGAAATCCAGCCAGATGGGTGGGGTACAAATAATAATAATAATTATTATTATTATTATTATTATTATTATTATTATTATTAAAGTACGAAGCAAAGGCCCACCCTACATTTATCTGGCATGTCAGGTCAACATGCCTTTGTAGCCAAGAAGACTAGAAACTTAGTTCTTGGCTGTTTGTTGAAATCCAGAAGTCCCAATCAGGGTTTATCCAGAATTACATTTGGAAAGAAACATAGCCCCAATTTTTTTAAAAAATAGAAATATACATATCTATGCATATAGGTAAAGGTAAAGTTAAAGGGACCCCTGACCATTAGGTCCAGTCGTGGACAACTCTGGAGTTGCGGCGCTCATCTTGCTTTACTGGCTGAGGGAGCCGGTGTACAGCTTCCGAGTCATGTGGCCAGCATGACAAAGCCGCTTCTGGCGAACCAGAGCAGCGCACGGAAACGCCGTTTACCTTCCCGCTGGAGTGGTACCGATTGATCTACTTGCACTTTGATGTGCTTTTGAATTGCTAGGTTGGCAGGAGCAGGGAACAAACAACGGGAGCTCACCCCGTCGCGGGGATTCGAACCGCCAACCTTCTGATCGGCAAGCCCTAGGCTCAGTGGTTTAACCCACAGCGCCACCTGCGTCCCGCATCTATGCATATAGATATATATTTAAAATCACCCGCCTTGCCCACAGGAGAGGCCAGGACTCAAATCAATTTTCCCACTGTGTTGCAGTGCAAATAACCTCCCACCATATTGTCCATAGTTTCAGGCCCCTCCTCCCTCGGTCACAGTACACCCCCTCTGCGTTCATACATGCAAGGTCTCCTCTCCTGTGCGGAGGGCAGTGCCAAGTCTTGCCAGGTCGGCGTCTTTGTCCTTCAGCACCTCTTGTAGGTGCCTCACCTCATGGTGCACAGACTCCAACGCCAGGAAGTGACCGGACAAGGTCTTCTGTCAGGGCAAAGAGAAGGAGACAAAATGAAGGTTCCCCAGGAGCTGCCTTACTCTGCCTTACATACGGGATGGGAAGATGACAGATCAGGACCTATTCCCCGTCTGTGGAATGTTCTCCCCAGGAAAGTTCGCCTGGCGCCTTCATTACACACTTTCAGGCGCCAGGCAAAAACGTTCCTTTTTAACCAGGCCCTCAGTTGATCTGTTTGACATCCTATACCAGTACTAATGTATGGAAGTGAGAGTTGGACCATAAAGAAGGCTGATCGCCGAAGAATTGATGCTTTTGAATTATGGTGCTGGAGGAGACTCTTGAGAGTCCCATGGACTGCAAGAATATCAAACCTATCCATTCTCAAGGAAATCGGCCCTGAGTGCTCACTAGAAGGACAGATCCTGAAGTTGAGGCTCCAGTACTTTGGCCACCTCATGAGAAGAGAAGACTCCCTGGAAAAGACCCTGATGTTGGGAAAGATGGAGGGCACAAGGAGAAGGGGACGACAGAGGATGAGATGGTTGGACAGTGTTCTCGAAGCTACTAACATGAGTTTGGCCAAACTGCGGGAGGCAGTGAAGGATAGGTGTGCCTGGCGCGCTCTGGTCCATGGGGTCACGAAGAGTCGGACACGACTGAACGACTGAACAACAACACCCTTTCAAAATGTGGCTCTTTTCGGGGGGTGTTATTGGTTTGTTATTTTTATTCTGATTATATATGTGGTGATCTTTTCTGTGACCTCTTGGTATGTTGTTGTTGTTCAGTCGTTCAGTCGTGTCCGACTCTTCGTGACCCCATGGACCAGAGCACGCCAGGCACGCCTATCCTTCACTGCCTCCCGCAGTTTGGCCAAACTCATGCTAGTTGCTTCGAGAACACTGTCCAACCATCTCATCCTCTGTCGTCCCCTTCTCCTTGTGCCCTCCATCTTTCCCAACATCAGGGTCTTTTCTAGGGAGTCTTCTCTTCTCATGAGGTGGCCAAAGTACTGGAGCCTCAACTTCAGGATCTGCCCTTCCAGTGAGCACTGAGGGCTGATTTCTTTAAGAATGGATAGGTTTGATCTTCTTGCAGTCCATGGGACTCTCAAGAGTCTCCTCCAGCACCATAATTCAAAAGCATCAATTCTTCGGCGATCAGCCTTCTTGATGGTCCAGCTCTCACTTCCATACATTACTACTGGGAAAACCATAGCTTTAATTATACGGACCTTTGTCGGCAAGGTGATGTCTTTGCTTTTTAAGATGCTTTTTAAGATATACCTCTTGGTATAGGGCGGTATATAAACTCAATAAACAACAACAGCAGCAATATTGGTAGATCCCCGGAGGACTGGCAGTAGATCAGCGAGGAGTTTTGATTCCCAAGTTCCAAAGCAGCAAAAACCGTGTCAGACTGATCCATACATTTAAAGCAGATTAAAACAGAAATTTAATGCACATGACTTCTCCCCAAAGAATCCTGGGATGAACTGTAGTTTGTTTAGGGCGCTGGGAATTGTAGCTCTGTGAGGGGGGAACTACAGTTCCCAAGATTCTTTGAGGTTAGCCAAGTGCGTTACATGCCCTTTGAATAGATGGTGGGGATGCGGCCTAACAAATTTATTACGGCACAAGCTTTCATGGGTCGCATGTGCATTTAAAACACTCTCACGCCACTTTTAACAGCCACTGCTTTCCCCCAAAGAATCCTGGGAGGTGTAGCTGGTTAATGATGCTGACCGCATCGACCTCCAATCCCCAGCACCCTTAAAACTAAAGTTCCCAGGATTCTCCATGGCTGTTAAAGCGGAAATTGGATGTGTGGATCGTGAGCCTCAGTGATCAGGGTATTTCTGGCTCCATACCCTCCCGTTACCTCTAAGGCCTGGTCTCTCTCCTTCAGGCGATGGGCCATTTGCTTTATCAGGGCTTCCAGCATGGTGGGCTTGACCTCTGGAGAGCCAAGAGACTGAAAGAGGATAAGACAGTCCTGGGGGAGAGAAAGAGGATGAGAGAGAGAGGGAGAGAGGGAGAGAGCTTTATGTTGAGGAGCTGAAATCCTCTCCTACGTCCTACCCCTTCCCTTCTTAAAATTATTTTATTCATAATCTTCAATTTCATACATTTCAATAATTTTGCAATCGTTTTAACTTCTATGCTGCTTTTTTATTTTATTTATGCTTTTCAGGTTTATACATTTCTCTGATTTTTCAATCATTTTAATTATTTCAAAGCTCAACTTCCTTCCCCCCTCTTTCTGCGGTTCCTTAAATTTATTTTAAATATTTTCTGCTTATCCAAATTAACTTAATTTGCTCATTTGTTCATCTACATTAAATATATACTCTTGTAAAACTGCAGGTTATTACAATAATCCTGCCCAAGTGCTTATCTGTTTACAGTTTGTTTGTAAATATTCAATAAACCATTTCCATTCTTTTTATAAAAAGTTTGTTATCTTGATTTCTTATTCTTCCGGTTCGCCATTTCTGCATATTCCTTAAGTTTTCGTATCCATTCTTCTTTTGCTGGGACTTCTTCTCCTTTCCATTTTTGGGCAAGTAACATTATTGCCACTGTAGTCACATACATGAATAAATTTCTGTACAGTTTGGGTAGTTCTGTCCCTATAATTCCCAAAAGGAAGGTTGCTGTTTTTACAAATGTTATTTTAAACATGTTTTTCAATTCATTATAGATCATTTCACAGTAAGCTTTAAGTTTCCTTATTCCAGGGAGCTCAAAGCAGCATACAAAATTATGCTGGAGCACACCACTGGCTCAAGGAAGCTCAGCAAGCAGGGGGAGAATTTGAATCGGGGAAACTTTGGTCCTCAAAACAGACAGAAATCTAGCTTTTGAAGCTGTTCCAAGACTCAGTCCCTCTCTATTCTCAACTTAAGCATGCAAGAGTCCTTATAAAAAGTCAATGAGACATTCCAGCAAGAAGAAGAAAAATCACTCAAGGGAGATGCAATTGAGGGCTGGGGAGGAGCACTGGTTTGAGGAGAGTCCTGAGGGCCACTCAGAGAAGAATGGAGGGCCGCTGAAGTTCCTCACTGCTACTTCAAAAGTTCATGCCAAAAAACCCCACCTCTCTCCCACAGCCCAAGAACAACAACTTTGGTTAAAAAGGGGGGGGGGAGGCCACTGAAACAGCACAACATCAGTGCCGAAAGGCCTTGTGCCATAAAAATGGAATGTTCCACAAATACAGGACTAATCCCCTCTAAAGCCCTGTCCTTGCACTGCTGTCCTTTGAATGTCTCTGGACTGCGGCACCCAAAGAAAGGTATCAGTAAAAAAGGTAAAGGACCCCTGGATGATTAAGTCCAGTCAAAGGTGACTATGGGGTGTGGCGCTCATCTTGCTTTCAAGGTTGAGGGAGCCGGCGTTTGTCCACGGACAGCTTTCTGGTTCATGTGGCCAGCATGACTAAACCGCTTCTGGCGCAACGGGACACCATAACAGAAACGCAGTTTACCTCCCCGCCAGAGCGGTACCTATTTATCTACTTGCACTGGTGTGCTTTCGAACTGCAAGGTTGGGCAGGAGCTGGGACAGAGCAACGGGAGCTCACTCCGTCGAGGGGATTCGAACCGCCAACCTTCCAATTGGCAAGCCCAAGAGGCTCAGTGGTTTAGACCACAGCGCCACCCAGAGAAAGCTATCAGAGAACCACCAATAGAGGGCTTGAGGAGACCCATGCAGGAAAAGGTATTAGGGGTTGTGACAAAAAACAGCAGCCCCAGTCAGGTTCCCCATTCTACATAAGAAGAGTCCTGCAGGATCAGGCCCAGCCAGCTTCATGTTCTCACTGTGGCTGACCGGATGCCTCCATGGGAAGCCTGCACCTCCGATTCGTCATTTTCACCCGCTTGAGAGATTAGGATGGGCCACTCTATCACAGCATGGGATGCCAAGGTGTTGTCCCCCCCCTCTCTCTCCTCACCTGTAAGGCCCTTTCCTTGCTCTGCAGACACCTTGCCAGCCGCTGAATCAGCCGCTCTTGACTACTGGCGGCCTTCACCTCCGGCGAAATCTCAGCCTCCTAATATTGGGGAATGAAACAAAACAACAGTTTTGGACAAAATTCTGAGGTAGGCCCAAGAGGGCAGGGAAGGGAGCAAAAAGGAAACAGTGACCAGGTCCTAACATCAAGAGGCAGTGCTAAACCAAGACGTGGCAACCTGCTTTTCACTGAGTCAGAGCTGAGTGCTTTTCACAGAGTCTATTCAGCTCAGTACTGTCAACTCTGACCGGGAGCAGTTGCCCAGTTTTTCAGGCAGCAGCTTTAAGTTCAGTCATAGGAGACTATGGGGTTGCAGCGCTCATCTCACTTTCAGACTAAGGAAGCCGGCGTTTGTCCACACAGAGCTCTCCGGGTCATGGGGCAAGAAGGACTAAACCGCATCTGGTGCAACGGTACACCGTGACGGAAACCAGAGCACACAGAAACGCCGCTTACCTTCCCGCCGCAGCGGTACCTATTTATCTACTCGCACTGGTGTGCTTTCGAACTGCTAGGTCGGCAGGAGCTGGGACAGAGAAACGGGAGCTCACCCTGTCACGGGATTCGAACCGCCAACCTTCCGATCGGCAAGCCCAAGAGGCTCAGTGGTTTAGACCACAGCGCCATCCGCGTCCCTGCTGCAGAGACTGGTAATATGTAACTGTGCGTTGTTTTTGCAGCACCCAAGTCACCTCCCCAGGGTGCAAGGCTGGGCCACATCTCTGGAGGTCCTTGGCTGCCCAGATGGCAAGACCCTCCTCTCGACTTCTCTGATGTGGTACAAAGGAAAGCAGAGAAAGACGTTTGGCACCAGCTTGGCAGCAGGAGTTGCCGGAAGGAGGCGTACAAGGCAACACCCAACCGTCTTATGGGTTGCACTCTGGATTTACTCTAGTTACAGGTAGGTAGCCGTGTTGGTCTGCCACAGTCAAAACAAAATAAAAAAATTCCTTCCAGTAGCACCTTAGAGACCAGCTACGTTTGTTCTTGGTATGAGCTTTCGTGTGCCTGCACACTTCTTCAGATACCATGCACATGAAAGCTCATACCAAGAACAAACTTAGTTGGTCTCTAACGTGCTACTGGAAGGATTTTTTTATTTTATTTTGTTTGGATTTACTCTGTAGCCTTTTCTTCTCCCAGAGGTAGCCTGTGGGGCAGCTGGTATGGATTTTTCCTCAGGTCCCCACCCCCCAACAGCCCAAGCATTTCTCACAAATGTGTGTAGCTGTGAGGCTGCAGAGGTTTTGAACCAGAGTTTTCATTATTATTATTATTATTATTATTATTATTATTATTATTATTCAGTTCTATCCCACCCTTCTTCCCTTCTTAATCGATTGTTTGACTCTATGTTTTAATGTATTATATACATTGATGTTAGCCGCCCTGAGCTCAAACCTGGCCAGGGAGGGCGGGATATAAATATTATTATTATTATTATTAATAATAATAATAATACCCAAAGGTGCCCAGTGCAGGTGACATCAACTTAGTCGGTAAGAGAATGTTGCAAGTGCCATAGCTCAGTGGTGGAAATTCTGCTTTGCATGCACAAGGTCCCAGGTTCAATCCCCGGCATCTCCAGGCAGGCTGGGAGAGGTTGCTGTCTAAAAAAAGCAGCTGCCGGTCAGTGCAGACAATCCTGAACTATATGACGCCATGGTCTGAAGGCTCCAGAGCTCCCTATGCAGAGCTTGCAATTCGGGAATGAAGCAAAGGGCAACCTGGCCAGTCTTCCCTCCCCTGCCCAGCCTGGAAGGCCCCAAAGCAAAATGGCTCTACCGGCTTCATGTCCTCTCCCGGCTTCTCCTGAAAGCTCCTGAGTTCTTCTTCGGCAGCCTCAAGCCGCTGCTTCAGGTTCTCATACGCCCCTTGCACACCCTGATGCACCATCTGCTGAGCTTGGAACTTAGGGAAAGAAAACAGGGTTAGACCGGGAGGATTCCCGTGGGGCAAGATCTATGCGGGTGAGAGGGCTTGCCAGGCCTCAAGTCCTCACCCAGGGGTGTCTCCTCCTACTTAGGGTCTCGTGGGGGCAGGGGAGGAATTAAACCACAGGTTTCGGGGCCAGAATCAAGCAGACAGGCTGCTTTTGTGTTGGATAGTCTTGCCGCATTTTCCCACCAAAAACCGCCTCTTAACTTCTAGGCTCCTCCAAGGAGCTGAAGGCAGCTTGCATTGCTCCTCCCGTCTCCATTTTACCCACACAAGAACCCTGCGAGGTAGGTTTGGCTGAGAGGAAGCATCTGGCCCAAGGTCAGCCATGGCTGGGTGGGAATTTGAACCCAGTCGGCACCATGGTTTGCTTCGACAGTTCCTGGGTTATCTCAGAAATGAGCAAACAAACTATGGTTTATTTCCTCAAGGTTTGTTTTGTCGTTGTCGTCCCCCCACCGCCCAAGCTGGTTCTACCTCTTTAGTTTGGTGGGTGTTTAGGAGGTTCATACACCAATAACAAACGGCAGCTGCATGTTGTGGTTCCTGGCATCAAACAAACCATGGTTAAATCTGACATCTACACAGGCAACCCTTGGGCTAAACAAACCATGGCTTATGCCGTGGTCCGGCTGGATGCAGAGGAATGGTGGGAGGCAGCAGTTGGGGAACCCCCAAGGGAAGAAGGCTTAGAGCCCAGGGAGCGGTGGTGGATGGATGATGAGTAGTCAGAGCAAAAAGAGGGAACAGACAGGGAAGAGGAGGGTTGGAAGCTGCAAAGGCAACAGGGTTTAGTGAGCAGGAAGAAGCTGTGGCAGAGAGCAGTCCAGAAGCAGAAGCGGAATCAGGAGAGGAGGGAGGGCAAGAGGCAGAGATGAGTCAGGCTGATGAAGAGTCCAGGAGGTCTCCCCCTCCTGCTGTGACAAGGTCCTCTCCCTACAGTCTCCCAGGACCCAAAGAGGTATGAAGAGGGAGGAGCACAGACAGGCAAGATGGCAGAGTCTCAGATTGCTTGGGAAGGACCCAGGAGAGAAGGAAACTTACAGCAGCTGTGGGAAGGCGGGAATCTTTAATCTTGGCCTCATAGGGCCAAGATCTACCAAGAAGAATTGCTGTGCTCATTAGGCCTGGCTCCCCTGAGCAGGCCTTGTTTCTTCTAATAAAGAGTTAACTTCACGTACTCAAGTCTGATTTATTGCGGCCTGGCTCCCTGACAGCTTAGCTCACAAATATGCCACAGCGTTAAAGTAGTTTGGCTGCATGGATCCTTGAGCAGGAATGATTTAAGCAAAGATCCTCAGAGAAGACCTCACTTGACTGCCTCTCACCTTCAACTCCAGCGGCAGGAACTCATCCACCATCTCTTCAAAGGCCTCCTCTCCCAAGGGGCTCTCCCTCCGAGGAGTGGGCACATGCCTGTTCCTGGCCAGCACCGGGATCTTGCTGCCCGCCGGCACCCGCAGCCGTTTCCTCTCGATGCCCCTCAGTGCCCTCAGAGCCTCCCAGGCCACGTCCGGCTCTGGCAGTGTGTCCAACGACAGCATCGAGCAAGACTCAGCGTCTCCCAAGCTCTGTGAGCGGAGCGAGGCACGGGAGCCAGCGCGGTGGACCGTGGGCATGCTCTGCGACTTGTCCCGGCAGAGGGGGAAGCCGGGAGACAGTACCCCCAGCCGCCTCGGGGTCCGGCACACCCACTCATAATCCGAATCCTCCACCCGGAGCCCGTGGCAGCTGCGGCACTGCCGCGACCGGCACGGCGTCCCCGGGCAGCTGCCGTCGGCGTCGCCGGCCCAGCACTCGTACTGAGAGAGGGCCATGTCGTCCTGCAGGAGGCGCTGGTAACGCACGTGGGGCAGATCCGCGATGCTGGCGGAGATCTCTTGGCCCACGTAGGAGAACGTGGCGCCGGCATCATCCGGGAACCGCTGCGCGTGGATGTGGCGGAGGGTGCGAGCCAGCTGGTCCTTCTCCGAGAGCAGGCGCTGGAGGCGGTCGATGGAGAGGGCTTGCACCCGGGCGATGACCGTGTCAAAACGGTACACCCGGCCCAAGGCCTGGGCGCATTTCCCACACAAGAACTCCCCCCGCCCGTCGCCGCGCTGGGGGGGCTCCCGGCTGAGGACGTAGGACAGCACCACTTGCAGGTCCGGGCGTGAGCTGCCCCCACTGCGGCTAAAGAGCCATCGCCGGTGGTTGCCGCGAAGCACCGCGCCGCAGAGGCGGCAGAAATTGTTGAGGCTTTCCATGGGTTCAGAGGTGAGGGGCGGCGGAAGGAAATCCTGCGCCCTTCTGAGCCTCCATGTAGTTCTTGGCAGCTGTAAATCGCTGCAAGAGCTGGAACTTCTATAACTTATCTGTATTCAACAACCTGCTCAGACTAAGCCGAAGGATGGGCGGTGTTTCTGGATTGGTTTTTCTGGATCCTCGAGGCCTGTATTTATTTCTCTCCAGAATTCTAATTGTAGCTTCCTTACTACGGTGTTCTGATCCTGTCTCAGTCCGGATAGTACCTTGGGCTTTTGTTTCTGGAGCACCCAGAGTTTCTATTTGATTTCTTGATCTGGGCCTCCTAAGGTCTAGTCTGCCTCCCCGATGGAAATCCAAAAACCAGGTTCTAGATTCTCTGCTTCAACTCTGAGCAGACGACAGAATAGATACCTACTGATGGATCAGCTTTGTCTTCCTCTGTGCTCCCCGTGGCTCGTATCATTTATCAAGATCACCGTTTGCCAAATCCATCCAAATGCAACATGTCAGAAGCACCTGCAGGCAAAGAATATATGTTACAAATACACACCCAGGATTAGAAACAAAAAAACCCAGACCAACCAGAAACTTCATGAACTAAAAAAAACAGACTGTAATTTCCTAGGAAGGTGGAGGGCACATTCTTTCTACTCTCCACCCAGAGCTGTGAAAGCACGCAAATGGCATATTTGCACACAGAGTGTAACACGCCACGCATTCTCATGGTTTTTTTTCCGAAAGAGGAAAAAAAGAGCATGTTTCTAGTCCTCCTAGTTTTTAAACTGCTTTAAAGATTACAACTTGAAGGCTGGAATCAACGCCAGTTAATGAATAGTATAAATTCAACAAAGATGTCATCACTGGGAAACATTTTTTTCTGATAGAATAAAACCTGTTTTATTCTTGCTGCTAAACTAGGCTTTGTCATAACGAAGGTGTGCACGTGTGAACCAAGTACACACCACTTAAATCTCAGGTATGAAGCCAAAACTTACTTGGCTAGCCTCTCAAAGACTGGGAAAGTGCTTCTCTTTAGTTGAAAGTGTGACCCCCAAGGAGCGTGATAGACAGCTATGATCCAACAGCCAAGAGATCCATAGACTCATAGATGTATAAAATTGAGGAGTTGGAAGGGTCCCCCGAGGGTCATCTAGTCCAACCCCCTGCAATGCAGGAATCATTTGCCCAAGGTGGTGCTTGAACCCACAACCCTGAGATTATGAGCCTCATGCTCTACCAACTGAGCTACCACAGCAGATACAGCCGACAGCAAAAATCATTAGGGCTGCAAAGCTTGTTAAGCAGTGTACTGTGCTGTAAATTCATTCAGTTGGAAAGATTTCAAAACCTGCTCCTGATTAATCAGGCAGCAGATTTCAATATAAATTATTTTAATACATGAAAGTTCAGGTGGCAAGCATCTTTTTAAAAGACACATTCACCCCTTCTCTCACTCAGAGGAAATGCCTATTTGAAGACGCAGCCTCCTGGGTACAGTGGTACCTCAGGTTACATACGCTTCAGGTTACATACTCCGTTAACCCAGAAATAACGCTTCAGGTTAAGAACTTTGCTTCAGGATGAGAACAGAAATCGTGCTCTGGCAGTGCAGCGGCAGCGGGAGGCCCCATTAGCTAAAGTGGTGCTTCAGGTTAAGAACAGTTTCAGGTTAAGAACGGACCTCCGGAACGAATTAAGTTCTTAACCCGAGGTACCACTGTATTTAAACAAACCTGGATTTTTCAGCCTGTTTTTAATTGATGCTGGGTTACATTTTATATCGTTAATGTCACTGAAACTTTTATTTTTGGTCTTATTGAAACCGATTTTAGCTTGCTGCTGCTGCTGCTTCAGTTAATTGTTCTGTGCTCGTGTGTGTGTGTGTGTGTGTGTGTGGATTTAATTGTTTCATGACTTTATTTTGTTAACAGCTTTTGTCTTGGGCAGCTTTAGGAGGGGATTAGACAAATTCTCGGAGGAAAATACTCTCTGCGTCCGTCCGTCCCCCAGTATCAGAGGCAATAATGCTTCTAAATACCAGTTGCCTGGAAACTACAGGAGAGGAATCAAAAGATCACAGAATTGTGGAGCTGGAAGGAACCCTGAGGATCATTTAGTCCAACCCCCTGCAATGCAGGAATACGCAGCTGTCCCTTACGGGGGCCGAACCTGCAACCTTGGCTTTATCAGCACCTCGCTCTAACCAACTGAGCTATCCAGGATTGTGAGAGTTCTCTTGTGCTCAAGGTCTTGCTTGCTGGCTTCCTACACAGGCATCTGGTTGGCCACTGTGAAAACAGGATGCTGGACTAGACTTTGGCCTGGCACGGGTCTTGTTTGTGAGCTTCCCATAGATATCTGTGTGAGAATAGGTTGCTGGGCTAGATGTTCCTTTGCCCTGATCCAGCAACACTCTTCTTATGTGCTCATCAGCCAGTGTCTCCTGGAGAAAAGCTCCCTTTCCCGGTGCCAGGAAATCCAGCTCTAGACAGACTGTACACACACTTTACATTTTAAGCATCTTGCTCCTTCACAAATAATCCTGGGAACTGTAGCTTGTCCCGTGCAGAACTGCAGCTCCCAGCCTTCTCTGGGGTAATTTGTGTGCATTAAGCATAGCTGGACCATAAAGAAGGCTGATCGCTGAAGAATTGATGCTTTTGAATTATGGTGCTGGAGGAGACTCTTGAGAGTCCCATGGACTGCAAGAAGATCAAACCTATCCATTCTTAAAGAAATCAGCCCTGAATGCTCACTGGAAGGGCAGATCCTGAAGTTGAGGCTCCAGTACTTTGGCCACCTCATGAGAAGAGAAGACTCCCTGGAAAAGACCCTAATGTTGGGAAAGATGGAGGGCACAAGGAGAAGGGGACGACAGAGGATGAGATGGTTGGACAGTGTTCTCGAAGCGACTGGCATGAGTTTGGCCAAACTGCAGGAGGCAGTGAAGGATAGGGGTGCCTGGCGTGCTCTGGTCCATGGGGTCACGAAGAGTCGGACACAACTGAACGACTGAACAACAACAACAACAAAGCATAGGGTGTGTATTGTAGCCTCGGTCTCTGGATCAAGACGTCCAAAAGGGGACCAGGGGAAAAACAGGGACAGATGGCGATTGATTTTTTCCAGAGGCAGGAAGGGAGAGGAATAAATCCATACACAAAGAGAAGCAATCTTCTCGCTCCTGGAAACAGCTACCCTAAGCAAGGATATAAGGGCAGAAAAAGATCGCTTCCCTCAAGCTTCCTTCAGCTTACAAAACCAACCAGGGATAGCAAGCAGGATTTTAAAGGGGCACCTTTAAAAACAAAACAAGTCCATTTTTAAAAAAATCATGGGATATTGTTTTGCAGGCCTAGGGACCCACATGCTTAGGTCAGCATCTGACAAAGCAGGTTCCAGCCCATAAAAGTACCAGACCCTCATCACTTTACTTGCCAGGGGCTGTCCAGGATTTCTGCCCCAAGAAACCAGCAGCAACCACCTTTCTGGAATGTTACTGGCAGCAAGCCTCTCCTTCCCATTGCCTGCCACCAGATTCCTTTCAACTTCCTTTTACAACTGGTAATGCCAGGGACTGAACCCAGGCTGGACCTTTTGCATGTTGCTGAGCTACAGTCCCACTCCTTCTCCAGCAGGCTTTGGCTGCCAGCCCCATTGCAACCCACCCACCCTACCGCCCCATCCCTCAGTTCAGACCATGGGTCCAAGTAATGTAGTATTGTCTACACTGACCGGCAGTTGTTCTCCAGGGAAATGCAGCAGATTCGACCTGGGTTCTTCTTCATGCAAAAGCACGTGCTCTCTGCCCCTAAACTACTGCAGCCCATCTCCCCTGCTGAGGTCCCTTCTTACCTGGGGAGCCTTCCTGACCAACTTCCCTCCTCCACAGAAGAGGACCCAGGAGTCCTGGACTCCTGATGAGGCATATTGTTTCTCCAGCGTGGACTTTGCATTATACAGTTTCACCCTTTCCTGATTTGCTCCCTCGGCGTCTCTGGGCCACCTCCCCTCCATCACGCACCTTTCGACCCCAAGCTGCTGTGCTTACCTGTGCGGGAAGGCTGGCCGCATCCCTTCGCCCTCTATTAGCTGTGACACATCATCTCTCCCTTACCTGCCGCCGCTCCACCCCGAGCAAAGTGCAGCGAGCACACCTGGCGGGCACAGGAGCCCGGAGCCCGGAGCCCCGCCTCCAGGGGAGGAACGCCCACACTCAGGCATCCCGGACCGGTTCTTCCTTACCGGAGCCTCTGCCCGCCCTCATCAGGCTTCCCCTCCCCACCCACCCCACGTGCAGGGAGAACTTGAGAGCTCTGGCTCTCCCCCCACCCTAACAGGCAGATATCCACCAGGTGAAGCATTCCTCGTCGCATCTCCACGCCGGGAGAGCAAGCTGCACCCGGCCGGCCAACTGCTGCCTGCCTGACCAAGCACAGAAGCCCGTATTTCTGCAAAAAGCACGATAAAATCCAAGTGCCCCACTTTCCCGGGCAATCCTGGCTCCCAAATCCCACCCCCCCCCCCCACTTGTGTGTGTTCTAAATCGCACGCGTCTTCTAAAGCACATCCGAACCCCCTGGGAAAAAAAGAATCCTGGGAATTGTAGATTACCCATGGCAGAGCTACAGCTCCTAGCGCCGTCAAACTACAGTTCGCCATACTTTAGAGTGTGCGTGCGAGCGAGCGCGCTTTAAATGCGTGACTACTCTCCATTAAAAGTAACCCGTTTTCCCTTTTTACGCACAGCGTTCCCACAAAACAGAGCACTCGGGGGTCCCGCTAGAAGATCGGCCCAGAGAGAGGACAGGACACCCTCTTTCTTTCTTTCTTTCTTTCTTTTTCTTTCTTTCTTGTGCTTGGCTTACCTCGCTCTCTGTGCTATTTTTCTCCGGACAAAGTTCGCCCGCGTCCTTTTCCCCTTTAAAGGGCATCTTCTTCCTCGCTCTCCCCTCCCCTTCCCCCCCCCCCCTGCGCTGCTAATTGCCTTGCCGGAGAGGTTTGCAGGCAACAAGCCACTTAAACGGACCATGTGATGGGGGCGCGCTAAAAGGATTTGCCCGGGCTAATCCACGCCTCCGTCTGGCTGCCCAGCTGGAAAGGTTGCTTGTTTCCCTGATCCTACCTTCCTCCCTCCGTCCCTCCCCTCCCGGAACCCCGCGGAGCAGGAACTGTAGCAGCCGGACGCCTGGGTTCTCCCTTCGGAAGGTTCCGAAAGCAACAAGTTCAGAGCTGAAACCTCTCCATGGAGAGGGGAAAGTGTGCTGCTTGACACGCACGATCCGCATTTCCATACCCGGTCGCTAGGGGGCGGCGATGCCGCGATGCCGTTTGGTATCCTCCCAGAGGACTAGTGACTTAACCTGGCGGCAGGATCGACCAGGGCGTGGGGCCGGGACTTGGTGCCACGTCGCACACCCTTCACTCGTGTTGACAATTAGCTCCAGCCACGTAAGCCGTCGGTCCTGAATTCTCAGTCTCACGCCCAAACCTCCCCCTGCGAAAGCGCCATTCATTCGTAAAGCAACGGGAGCCGTGTGCCCGCGCGCGCAGTAAATGTTGGAAGAGATGTCCAGTTTCCCTCTTGGCCTCCGGAGAACTCAGGAGTCCTGGATTCCACCCCCACCTCCCCACCGTCATTTCCCTCATGTCTATTTAGAGATCAGTGTAAATTCTATTCATGCTGGACTTTCCAGCTTTTTACGCATGGGTTGCTACTATGGAATGTGACAAGCAAAAAATGGCCACTGGCTTTTAAAACTAATCCACTCCCGCAGCAGGGCAGGGAGCCAGGACGCCTGGGTTCTCTGGGAGAGGAGGGACTGGGGAAAGTTAGTCACGGGTTGTAGATCAAACTCATTGTTCAGGTGAAGCGGGGGGGGGGGACCACCTCGGAAAACCTCCTCGTTTAATTACTTTCCTTTTCATTGCAGTTATAAAAAGTGCAGAGGGATGATTCATCAATAAAGTACATTATCTTCGAAAGCATTTTGCTTTCCTGCCCAATTAAAAAATGCATCCATGCACTGGAGCTGGTGGCTTGGAAACTGCCTTCCTGCTCTCGATTTAAAATTCTTCTTTTATTCATCAGTTAATGCGGCAGCATTGTAGCTGGGTGGATTGCATAAGAGGCAGCATGATGGAGTGGTTAGAGCAGGTGCGGGTACCCAATCTTTGGTCCTCCGGATGTTGCTGAACTACAACTCCCATCATCCCCAGCCATTGGGTTAGGCTTGCTGGGGCTGATGGGAATTGTAGTTCAACAACATCTGAAGGACCTGGCTATGGCCAGGGAGACCCAGGTTCAAATCTCCACTCAGCCATGAAGCTCACTGCCCCAGCTTTTGCCAACCTGCTGTTGGACTACAGCTCCCATTGGCTGTATTGGGAGTTGCCGTCCAGAATAGCTGGAGGGCACCAGGTTGAGGGAAGCAGGGGAAGCCACACTCCCAGCTTTTAACCACCCCCCTTCTTTTCCTTTTGGGATTTTAGGAGAGCTGGGAATCCAGAATGAAGTTTAAAATGTGGAACAGACATGAAAGACAGTTGGTGATCCTAGACCACCATCTAGTGGCCCTGGGCAGTTACTGACACCCACCAGCCTGGATAGCTCAGTGGGTTAGAGCAGGGGTCAGCAAACTTTTTCAGACTTTGTGGGGGGCCGGACTAGGTATTTTTGGGGGGGGATGAGAGAGGGGGGGCCCTTTGAGTGTTGGTGGACTCCAAGTCCCATCAGCACCAGCCGGAAGGGTCAAGAACCAGGGATGATGGGAATCGTAGTTCAGCAACATCTGCTGCACAAAATCGCAGCCAGGCCCTTCAGATGCAGGTGATTGGACAATGTGCCCCAGGGCAGCAGGCAACTTGGTAGACTCTAAGAGACTAGGAAGCATTGGGAGAGCGACAGGTTGGCAACAGCTGCTCCGCCTATAGTGAAGGATGATGGGAGTTGTACAGCCCTGCATCCGCTGGAGGGCCGCAGGTGGGCCATAGCATAAGTCCAAGCAAATTGCATGGCTTTGGATGAACATTCAATTCCCAGTATCTCCGGGGAGGGCTGGGGCAGGCCTCTTTCTGAACCCCTGGAGAGCTGCGGCAACACTAATCTAGATGCAGCGACCCGACTTGGTAAAAAGGCAGCCTCTTCTGTTCTCCCCACCCGCGGAGGAAGCCTCCTCGCCACCCGGGGCGGCGAACGGAGGCACCCCCCCTGAGGGCGGGGCGTTGTGACGTTGCGTCGTGACATCACTACGGAGTGCGCATGCGCAGAATGTTGTGCGTGCGCACTCCGTTGCCGTGTCCCCGCCGCCGCTTCCGCCACAACTTTGTTAGCCCGCCGAGTGAAAAGGCGGCTTGTGAGGAGCTGCTGATCGTGCGCGGTAGCCCCACAAGCCGCCTTTTCACTCGGCAGGCTAGCAAAGTCGCGGCAGAAGCGGCAGCGCTGGCCCAGCCGGAGTGCGCACCATTTCGGCGGCTCCAGCAGCAGGAGTGGGGCAGCCCCACAGCCCCATAGCGGCGCCGGCAGACAGGCCCCACACGGGCCGCGGGGCAGAGCGGCCTCGCTCTACGGCTTGCTCGGGGCCCACCAGCGGGGCGGGGTAGGGCCGGCCCAAGTGTCACTCCCCTGGAACCCGGGGCGGCCCCCCCCGCCGCCCCCCCTTGCAACGCCGCTGGTTCTCCCCACCCCTTTTCAAGCGACTCCTGAGAACGTGACACACAGAAATGCACATTTTCTTCTTGGGAACAAATTGCTTTTATTCATATAAATACAGAGAGACGTTAGATGCCAGGGAAGGCAGCCAGGCCCCTTTGGCCACATAAGAAGGCCATGTGTAACCCCATTGACAAAACTGTGCCTGACCCTAAGGCAGAGGAAGCATTTCTCAGAGGGTGTTTTGTTTTTGTTTTTGTTTTTTTGTTTTTTGGGGGAGCCGAACTGTGCCCGCTCCCCCAATCAGACAAGCCATGCTTAGAACTTACCAGCAATAAATAAGGTTCTTTTAAACCATAAATATGTAAACAGTCCCAGCGGGCAGTAAGGGAACTCCAGGCCAAGGAATTTATACTCATAAAAGTTCAACGGGACATGTAAAAAGGTAAAGGCAGAACATAAAAAAAACAGAGGGCAGTTGTGAGATAAGGCCCACAGCACAGCTAAAATGAGGGTTGGGCATGCCAACCAATTGAATAGCAGCTCTCACTTTGAACTGCTTTTTAATTCTTCAGAAATGCTATGTGAATATTCATAGATTTTTTTTTGTTCCTTTATCGCCTAATGTTTTCTTTCTGCAGAGAGCAGTTGACGAAAAACGATTTCTTACATCCCTGTCACACTGTACATCCAAAGCACTTAAAAAAAAAAACACCTTTAACCGTCATGGCTTCCCCCCAAAGAATCCTGGGAACCACAGTTTACCCCTTGCAGAGCTACAGTTCCCAGCACCCTTGACAAACTACAGTCCCCGGAAATCTTTGGGAGAGCGTAAAGTTGTTTAAATGGTGTGAGACGTATGTTGTGACCTTGGTGACATGATGGCAAACCACTCAATCGCTTCCCACATGCAGGTTTCCAGTTCAAACTTGCAACTGTTGTATCCCCCACACCTCCTAAGTGTGGCCCTGCAGGGGGAAAGAAATGTCTCGACTAAATGTAGCAAAGGGTACTTGGGGAGCAACCCCACCGCTCTAAAAAAAAGAAAAGTTGCCTTTTGTCTTCACTCTTTAAACTGTACGTAAGTTTGCAGACACAAGCTACAATGGACCTAAACGGGAAGAGGGGGTGCGGGAACATAAGGCAGCGTGAGAAATGCAGATTATATTAAAGCTTTCCGGGGATGCAAATAAGATTTAGAAAGAAAGAAAGAAACCACACGGGCTGTAATGGTTCCTCTAAGTATCATAGACCATGTGCTATTCACAAATATGTGCTTCTAGAACACGGGAAAATGATAAACGATAGCTTTACATTGCGGGGGAAACTCACTTTTTTAATCGCTTTCATGCACTCTTCTCACTTGCTCTCGAGGGTGCAATGCCAGGATCACCTGTTCTGCATTAAAGGTAAAGGGGCCCCTGGCCATCAGGTCCAGTCGTGTCCGGCTCTGGGGTTGCGGCGCTCATCTCACTCTATAGGCCGAGGGAGCCGGCGTTTGTCCGCAGACAGCATGACTAAGCCGCTTCTGGCGAACCAGAGCAGCGCACGGAAACACCATTTACCTTCCCGCCGGAGCGGTCCCTATTTATCTACTTGCACTTTGACGTGCTTTCGAACTGCTAGGTGGGCAGGAGCAGGGACCGAGCAATGGGAGCTCACCCCGTGGCAGGGATTCGAACCGCCAACCTAGGTGGGCAGGAGCAGGGACCGAGCAATGGGAGCTCACCCCGTGGCAGGGATTCGAACCGCCAACCTTCTGATCGGCAAGCCCTAGGCTCTGTGGTTTAACCCACAGCGCCACCTGGGTCTCTCTGTTCTGCATTAACACATAGCAAATGGTCTCCTCTGCCCATCCTCTCGAGGAACTTAAAACGGAGGAATTCAATGTCCCGAGACAAAACTGATGCCAACTCAATCTTGCACTAAGATCGATCTGTCACAGCAAGCATTTTGGCCAGATGGAGCAATCGCTGCTTCTCCTCCCCTTGTGTGCTGTTTTATTGACCTCTCCACTACCAACACCCCGAACCAATTTTGAGGGTGAATAGAGGGGGAACCCCATTTCACAAGCCGAAGCCCATGATGGGACTTATTTGTTGAGTCATGCCCACCATGTTATTATGCTGGGATAGGATAGCTCATTCGGTAGAGCATGAGACTCTTAATCTCAGGGTCGTGGGTTCGAGCCCCACATTGGACAAAAGATTTCTGCACCGCAGGGGGTTGGACTAGAATTCAGGCATGTCCAACAGGTAGATCATGATCTACCGGTAGATCACTGGATGTCTGTGGTAGATCACCGGTAGATCAGTGGCTCCCCCCAAAGAAGCTAAAAAAACTTGGGTCCCCTAAAAAAACTCACCATCTTTGCCCTGCACCCCTAAAATTACCTGAACCACCAAAAACAGGGCATCCCTTCCTAAAAAAAAAAAAGCTCAGTGTTGCTTTCCTCCTCAGTAAAGAAGCTCAACAACTTTTACGTGGACCCCAAGAAACAGGGCTCTCCTTAAAAAAAGCTCAACAACTTTGACCTGAACCCCGCAAAAGAAAAAGAAGAAGAGTTTGGATTTGATATCCCGCTTTATCACTACCCGAAGGAGTCTCAAAGTGGCTAACATTCTCCTTTCCCTTCCTCCCCCACAACAAACACTCTGTGACGCGAGTGGGGCTGAGAGACTTCAGAGAAGTGGGCCTAGCCCAAGGTCACCCAGCAGATGCATGTGGAGGAGCGGAGACGCGAACCCGGTTCCCCGGATTACAAGTCTACCGCTCTTAACCACTACACCACACTGGCTCTCTGCCAGTTTTTAACTCTGATCACTGCCAGTTTTTAACTCTGTGAGGAGATCATAGTCTCTCTTGGAAGTTGGCCACCCCTGGACTAGATGATCCAACTCTATGATTCTATGGTATTCCATGTACACTTTCATAGGGCCGTTTGATACAGAAAAGATTGAGAAAAATGGGACTGTAGTGACTGGATTGTGGTTAGAAATGTACATACCCTCTGGTGTGTGTGTATTCAAAGCAGCACCCAAATTGCAGCAACCCCGATTTGAAAAGGGTTTCAGCAGCTGCTCAGAGGTAACTTAGGCCATGCTGAGGACACAAGCAAGTACCAGATCCATGCTGAAGCAGACTCCAGATCTCCTTGCCACGCTACCAGATCACCCCACCCTCACAATCCTTCTGGAAGTGGGATGGGTGGTTGTGTAGGGGACTCACTGCCACAGACTCGCCATCCAACTCAGGGTAGTCCACAACTTGCCACCCTAAGAGCAAGGCTGTGTGAACGCCCGCCAAACTCCACGAATGATCCACTGGTCCACCACCTCTTTCCTCCAGATCCAGATCTGGGAGGCAAGCAGATGGGATAAATAATTCTGCCCTGTCTCTGCATCAGGCATGATTGGACAATCATTGGACACAAACCACCCCTTCTAAAGGGACATGAGGCAGGAGCACCACACCCTAACTTTGAAAAAGCATAACAAAATAGAAAATTCTTTCCAGTAGCAACTTAGAGACCAACTGAGTTTGTTCTTGGTATGAGCTTTCGTGTGCATGCACACTTCTTCAGATACACTGAAACAGAAGTCACCAGATCCTTACGGCTACCCACCTGTATTTGAAAAAGCATGACTTCCCTGGAAAGAATATTGGGGACCGCAGTTTACACCCACCAAGCTACAATTCCCAGCACCCTTAACAAACCACAGTTCCCAGGATTCTTTGCGGGAAGCTGTGTGCTTTAAAATGTAGGTTGCAGCAACGGCCGAAGTTCCAGAAGTCTTACTTTTATATCAGGAGGTAGGCCTAGATGACGGCAGCTCATGCAGAAATTCAAGGGGCGAGATTCTGTGTTCTGACTCATACACATTCTAAAATGAAAGGTTTTCAGGTGTAACAACGGCATCTGCACCTCCAGTTTTAACAACAGCAGCAGCAGCAACAACAACAACAACTAAAATCATGCCTTGGCCATCAGAAATTTGTGGGCCACTAACCTACATTAATTAAAGCCAGATCCAAAATGTGTACAGCTTCAACTTTCCATATGAGAAAAATAAATATTCATGCCAAAAACATTTCCTTATCCCTTATCCTATATTCTCTACATGGCAAAAAAAAAACAACCAAAAACTTCCAAGACATTGCATGTGGGAATGCAAAAATAAAAATAAAAAATAAAATCTTAAGCTTCTGCAGTACTATAAAGTATTGTTAACAATGCTGCTAAAATCCACACTAGTGGCTAGTAAATTATGAACTCCTCAAAACAGCCCCCACTCCCAAATTCTGTTAATTTCACACACAAATGTCTATCAATTTTTCTAACTATTTGAGCCTCAAAATAATTATTATTGTTATGAACATTTCTGAAGGTGGAGTCCTAAAAGAAAGTACAATCTGAAACAAACCCAAGTGACTTGTTCCCCATGGAGACGTCGGGCCTATGTTCTCATGTGAGAAAGTACAGAACATGCTTTGCAAAAAAAAACAAAAAAACGTATTTTTTAAAAGACCTTTGCTAAAACTGGACAGCTGCATGGGAAGGCAGTGCCAAATGTTTGCAACCTAGTGCCAAGGCTTTACCTCAGCAATCGTATCCCAAAATGCAATGCTTTACTCTCTGCCCCTCCCCCCCCCGGTGGAGGAAATGCAACCATTCACTTATATGGAAAAAGGAATGGGGCACACTCAGGAGCACTACTGTCAGTCTGCCCCCACTGTTTGTCTGTTCTCTGCCAGCACAGACCTGCCTGCCTTCTTACTTACAACCAGAGGGTGGCGCTGCCTGTCAGCTCCAACCTGCTTAGTGCTGCCCCCTATAGGACGTGGCAGGGAGGAGGATGGGGACAAAAGTAGAATTCGTTGGTTCTGCCTGTCATTGGCTCTGGCGCCACCTACTGCCGGCCTCCCTCCTTCCTGCCCTATCAGTCCCAATATCAACCAGCCACCACTGGAACAAGGATTTTTGCACCTTAAGCAAAGATGGGAGTTTGGTGCAAATGTAGCCTTCTTCTGGTGCTCGGACAGCAAACCAAAAATGCTATTCACACCAAGGGAGAAAATCGGAGGAAGTCCTTAGTGATGTTGTTCAGTCATGTTCGACTCTTCGTGGCCCCATGGACCGGAGCACGCCAGGCACGCCTATCTTTCACTGCCTCCCGCAGTTTGGCCAAACTCATGCCAGTCGCTTCGAGAACACTGTCCAACCATCTCATCCTCTGTCGTCCCCTTCTCCTTGTGCCCTCCATCTTTCCCAACACCAGGGTCTTTTCCAGGGAGTCTTCTCTTCTCATGAGGTGGCCAAAGTACTGGAGCCTCAACTTCAGGATCTGTCCTTCTAGTGAGCACTCAGGGCTGATTTCTTTAAGGATGGATAAGTTTGATCTTCTTGCAGTCCATGGGACTCTCAAGAGTCTCCTCCAGCACCATAATTCAAAAGCATCAATTCTTCAGCGATTATGGTCCAGCTCTCACTTCCGTACATTACTACTGGGAAAACCATAGCTTTAACTATACGGACCTTTGTCGGCAAGGTGATGTCTTTGCTTTGTAAGATGCTGTCTAGGTTTGTCATTGCTTTCCTCCCAAGTAGCAGGCATCTTTTAATTTTGTGACTGCTGTCACCATCTGCAGTGATCATGGAGCCCAAGAAAGTAAAATCTCTCACTGCCTCCATTTCTTGCCCTTCTATTTGCCAGGAGGTGATGGGACCAGTGGCCATGATCTTAGTTTTTTTGATGTGGAGCTTCAGACCATATTTTGTGCTGTCCTCTTTCACCCTCATTAAAAAGTTCTTTAATTCCTCCTCACTTTCTGCCATCAAGGTTGTATCATCAGCATATCTGAGGTTGTTGATATTTCTTCCGGCAATCTTAATTCCGGTTTGGGATTCATCCATTCCAGCCTTTCGCATGATGAATTCTGCATATAAGTTAAATAAGCAGGGAGGCAATATACAGCCTTGTCGTACTCCTTTCCCAATTTTGAACCAATCAGTTGTTCCATATCCAGTTCTAACTGTAGCTTCTTGTCCCACATAGAGATTTCTCAGGAGACAAATGAGGTGATCCGGCACTCCCATTTCTTTAAGAACTTGCCATAGTTTGCTGTGGTCGACACAGTCAAATGCTTTTGCGTAGTCAATGAAGAAGAAGAAGATGTTTTTTCTGGAACTCTAGCTTTCTCCATAAGTCCTCAGTACCTCACAGCAATTTGGCACCTCAGATATTTATCACCTCCACTAGCTGCGCTTTTACTTTGGAATAGTGAGGATTTCCCTCAACTCCACAACCTACCTTGCTTGCCATACGTTACAGTAAAACCCAAAGTTTTGCACCTTTCGGTTGATTTATGCAAAATAATTTTTTTAAAAAATCCAGGCAGCCTGTGCAAACGAACTCAAACTTTGCATGATGGAATCTGAATATTGCCCATTTGCTTGCTAGCTGGGCTATATACACAGCTCTGGCCATCACCTCATCAAAGGAAGAAGAAGAAGAAGAAGAAGAAGAAGAGTTTGGATTTGATATCCCGCTTTTCACTACCCGAAGGAGTCTCAAAGCGGCTAACATTCTCCTTTCCCTTCCTCCCCCACAACAAACACTCTGTGAGGTGAGCGGGACTGAGAGACTTCCGAGAAGTGTGACTAGCCCAAGGTCCCCCAGCAGCTGCATGTGGAGGAGTGGAGACGCGAACCCGGTTCACCAGATTACGAGTCTACCGCTCTTAACCACTACACCACACTGTTAGAACACATTAAGAGCCAGCTGATCAAGGTAGTAGACGGAATGAAAGGGAGGGATAAGGAGTCTGGGTGGCATGACTTCGGATCGCAGGCATGTGTGGGCATTTATTTCTAGATGTTCCCCTGCTAAAAAGCTCCTTCTGTAGCATGCAGGCAGCTAAGACAACAGGTAAAGAGCTAAGCGAAGCATTTATCTCCAGTGTACCAGCTGACTACATAAAGGATTTGTGTATTTCTTTTATGTGGAGGAACATTCAAAAGCACAAACCTCTCTCTACGGTACTAGAAGTGGAGCAGTCTAGCGTTCCACAATCTCATTCCGCATAGCATGTGAAACATTTCCAGGAATAATTATCCCCCTCAAGCCTCACCAAGCGCAGCTGAAAGTGAACCCTGTCTTGTCTTCATTTCCTTTTTCATTTCCTTTTTTCAAACTCCAGCTGAGTATACACTTTGAGGCACATTGTTTTCTGCGGTTTGTTAAGGGCTGCTGGGAATCGTAACTCTGTGAGGGGGTAAAACGACAGCGCCTGTAATTATTCGAGGAAACGAATGTGCTTCGCATAAACACAGCCTGGATCCACAGTTAGCGTTAAACCTGAGTCCTATTGCGTGTCTCCTATTGTACCTTGGTGATAGTAAGAGTTAATACTGTAGCAGACGGGTGGGGAATCTGTGGCCCTTCGCATCTTGTGGGACCCCAACTCCCATCAGCCCAAGCAGAATGGCAGGCAGTCAGGGATGATGGAAGTTGTAGTCCTGAAACATTGTAGCCCCAGGTCCCTTTCCCTTTCTGTAAGTGGTGAAGCTCTGCAGTTTTCCCACCAATAAATAAGAGTACCTTAGCAGATGCTCCCCCAAAATCAGCCAGCAGCTGCCTCTTAAACAACTGTCACTGGGTGGTTTAAGCACATTTCATTTTTTAAAAAAATATAGACAACAGAGCAAACGACGAAGTTTCTGTCTACCTTGATTTTTGTTGCTAACCTGAGTTTCTGAGAATGTGCTTCTAAAGGAGGAGGGAAAATAGACACATTTATAATAAATACATATTGCCTTTCCATTTAGTCAATAATTTAAAATATTTGTTTTGATCTGTGATTGGAGGACTAAGCTCTGAAGCTCCTTACAACGTTGTGGTGCAAAGAGAGAGACTGAAGCAAATTGCTGGGAAAATTGCAACCTTGAACCATTAGATGATTTTGTGGTGACACCTACATGGTTAAAATTCGAAAATGCCAGGGAACTGGAGTTTTGGTAAAATAATACAAACTGACCCATCTCTGTTGAAATGTCAAAGCAGAAATTTGAGCAGAAATCTCAACTTATCTCTGCAAAATAAAGTTAGGTTATCAAAACTTTCTCACAATTAGTTTCTGTCACCTTTCTGGAAGTTTAGTCTCCATTAGAAACAGTATTAAGATTTTTGCCAGAAAGAATGTGATGGTTTTTTTTTAAAAGTCCAATTGAAAAGGCATTTTCTAAATTCAACCTTTCCAGTGTTAGAATTGCAAAGAGAAATATGGCCAGCTTCCACAAGGCATAGATTTCTGCAGTAGGTTTGGAACCGGGAAATATGAAATAGGAACATTATCCATTGCATTTAAATGTAATACAGTTCCTGTTTTCAGTCTCTTTGCTAAATTCGGCACCTAAATCCCACTCCCCACCCCCTGAATTCTTTTCAAGTATTTGATCCTGTTGAATTGTCCTTTTGCGGTTTTTCCTGCAGCTTTGATAGCTCAGAGCTGCCAAAAATAAAAAATGGCACTGACATTTCCCGCCTCCTCCCCTGCAGCCCTCTGGAATCCACCCCCAACTACTGCCAGCCTTCACCAAAAGGTCCTGCAAGGGGGGGGGAAGTTTCTTCCACTATGAAAGAAAATATCAACCATCCTAAAAATGAAAACAAAACCAAAAGCTATAGGTAACAAACGCGGGGTTTCTTCTCGGTGGGAAGAAATGCCAAGATGAGGTACCACAGCGCATCTCAGTTTAGGACAATCTCATCCTCTGCCAGCTTCTTCTCAAGTCCCTGCCAGCTACGTCAACCATTTGGCAATGCAAGTGTCATAAACTGTGAGGTTGGAATGCCAGTTTGTGTGGGTGACGCCTGGCATTTTGTAAAAAACGATGTCACCTCGAGCGTCCAGAGTCTTCAAACCAAAGGTATCCAGTAGGTACACCTGAGAGAAAGGAGAAACGGGATCGTTTAAACTCCTGCTGAAATACAAAAATAAAAATAAAAAAAGCCCTGTCATGAGGCGGAAGCTGAAGACAAAACTAGTGGCGTGGGATTTTTTTTTTTACCAGTTAATATGTTGCTTGGTTGTGCCTTTAGATTGCAACGCGCAAGAGACACGTACCTTTCCATAGGGTTTTGAGGTCCTGGTTCTTACACATGTGTTCTAACTAGGCCAGGAACACTTTGAGTTTCCTCTGATATTTCAAATCCAGAGGCATCCCCCCCCCTCCCGCAGCCTTCAGGAGCCATTTTGAAGGTCTTATGGAAGAAAACCACCCTAGAAATATTTGCATTCAATAGCTAGGCTTTTTGGTAGGTTGGTAAGAAGAGGAACTTGCAATTGACAGGAACATTCCAAGATTTATACAGTGGTACCTTGGTTCTCGAGAGAGCCAGTGTGGTGTAGTGGTTAAGAGCGGTGGACTTGTAATCTGGTGAACCGGGTTCGCTTCCCCACTCCTCCACATGCAGCTGCTGGGTGACCTTGGGCTAGTCACACTTCTTTGAAGTGTCTCAGCCCCACTCACCTCACAGAGGGTTTGTTGTGGGGGAGGAAGGGAAAGGAGAATGTTAGCCACTTTGAGACTCCTTCGGGTAGTGATAAAGCGGGATATCAAATCCAAACTCTTCTTCTCAAACTTAATCCATTCTGGGAGTTCATTCAACTCCAGAAACAGTTCGAAAACCAAGGCAAGGCTTCCGATTGGCTGCAGGAGCTGCCTGCACTCAATCGGAAGCTGCAGAAGCTGCATTGGATGTTCGGCTTCCAAAAAACGAACACTTACTTCTGGGTTTGTGGCGTTTGGGAGCCGATTTGTTTGAGAGCCAAGCCGTTCGAGTACCAAGGTACCTGTGTGTGTGTGTGTGTGTGTGTGTGTGTGTGTGTGCATTTAAAAATATCAATGGAAATCCATGTTAAAAACAAGTTATTAAAAATTCAAAACATCCTCCTTTCCCAATACCAACTTCTTTTTCCGAGTAAACCAAAATGTACATTTCTTTTGACATGCTGCTGCCCCTGGCTCCGTCCCCCCAATTAGGCAGTCTTGCCTCACTCACCGGCTGTGATGTCATATTTCTCACATTCTCGTTATCATCATAGAAGGCAAACAGGCTGCAGGGAGAAGAAGGAAGAAATAGGTTTCATTACAAGGACAGTGCTTGATTCATAGCTGTCAAGTTTTACCTTTTCTCATGAGGAAGCCTATTTGACATAATGGAATTTCCTTTAAAATAAGGGAGAACTTGACAGCTATGGCTTGATTTCTCTCCCACCCCCACCCCCCCCACACACACTCAGGGCTGAGATCCAACCCCATGACCTGAAACTCTTAATTAAGAACTGCTGCTGCCTGGGTTTGCTTTCTTCCTCCTCCCTCCCAATCCCTTTTCCTTTCATGTCACATCTTTCTTGGCTGGGAGTCTTTCTTGGCTGAAGGCTGGAGGGGAAAATGCTTCAAATAAACAAATTCTGTGATAAGACCCATATGTATGCACCTGCAATTTTATCCTGACTAATAAGTCCATGAAAGTTACCAGCTATTCACCTACACATGTTTAAGTTAATCTTTTGATGCTTAAAAACAAATAATAAATTCACTGATTTTTTTGGGGGGGGGTGCACTGAAAATTTCCATCCCTATTCATCAGGAGGCAATTCCTATCTGCCATGGATGAGAAACATTTTTGCTTACATGCCTGTTGCTGTCCTGTTTTGTTTGCTGCATTCTACAGCGGTTTGAATATATTCTCCCCACGTTGGAGCACCTGCCACTACAATATTGCTGGACATTGACTATTGAAAGGCACCCTGCCTTCGTCACAGTGTTCCCTGACAGCAATTTATTACGCTTACTATTTCTTGTTTATGAACTTTTGCATAACTATGCATATATTATACGTGGACGCTTATGATTTGTAAATGTTGTTTTATGACCTAACCGTTGATAATACATTATTAGCCGCGTGTTGCGTTTGGATTTGAGCAGTACAGGGTATAGCATGCAGGTTGTAAAATTAACACCCTGCAATATTTCAGGGTTTTTGTCTCCTTTTGCAAAATTCAGTATACAGGTGAAATTCGAAAAATTAGAACATCGTGGAAAGGTTCGTTTCTTTCAGTAATTCAACTTAAAAGGTGAAACTAACATATGAGATAGACTCATGACATGCAAAGCGAGATATGTCAAGCCTTTATTTGTTATAATTGTGATGGTTATGGCGTACAGCTGATGAGAACCCCAAATTAACAATTTCAACTTTGGGGTTTTCATCAGCTGCACGCCATAATCATCACAACTATAACAAACAAAGGCTTGACATATCTCGCTTTGCATGTCATGAGTCTATCTCATATATTAAACTCCAGTAGCTAATGAAAACAATTGCTTACATAAATGGACTTTTCCACAATATTCTAATTTATTGAGTTTCACCTGTATTTCAGGGCAGCATCACCATTATTATTATTATTATTATTATTATTATTATTATTATTATTATTGGATTTCGCCACCTAACAGAGAGGCACTGTGGCAGTGCTGAATTCCTCTCGCAAATATTTATACCTAACAAAGGAAGCTCCCTCATATACTGAATCAGACCATTGGGTTCATTTAACTCAGTATTCTCGACACTGGCTGGGATCCGAGACAGGATTTTCTCTCAGCGCTACATGGAAATCCTGGGGAATTGAACCTGGGACTGTTCTATTGCAAAGCACAATCTCTGCTACTGAGCTACAGACCTGCTCTACCTACTCTCAAGGTAGCTTATCTGAAATACAACAAAGCAAACAATGAAAGTTAGGATACAATACTCTCGGGGGTGGGGGGGGGGGTGGAACCAGCAGCAAAGAAAGCATACACAGTACCAAACAGAGATTCTGCCCGGCACCTAAAAAGTGTTATGGCAGGGGCCAGAGGAATAGGCAGCACTATCTCACTTCAGAACGGGGGCTTTCCAAAGCTGGCCCTCCAACAAAGATCTCAACAGTGAGACAAGTTTGTAATCTGGGCTGTGTGCTCTGATTCACAAGCCTAAATGCCTTATGGGCAAGTCCGAATGGCTTCCCTGCATTGATAGCATACGGGTGGGGTAGGGGGGAAGAGGAGTTTGGATTTGATATCCCGCTTTATCACTACCCGAAGGAGTCTCAAAGCGGCTAACATTCTCCTTTCCCTTCCTCCCTCACAACAAACACTCTGTGAGGTGAGTGGGGCTGAGAGACTTCAAAGAAGTGTGACTAGCCCAAGGTCACCCAGCAGCTGCATGTGGAGGAGCGGAGACGCGAACCCGGTTCCCCAGATTACAAGTCTACCGCTCTTTAACCACTACACCACACTGGAAAGAGTGACAGAGAAGGCAGAAAGCTGTGCTTGGAGACAAAAGCCTTGTCCTCATTTATTATCATTTTATTATCCTGCTCTACTGTTGGGGCATAAGCAGGCAAATGAGTCAGCAGACGGGCTGGAGAGAAATCAAAACAGCAGCAGCACCACGAGTTTTCATTCTTACACATGCAGGAAGCTAGAAAGGGTCCTTCAACACAGAAGTGAGAGAAGTGGTTCTATCTGGTGCCAGTGGATAAGTTAATAAAACACGGTACTGTAAAAGCAATCCAGAGTCTTCACTTCATTTGCTCATTTTATTGGGATTTTAAACTGTATTTAACACACACACCCAGGGCATAAACATGGCTCAGGAACACTTGCCTCTACCCCTGCGGTTTTTAAGCAGACTTTGGATGGCCATCCGTCGTGGATGCTTTGGTTGAGATTCCTGCATTGCAGGGGGTTGGACTAGATGACCCTCAGGGTCCCTTCCAACTCTACATTTCTATGATTTTATGTTGTTGGGCTCCAACTCCCATCAGTCCCAGCCAGCATGGCCAATGGTGCCGGATGATGGGATTTGTAGTCCCACAAGGGTCCCTGCTCTACTTCCTCAAGATCTGAATCTCCCCCTCCCCAACCTAGGTGAGAGGGTCTTCTAGCAGCTTCCAAAAGCTCACCTGGACTGCCATGGCGTGATTACACCGTCATCCGGACCCCCAATCAGAACCATCTTTCGGATCCGCAGGAAGTTTCTCTTCCAGGCTGTATTGGGAGAGAGAAAGAGAGAGGCAAAAGATTCAGAAATCTGGTCACAGAAGTCACTGTGGAGACTCTCCTCCTTGGTCCCATGTCCTTCTCCTTCCTCTGTTCCTGACAGACAACAACAGATCTCTCCTCACTCTGAATTCTCTGAGATGTGCAAGGAAGTTGGATCTGAGTTAATCTACATAATTTGCTCCTGCAAGAGGTAGCGATGGCCACCAACTTAAATTTTACGATGGCATCACCAATTGGTGTGGGGAGGTGGGGACAGAAAGAAATGAGAAACTGAAAGAAAGCAAAACTGATAGATGTGCCCATTTCCTACTGGTCTCACAGCCCTTTGCTGTTTAGAAGTCTTAAGGCAAACTGAGGTAAAAAAAAGAGGAATAAGCTGCGATGACTTGTTTTCCGGGTCTGCTCCCGAACTTTTATTTCGTTTAAATATTTGTCGCTTGGCCTTTCTTCCTATGAGGACCCGCAAGACAGCTTGAAGTATAAAGACTAGATAGCAGGTGATTAAAATAAAGCAAAACAGGGTGGGGGGTGGGGGGGAATACCGAGCGAAAAGTCATAAAACACAACACACACGGCACGGCCAGCAAGCAGTCCGTGGCAGGAATCCAGGATCCAACTGCATCGGTTCCAAAAAGGATTGGCAAAACAAAACACAGAAAGGTTTTTTTACAAGCCTTTCTAAAGCCGCCACAGCTGAACTGGCCTGGCAAACCTTTCTGGAGAATTCCAGCAGCCTGACATATAAACTTTTAGCAAGCAAGATTTTAACTCTCCATTTTGGGAAAAGTTTAACTTGAGGAGGTGGCGTTCGCACAAACAAAAGAAACACTCCATCTTCGAAAAGTCGTGCTCGGTTACCAGATGTTGTGGGCCAATAACCTGTTAAATTTCTCTGTGTCAGGATGCTGGCAAGGCCTTTTTTTAAATTAAAAAAACAGAGCTGCCCTATTCAACTTGAGACTTGGCCCGGTTCTAACAACTCAGAGGCAGTAAAAGACTATGAGGACCACAACGGTTAAGGGCAGGACAGGGGAGGCAGCCATGTTTATTCTTCATGAATCAACTGGGATTGGGGGGGGCGGTTGGTTGTGGTTGTGGTTGTTGTTGTTGTTATTACACAACACTCTTGCAGGTGAAGGAGAGGAACCAGGCAGACGCTTTTCTCTCAACTCAGCACTGACATTGGAAGTGAGTCAGACTAGGGAGAAAAATGTTTGAGATAGGAATTGGGGAGACACCCGAACGAACAAACAAACGTGGCACCCACTGACATGACTAGTTTGGCCCTAAGAGGACAATTTGTAAACTTAGGGAGCCCCGTTTCAATTTTCTCTTCAGTCATTGCTTCGCTGTGGGTGTTTTTTTTAGCAACGGAGTTCTCTTTCCACCTCAGGAAGGAAATTATGAGCAAGAGTATAAACATTTAAACATATGTTTAAAGAAGATTGGAAAACGTTTACAGAATATAGGGAGGGAAATTTGTGTTTATTTGAAAACGTGGGCAGCATTAAGATAAACTCAACAGTGTAGATGGGTTTTGATGGATGTAATAATGGAATACTGAACGGTTTAGTTTATACAAAATATGCAGGGATTTGTGTTTTGCAAAATGAACCATGGAAAGAGAAGAAGGGAAGTCACTGATATTTTAAGGTTGTTTGAGTGAATTTTCTAAAAGGTAAAACAGAAAATGTAATAAAAATTATAGAAGAAGAAGGAAAAAAAAGAAATTACGAGCAAGACTGCCTGAGAGACCTAGCTGGCCAAAGATTAGCAACGCAGACCCAAGTCACCCAGGGCTGTGGGGTAGGCCTGCCTAGTGGGGCTAGCCTACCATTCCCCCTTTTACATTGGGAACTGAGGGGCAACGCCACTTTATTACCTGTTGCGTTGGGATGGAGCCTCTCGTCATTCAACAGAGCCAGGAAGTTGCTGCTGTTGAGGTAAAGATCCCGATGATGTGGATCTGAAAAAAGGCAGAAAAATATTGTTTGCTTTCTACACTTGCCTTTTCCCACAGAACCCAGGAGACAGGCTCCAACTCCCCCCCCCCTTATTTTTAATATAAAAATATAAAATAAATAAACAATTATTTTAAAAAACCAGTCTCTTCTTTTTAGGGGGGGGGGACGGCTTTAGATCTGAACATAGCCCTGGAACTTATTTTTAGTGGCAGGTTTTATCTCTGGAATAAGCATAGCAGGAGCAAGAAGCCGCGACTGACTCAGAGCATGCGCAGAGTGCATTTCCCTGCAACGGAATATTTACTTATTTATTTTGTCTATCTCCCACCTCCTTCTCCAAAGAGCTCAAGGTCCGTCCCCCTCCTCATTTAATCCCCACAACAACCCCGTGAGGCTGGTTAGGCTGAGTGGCAGTGAGCGGCCCCAGGTCACTCAGTGCGAGCTTTATGTCTGAGTGGAGATTTGAACTCTGGTTCTAGTCTGACAATCTAACCACTACAACCATGCAGACTGCTCCAAGAGACCAAGGATCCCGAAGTACAAAACCACTCTCCTTCTCCAACCCATCTACCCAAATTTCCTTTGTATTCATCACTCCTGGCAGATCAGTGGTGGGGACCCAGTGGTTCACAGCCCCCACTACGCCCGCTGGCCCTCCAAAAGAGGCAGATTTCGGGGGGCGCAACCGAAAGAAAAAATAACAACCAACAGAGAGAGATAGGAAGGGGGGGCGGAGATAACAGAAAGAAGAAAAGCCCCAAAATTTGGAGAAACAAAAAAGACAGCCAGGGAGCAACAAAAATAGAGGTGCCTTGAAAAGGGAAGGGGAAATAAGGGTGTGCCCCCCCCCAATTATTTGGGGGAACAGATCATTAACCTGTAGTTGAGTAGCAATGCTCCTTTTCCCCACAATGCATTGTCAAGCTGAGCTCGCACCCCATCTCAAAACAAAATTAATTTTAATACACTCAGCAGAATGTAATAAGGAAGCACCACGGCACAACTGTGTAATCTTCTGCTCCTATCCAGCAATTGCACACCTACATATACTGTTTAAGCAGCTCAGTATGAGTCAATAAATGGCTTTGACCAGTCAAGTAATTAGTCTCCTGATACAGTATTAATGTATGGAGATGGAAATTCAAAAGGAATCAAGTGTTCATCTTCCTTTTTAGAAACTCCCTAGCTCCTAATTAACTCCCATACACCCAAACACTTATTTCGCACTGTGCCATTCTTTTTTTTCTTTTACACGGTGCATAATGTGTCTAGCTATAAATTCGGATAAACCCTGGTGGAGTTGGAACACAGCCATTGTGGCTAGTAGCAGCAGCCGTCAATATCCTCCGCGAATTTGCCTAATTCTGAGCAAAAGGAAATCTGAGCAAAGGAAGGTCACCTGACAACAGAGAATTGTAGAGTTGGAATGACCCCGAGAGTCATCTAGTCCAGCCCCTTGCAATGCAGGAATCACTTTTGAATAATCCCTGACAAATGTCCCTCCAACCTCTGCTTTAAAAAAACAAACCCCAATTTAATATCATCATCATCATCATCATCATCATCATCATCATCTATTTGTACCCCGCCCATCTGGCTGGGTAAGGGGAAGAAATGGAGGCAGTGAGAAATTTTACTTTCTTGGGCTCCATGATCACTGCAGATGGTGACAGCAGTCACGAAATTAAAAGACACCTGCTTCTTGGGAGAAAAGCAATGACAAACCTAGAGAGCATCTTAAAAAGCAAAGACATCACCTTGCCGACAAAGGTCCGTATAGTTAAAGCTATGGTTTTCCCAGTAGTAATGTACGGAAGTGAGAGCTGGACCATCAAGAAGGCTGATCGCCGAAGAATTGATGCTTTTGAATTATGGTGCTGGAGGAGACTCTTGAGAGTCCCATGGACTGCAAGAAGATCAAACTTATCCATCCTTAAAGAAATCAGCCCTGAGTGCTCACTAGAAGGACAGATCCTGAAGTTGAGGCTCCAGTACTTTGGCCACCTCATGAGAAGAGAAGACTCCCTGGAAAAGACCCTGATGTTGGGAAAGATGGAGGGCACAAGGAGAAGGGGACGACAGAGGATGAGATGGTTGGACAGTGTTCTCGAAGCTACTAACATGAGTTTGGCCAAACTGCGGGAGGCAGTGAAGGATAGGCGTGCCTGGCGTGCTCTGGTCCATGGGGTCACGAAGAGTCGGACACACATATATATATAAAAAACACTCAAGCATCAAAACCTCTAAGTCATGTTTACATGAAAAGGATACACAGCCCAGGCCTCAGTGCTGAGGTCAGACAAATGGATCCTTGTTAGCTCCTGCAACTGAGACGACCAAGAGCCCGAAGAAGAAAGCAAATGCCAGATTATCAGCTACAACCATCTTCAAAGTGTCACGAGACTCTGTCGTTGTTATTGCAACAGACTAACATAATTTATTATGGCATAGGTGGCACACTTCATCAGAACTGCGGGAAATCTCATAGCTGCCAATGACTCACACAAGTGAGCCAAGCCACATACTATTTGAGGTCACTGGTTTTTTCTGGTCTGGAGGGCAATGCCTTTATGGCACTTTATGACATCTAAATAAGAGCATAAACGTGAGCAATGGCCATCTACGGAATGATTCCAGGGCAAGTTTAAGCAATCCCAATATCCTGCTTCCCGGTAGCGGCAATTTCCGGTGTTCCAGAGGACAAAAGTGACAAAAGACAGGATGACGGATGGGAAATCCACAATGGAGAATCAGAGCTGGTCCCTAAGGGTTAAAAGTATTAGCTGGGACATTTCTGCTTCTTATCTGTCCTCAGACACAAGTGGCCCTTGCAAGCTGCTCTCTCTCTCTCTCTCTCTCTCTCTGTGTGTGTGTGTGTGTGTGTGTGTGTGTGTGTGTGTGTGTGTCTCATCCTCAAGGATCCCAAATCAAAATACAGTAGAACCTTGGCTTATGTTCTTAAGATTTAGTGTCAGGAATATAACGTAGTCCTGGACACAGCAGAGTTAACCGCAGGTTTTCTTGAAGCTTCTGGCTGTAGAGCTTTAACTGGACAGCACAATGCAGGAACTCAGCAAACTCACTTGGATAACTATATACAGTATTTATTGAAGCAACTAGTATCCATAAGTTACTATGTACAAACTTCACAAATAAAAGAAACAAAACATAAAACCTCTCCTCTCTGTCTCTCTCTCTCAACCTTCAGTACACCACTAACAACCAACCAACAACCAACTCTCTCTCACACAGAGCTCATTCTTTAGGAACTCATTGACCAATCACAGGTCGTTGCTAAAGGTCTGGAGAGAGAGCAGATCTTGGCTTTCTGCCAACTGGTAATTGCCTGAAGGTAGACAGCTGACTTTCTGCACGTAGGCACTTTGAAATCTCTAACATATGTTACCCCCGGGTAACGTAAACTTCGGGTTGCACATGTGCAGAAACAGGCACCTCCGGTTGCAGAAACCTCAGGATCCGACCAGAGCTCCGGAACAGATCCTGTTGGCAACCGGAGGTACCACTGTATGGGGATGATAACCTGGCCTACCTTACAGGGGTGTTGTAAGCACTGCCAAAGTAACGTAAGCAGAAGCTGTTTCGGCAACTCAAAAGTGCTACATAAAATGTCAAACAACAGGTGGTGGTGGAGGAACAGGGATAGCTGTAGATTCTTCTTGGGCCGTTTCCTGTTTTGATAATCATCACCACCATCATCATATAAATAACCACTGAGGCCCAAACTCTCATGCAAGGCATATTTCATGTATGCAATTTGCATTCTTGCATCTGGGTATATAAATGAGAGCTACTGGGAAGCCTCAGAAACTCCGGGGCTGCCGGGATGGATCAGTTGGTAGAACATGAGATTCGTGGGTTCGAGCCCCACATTGGGCAAAAGATTCCTGCAGTGCAGGGGGTTGGACTAGATGACCCTCGTGGTCCCTTCCAACGCTACAGTTCTATGATCTGTGATCTCGGTAGTAGCAATAATAGCAGCAGCAGCGATCTCACCATTCCAGTAGTTACAGATTGAGAAATCCTGGCCCAGCTGGGTGTAGCATAAACGGTACAGGTTGGATTTCATGTGCTCCGGGAAGAGCCACTTCAAGTACTTGGTGTCTGAAATGACAAAAAAGGAGAGTGAGCACAGACTTTGCTTCCCCCTCTGTGGTTCTTATTCATTTCATTTATTTCATCCATGTTTACCATGAGGCACACCTAAGCGAATTTACAAGACAATGAACAAACAGTTACATATTTTTTTAAAAAACAACAACAGTGAAAACAATGGAATATATAAAATCATTTAATAATAATAATAATAATACTTTTATATAGAGAGGGGTGAGAGAGAAAAGTATCAAACAGCACTCAAGCTTGCTCTTGTTGTTGAGGCGGAATCTCCTTTCTTGTAACTTGGAAGCCATAGGTTCGAGTCCTATTCTCCAGAGCAGGAGAAAACAAGCTTGTTCCCTCTTCCATGTTGACAGCCTTTGAGATATTTGAAGATGGCTGTCCTATATCCTCACAGCCTCCTCTTTCCCAGGCTAAACATTCCCAGCTCCTTCAACCGTTCCTCATAAGGCTTGGGTTTCCAGACCCTTGATCATCTTCGTCGTCCTCCTCTGTGCATGTTCCAGCTTGACAACGCCCTTCCTAAATTGTGGTGCCCTGAATTGGGACACAGTATTCCAGGTGTGCCCAGAATTCCAGGGTGGCCCTTGCCCCACAACTTACCCCCATATTGCCCCATCTGCGGGGAAGAGAGAGAGATGAAGGTGTCCACGTTGTGGTCAGGCATTGTGGATAGGAGAGCGCGGCAGATGAGTCCTCCTGGGGGACAGAGGAAGGGGAGTCATATTTTAGAGGAAGCATTTGGATATAGTATGCTTACAGGAAACCCACATAGCCCGACGTCATAGAAGATTACTACAGAATAAAAAATTAGGCCAAGAGTTTATATCATCGGATAAGGCCAAGAAGAGAGGAGTAGTGATATACGCAAAGGAGAAATATAGCCCAAGACAGCTTTTTAAAGATGAAGAAGGGAGATACATCGCAATTGAAATTAACATACAAGGCGAAAAATTCTTGATCCTGGGACTTTATGCACCAAATGATGGAAAGTCAATTTTTTATAAGAAAATACATGATCTGCTGTTGGACTATTTGGATTACAAATTAGTTTGCCTTGGAGACTTTAATGGTGCAGTTTCCACACTAATGGATAGATCTCAAAGAACCAAATTAACGAATGATGGGAAACTCCCAAGGACTTTTTTCGAAATGGTGGATAATTTGAATTTGGTGGACTCTTGGAGATTAAAAAATCCCACAGATACAGAGGCAACATACTTCAGCGAACCTCAGCAGTCATGGTCGAGGATAGATTATATTTGGATATCGAATGAATTGGCTCCAAAAATACAAAAGGCAGAAATTGGTCCTAAAACTCTTTCAGACCATAACCCTGTACAGTTAAATTTAAAAATGATTTCCAAGGACTCTTTTAGATGGAGAATGGATGACGCTTTGATGAGAGACACCAAGCTAGTGGAAAGAGCGGCGAAAAAGATGAAAGAATATTTTCAGATAAATTGGAGCTCCGAAGTGGAGAAAAGAATTGCTTGGGATGCAAGTAAAGCTGTAATGAGAGGATTTCTCATTAGTGAAAAAGCAAAAAAGAAGAGACAACAAAACGTAGAGATGGAGAGACTGTTGAAATCAATCAAAGAAAAGGAAAAAGAATTAAGAGGACATCCCAGATGTGTCAAAATCCAAAAAGAAATTAAATACTTGCAATCCCAATATGCCAACATAATGAACCAGGACATAGAATGGAAAGTGAAAATGATGAAGCAAAGAACATTTGAATCGGCTAATAAATGTGGAAAATTACTAGCTTGGCAATTGAAGAAAAGACAAAAGGCAAATGTCATCAATACCTTGGTAGTAAACGGAAAAAACGTGGAGAAACCTGAGGAAATCAGATGGTGTTTTCAAAGATTTTACAAGCAACTGTACAAGGAGGAGAAGATAGATGAAGCAGAAATTGACCGATTTCTGGAAAAGAATGGATTGCAAAAGGTCCCAGAGGAAAAACTAGTTACTCTCAACCACCCAATAACGACACAGGAGATAGAAGATGCGATAAATAACATGCAATTGGGGAAGGCTCCAGGACCGGACGGTTTAACAGCAAAATATTATAAGACATTGAAAGACTGGCTATCGCAGCCACTAAGAGAAGTATGCAACAAGATACTAGAAGGAGATAGGGCACCAGAGACGTGGAAGGAAGCCTTTATCACACTGATTCCAAAACCAGATACTGATAAGACTCAAATGAAAAACTATCGCCCAATATCCCTTTTGAATGTGGATTACAAAATTTTTGCAAATATATTGGCTACAAGATTGAAAAGAGTGTTGAAAGATTATATACATAGAGACCAAGCAGGTTTCTTGCCAGGAAGACAAATTAGTAATAATACGAGAATTATCGTGGACATTTTAGAAAAACTGGAGAGAAACATAAATACAGATGCGGCACTATTGTTTGTTGATGCAGAGAAAGCATTTGATAAAGTCTCTTGGACATTCATGAAAAAGAATTTGGAAAGGATGGGAGTTGGTCAAAAATTTTTGAATGGCATCAATGCCATCTATACAGAGCAAAGAGCTAAAGTAATAGTAAACAGTGTGATATCGGAGGAGTTTGAAGTTGAAAAGGGAACAAGACAAGGGTGCCCTATCTCCCCTTTACTTTTCATTACGGTCCTGGAAGTCCTCCTAAATATGATACGAAAGGACAAACAGATAAAAGGAATTCGTGTGGGAGAGAAGGAATACAAACTACGCGCCTTCGCAGACGATTTGATGTTATCCCTGCAAGAACCGGAAAGCAGTGTCCCCAGAGCTCTGGGAATAATCGAACAATTTGGACTTGTAGCTGGTTTCAAGTTAAATAAGCAGAAAACCAAAGTTTTAGGAAAAAATATGAGTGCAGAACAAATTCAAAGAATACAGGAAGGCACTGGCCTCAATTTTGTTAAAACAGTAAAATATCTAGGTATCAACCTCACAACCAAGAATTTGAACCTGTATAAGGACAACTACGAAAAACTGTGGATGGAAATAAAGAAAGACATGGAAATATGGACAAGATTGAAATTGTCGCTAATGGGAAGAATTGCCGTGATAAAAATGAATGTCCTACCAAGGATGCTGTTTTTATTCCAAGCCATACCAATTCTGGACAAACTGGATTGTTTTAAGAAATGGCAAAAGGACTTATCAAAGTTCATATGGCAGGGCAAAAAGCCAAGAATCAAGTTTAAGATTTTAACAGACTCTAAAGAGAGAGGAGGCTTTGCCCTGCCGGACTTAAGACTCTACTTCGAAGCAGCGGCCTTTTGCTGGTTAAAGGACTGGTTCAAACTAGAAAATGTTGATGTATTGGACTTGGAAGGGTATGATAATATGTTCGGTTGGCATGCATACCTTTGGTACGACAAGGCTAAGATCCACAGAACTTTTAAGTCTCATATAGTTAGAAAATCCTTATACCAGGTTTGGTCTAGATATAAAGACTTGTTAGAGAGAAAGACCCCTAGATGGATCTCTCCAGTGGAGGCCAAGGCCTATAAGAGACCGAACATGTCTGCAAATTGGTTAAGATATATGGACATATTGCAGCAGGAAGGGGACTCTTTTAAGCTAAAAAGCTACGATCAAGTGAAAAGTCAGGTCCCCGACTGGCTGCATTATCATCAGGTATATGAAACATTCAAAATGGACAAAAAAGTTGGTTTTCAAGTAGAAAAATCAAAACTGGAAACAGAACTGATAGAATCGAACTTTAAGAACCTTTCCAAAATGTATAATCTTTTGCTAGAGTGGCATACGAAAGATGAACTGGTTAAATCGTCAATGATTGATTGGGCGAAAGATGTAGGACATAATATTATGATGGATGACTGGGAGAGATTGTGGCAGAAAGGTATCAAATTTACTGCTTGTCATAGTTTAAGAGAAAACATAATGAAAATGGTTTACAGATGGTATTTGACACCAGTTAAGATTGCTAAGATGAATACCAAAATGTCAGATGTATGTTGGAAATGTAAACATGCGAAAGGTACCTTTTATCATATGTGGTGGCTGTGCCCAGCGGTAAATGCTTTCTGGGATAAGATTTATAATGAGCTCAAGAAGGTAATGAAAGTTACCTTTTGTAAGAAACCAGAGGCATTTCTTCTGAGCATGACCAATGAAGAGATACCCAGTCAGGATAGAGTGTTTTTTATGTATGCCACAACAGCAGCTAGAATATTATTGGCAAGAACATGGAAAGGAGAAGAGATACCAACGGTGGAAGAATGGCAGATGAAGATGATGGAATATATGGAACTCGCAGAGCTGACCGCCAGAATCCGGGACCAGAGGGAGGAGAAGGTGTCAAGGGACTGGAAGAAATTTAAGGATTATTTAGTCAAAACAGTAAAATTGAATATCTGAGCAGAATTAAATAGAATAGCGGCTTTAGTAGATATATGTCAGATAAAATTGTTGGTAAGATATTTTTGCGTGAAAAATTTAATTGTTAGGAATTGTGTTAAGATTTGGAGTTAAAGTTAAGACATGATTAAGCAAAGTAAAGTGTATTAGAAATTGAGCTAATGTGAATAGAACAAGATACAAAGCTACCCTGAAGATATATATGACTTTGAAGACAGTGGAGGGAATGGGGGAAGTCCCTCAAAATAGAGAAGTTAGTAACAAGAAAAGTAAGAGGATAAGTGTTAGTTTAAAGGTTTGTATATGTTTCTTTTTATTGTGATTGTTTGATTATGTTTTTGTGTTGTGTTTATGTATTGTATTTTGTATTCTTATATTGTGAATGTTGTTGTTTATGCTATGTTTTCCCTTTGTCTTAATAGAAAATAATAAAATCTTATAAAAAAAAAATATATATATATTTTAGAGGAAGCAGAACCCTAGTCCCGTATCATGTCAACATCGTTCCACATCGCTCCATTTCTTAAAAAAAAAAAATATTACAAGAAACACACACACACACACACACACACACACACACACACCAAACTGGTGGTCACTGCTCTTGTGGGGTCTCTTTACAGGTAAGAAGGAAGATCTTATGAAGACCCTAAAATATAATGTGCCGTATTTTTCCGTGTATAAGACGAGGTTGTTTTATTTAAAAATTATGTTCAAAATTTGGTCTTATACATGGATAGTGGAGAGGTGGGACGGGTGATTGGTGGCTGCCGCGAGCTGGAGATTGTCAGCGGCGTTTTCGTGGGTGATTGGCGGCTGCGGCAACTGGGCGGGCGATGGGCGCTTGCTTTAGTCGAGCGTGCAGACGATTGGTGGCTTCGCCGATGTGCGTGTGATTGGCTGCGGTGGTCTGGCGGGTGAGTGATTTTTGGCAAACCGCCCCCCCCCACAAGAAGCTCAGCAACTGTGGGCGATCTTCCCCTCACTTTCTCAATTTGGAGTCCCCCCAAAAAAAACACAATGCGACCAGACAATGGGCCATTGGTTCGACCCAGAAAGAGCTTCTGAAGCCCTTAACTCACATACCTTGGGAGTAGCATATGAGGTGGACCCCATCGACAGCATTCTGCATGATGGGGTAAATGGCCCGCCGGAACCCTTCAACTTGCATCCAGAGAGGCTTCAGGCTCTCAGTGTGGTCAAACAAATCAACGACTGTGACGTTGGTACCTGGGTGGGTCTGCAAGGAAGAAGCGGGAACAGAGGGAGGGAGAAAATATTCAAAAAGGGCTGAAAGCACAACCTCTCTTGCAGCATCCAAGGCTGGGCTGCTGCTGCACCACCGAAAATATGTATCTTAAAAAAGAAATATTAACTTCAGTTTTTGCAACACTGCTTTTCAATGTTAGCACTTCCATGGCGGCTCACATCATACTAAGGCTATCTCCACACCATGCATAGGAACTTCATGGATCCCTGCTTGAATTACTCAGGGAAGCTATGGACAGGTCAAGATGGACAGGTCATAGTGGAGAGTTTGGACCAAACGTGATCCACCTGGAGAAGGAACTGGCAAGCCACTCCAGTATCCCTGCCTAGAAAACTCCATGGACAAAGACAACAAGCATAGGAACTACTGTTCTGCTATGTCATGCCCAGGGCTGGCGCGTCCATTTAGGCGAACTAGGCAATTGCCTAGAGCGCCAAAATGGAGGGGGCGCTGGCCAGGCTTGGGCGGGGGGGGGGGCAGGGCGGGCTAGCAGCAGCTTCTCCACTGTAGCGGAGAGGTGCTGCTTGCCCCCTACACCACCCCCCGGCTCCCGCTAAAGCAGGTTTGGCGGGGGGAGGGCGGGGGGGATGGGCGAGCAGCAGCTTCTCTGCTACAGCGGAGAAACTGCTGCTTGCCTCTCCACCACCCCCCACCTCCCGCTAAAGCAGGCTTTGGCGGGGGGGCGGCGGGAGGCGCCAGAAGGTGGTTCGCCTAGGGCACAAGAAGCCCTAGCACCGGTCCTGGTCATGCCCCCCCCCCGCTACAATGAATTTTGGGAGCTGTAGTTTGTTTCAGGAGCAGAAAGTTGTTAGTAGACTCCTTCCCCCTCCCCCACAAAAAAACAAAGCTATAGTTCCCAGAGCAGTTCAACAATCTATCCCCCTTCCCAGGGAACTCTGGGAACAGGAAACAATTTTAGGAACGGAAATGGACAAATAAATTAAGAGCAGGATTAGGTAGAAAAAAGCACAGGCAGTGTGAGTTTGTCTGCCTGTGCTATGATGCCCAAACCTCTTGCCTAGTTTAATCGTGCTTTATATCGCTGGCAGAACCCTCACATTTTATAGGGAATTGGCAGCCGCAAAGCGGAGTCCTGCTGCCATTACTGCCTAGCTGTGCCCCAAGACTCCACAAGGCGGTGCCTACATGTGGGCACTGTGCAACCGCCGCTGCAAAGTCCAAAGTTTATCATTGCATTCTTAAGGACTAGAAACTTGTGCATCAAAACAGTGGTGTAGTGAGGGTTGCCAGTGCCCGGGGCTGCACGTAGGGGGTGGGAGGGAAATGGACGTAGTACGCCTGCATGTAATAGTATCCATGTAACTCAGGAGCTGAGTAAATCACAGCTGCAGAGATAAGAAAAGTAAGACTCATTCCATTGTTTAGAGAAGTCGCTTCCTGGTTGGCATGTGGACGCCGGTTTCAACGGAGCCTGGCGACGGAAGCGTGCAGCTGTATTGAGGCAGCACTGGCTGTTGAAATTTTGCACCCCCAACAATTTTGCATCTGGGGCAATCACCCCGTGGCCATTCCCAAGCTATGCCACGACATTAAAAAAAAAAAACACAAGCAAACATTCGGGAAACTGCATCCCGTTCTGCATTCGCACGGCATAATGCCACGTACAGAGTGAGAGATAATGCTTTATCTGACTGGTGAGCAGGGGCCAGTTAAGAACTCTCCTAGCCTTGTGGTTCTATTTCTGCAAATGAAATTGAGACAAGCAAGCACTCAGGAGTTGCCAGAACTCCACACTTCCTCTTTCACTACCCAGGTAACCTGCCTTTCCAGCCTAACCAGTGAATCCCAGTGCAGACACCAGCCTGCCATACAGGGATTTTTGCAACGGCTCCACCTGCAACGGCTCTGAGTCACCCAGGGCCTGGAGAGGTAAATTACAACCCACCCCTGTCTCTTATTAGGAGAGATGTTTACACAATTACCCCTCTCATTAATATGCCACTGAGAAAACGAGAGGTGAACGACTGGGGTGAAATCAGGGAAGAGGACGAAGCATAAAGCCAGTGGAGGTGTAGCCGCTATCTCAAGGGTGGGGAATCTTTGGCCCTCCAGATGTTATTGTACTGCAACATCTGGAGGGCCAAATGTTCCCTAACCCCGGTGAGCATGTCAGGCTAGGATAGGGGAGGAGCCAGGTTCAAATCTCTTGTTTTGCCTGAAATCTTAGTGGTGTGACCTTGAGCTAGTGGTTCTCTCTCTCTCTCAGCATGGAATACCTCACAGGGTTGTTGTTCTGGGGCATGGAACCACATGCACTACCCCAAAGATCCTTGGGGGAAAGGAGAGTACTCCACCTGGAGTACTGTGTCTAGTTCTGGGCCCTACAGTTTCTGGAGGGTATTGACATGCTGGAAGGTGTGCAGGGGAGGGTGACCAAGATGACCATGCCTTATGAGGAACGGTCGAAGGAGCTGGGTATGTTTAGCCTGGCAAAGATGAGACAGAGGAGGTACGACAGCCATCTTCAAATATCTCAAGGGATGTCACATGGAAGATGGAGCAAGCTTGTTTTCTCCTGCTCTGGGGGGTAGGACTCGAACCAATGGCTTCAAGTGAAAAGAAAGGAGATTCTGACTCAACATCAGGAAGGAACAACTTCTGGTGGTAAGAGCTATTTGACAGTGCCTTCTTGTTGTGAAATTACACAGGTCTTCCGCTAGTAATAGCAATAATAATAATAATAATAATAATAATAATAATAATAATAATAACAATAATAATAATAATAATAAATCCTTTGTTTGTCTACCCTGCAGCAGATGAGTAGCATATATGGTATGCATCAGAGTGACAGAGAGAAGAAGAAGAGAAGAAGAGTTTGGATTTGATATCCCGCTTTTCACTACCCGAAGGAGTCTCAAAGCGGCTAACATTCTCCTTTTCCCTTCCTCCCCCACAACAAACACTCTGTGAGGTGAGTGGGGCTGAGAGACTTCAAAGAAGTGTGACTAGCCCAAGGTCACCCAGCAGCTGCATGTGGAGGAGCGGAGACACGAACCTGGTTCCCCAGATTACGAGTCTACCACTCTTAACCACTACACCACACTGGCTCTCGATGCATCTTGCAGGTACGTTTTGCTTAAACAACTGAGGATTGATTTGCCAAATCCCAAACGGAGAGCCCTTTTGAGAAATCAAAGAGCAAAGAACTCCCCCGGCTTCCAGCTTTGTTGCAGGCCCACAAGTTTTAGTGTTATGGGAGCACGTTAAGAGACATAAACTATTCCACGCCCACTCCCACACATTCATACCAGGAATTCTGGTCCTCAGCCTCACCTCATTGATGAACACCAACAGCTGCCGGAAGTCGGAAGGGCTGTCAAACAGGCCATGGACAACGATGATGGGTTTGTAAGAGGCAGTGAGTGTGAACAGGAGGAAAATGAACAGGATACATAATGGAGCAAGTAGCCCAATATAGCCTTGGTGCTGCCGCATGATCCCACCAACTAGACAAGAGAGAAAGAGAGAAATTAGGGTTAGGGTTAATGGGACCTCCTTGTGCAATTTCTCCTTCTTCTGCCTAATCTTCATTATCTCCTTACTTGATCCTCCATTGTGGAACCCAGGCTGAACTTCAGGAAACCCTTGCGCTCTCCTCCTCCCTTTGCAGCCAAGAGGAGGATTTCTATTACATCACAAATTGGGAGGGTCTGGTAGCAGTGATCTGAGCATCTTGGACCCTGCCCCCATGTCTCCTCTTGCCCTCCACCAAAAACCCATTAAGTGAAACAAAAGATATTTACATTTCCCTATATCCCAGCCAAGTTAATCACACCTTTTTGTCTGACACTCAGATATCAGGATGCCAGAGATTATCACTCAGGCAGAGGGCTGCTGAGTAGCTGAAGGGGCAACCCCCCCCCCTTTGTTCCTGAGACAAAGAAATACTTGGTCAGTTGGGAGTCAAAATGGAGTGAGGCCTGTCTTCCTGTGCTGTTTTTCAGACATGTGGCCTTATTTGTTTTGGTACATTAATAACAATTATTATATATAAATAAAATACCTTAAAATTCTTACAACACTTGCAACAAACTCTGGTCGGTTGCTTAACAAGCCCAACTTCAAACCATGGTTTATGAAGCCGGGTTGTTCAAACTAACCAGGGGTTTAGTAAACCTGGTTTGCCCGTAAAGCTAAGGCGAGATTCAGCGAAATCCAATATAATCTTAGCACAAGCCATATGGGAGATGGAGAGGGCAGCACACAAGCCTGATGCTTCTTTGCCCACGACTGATAGAGGCTCGGCTGCATAGCAGTAAACTGTGGCTTAGCATTACGTACTAACACAGCCTAAAGCACTAAACTGTGGTTCAGCACTGGATATGAACACAGCCTGTATATTCTATGAGTCTATGACCTGTTCAACCCACACACCTCTCTCTGCTCGGTCATGACCCAGAAATCCTGACAATGCTTTTAAAAGTTCTGCAACCTGTCACCTCCCATTTGCCACACACGGCCTTGTGAACCCTGGAAGATCTCTCCCTGAAGTTACCATTATAGCCAGAGACCTTGTTTGTAAAGTGCTTTCGATTATTCGTATGTAAATAATTATTCGCATCTTGTAAAATAGACACCATTATCTCCATTCTGCAATCCAGCCAGATGGGTGGGGTATTACTATTAACAACAACAACAACAACAACAACAACAACAACAACAACAAGGAGTTGAAAGAGACAACAGTTTACTGAAAACCACCCAGCGGTTTGATGGATGGAGATGTTATTTCATCACTGCTTTCATGTGATTTCCATTTTAAGTTTTTCTATTGTAAAAATGTTCCAGGATCATTTTCTTAAATGGAATAAGTATTTCCTGGGAAGGTATTAAACTGCGTTTTACCCAAAGCACACACACTGAAATCAACAAACATGACTAAGTTAGGTCCATTCATTTAAGTAGGTCCAGTCACGGACGACTCTGGGGTTGCAGCGCTCATCTCGCTTTACTGGCCGAGGGAGCCGCCGTTCGTCTGCAGACAGCTTCCGGGTCATGTGGCCAGCACGACTAAACTGCTTCTGGCGAACCAGAGCAGCACACGGAAACACCGTTTACCTTCCCGCTGGAGCGGTACCTATTTATCTACTTGCACTGCGTGCTTTCGAACTGCTAGGTTGGCAGGAGCAGGGAGCGAGCAACGGAAGCTCACCCCATCATGGTGATTCGAACCGCCAACCTTCCGATCGGCAAGCCCTAGGCTCTGTGGTTTAACCCACAGCGCCACCCGCATCCCTTGAGTGAAATTTAGTTTAATAGCAAATCTGTGCTTGGGCTGCACCACTTCAGCCTGCAGGCGAGGGAATCAAGGGAGTGAATGCTCCTATGTACAGAAACAATTTTCTCTACAATGAAATCTAGGTGCCAGAGGGAAGGGTTCTGGCCTGCCCTCTTCCTGGCATGCTAGCACTCTGTGTGCAGGGATTTCATGTTTTGTAGCCATTAAGTGCAGTCATTAAGTGCAAACTGAAATGGCACTGTCCAGATACAGGTATTACTACTTCAGCATGAATCAGCGCAGTGTTGCCTACACTGACTGGCAGCAGCTCTCCAGGGCTCCTGGCAGAGGACATTCCCGGCCCTTCCTGGTGCAGATGCCAGGAACTGAACCCGGGACTTTCTGCATACAAATTAAAGCGCCAGCCCTTCCCAGTTTCACAAGGTATTATTGCCCTTAAACGAAAAATGACACAAAGCATATCCTCATTAACACATCGCCTATTTATCTTGCATTAGTATTTGTATGCTGCCCTTCCTCTTATGTCGCTGGGAGGTGTACCAAAATAAAACAAACAAGAAGTTCATAAAAGCTATTTCAACTCACGGGACAGCATACTTAAAACAACAAGCCAACGGAAGAAAACTGAAATTCTTCCAAACCATTCTGCCCGCTCCCAAAATTCTCCTTCATGGGACTCTCCTTCCATGGAGGCTTTTTAAACACAGTGTTGGATGGCCAACTGTCAGGGATGCTTGAGTTGAGATTCCTGCATTTCAGGGGGTTGGACTAGATGGCCATTGGGGGTCCCTTCCAACTCTACAAAATCTATTATTCTATAAAAAGCTGGAAAGAAGAGATATGTCTTTGCCTGTCATCTAAAAGATTGGAGAGAGTTGGCCAGGTGCATCTCATTGGGTATGCAGGGCCACCACTGAAAAGGCCCTTCACCACCCGGCCCACACTGGCATTTTTACCAATCGGCACCGTAAAAAAGGGTCATATGCAATGAAGCATCCTTCTAGAAGCCAGAACCATTGGATCAATCAGCTCTGCTTTCACTGTGGAGTCTTTCCTAGCCGTGGGGATCAACCCTGGAAAGCACATTCTCCCACCCGTCTGAGGCCCAGGAGTAGTTTGCAATTTGCCCCATAATTATAATTTTAAAAAAAACCTAATTGTTGTCCTCTTCCCTCACAAACCAGGCAACTGCAGGAATGCAAGCAGAGATCCTAAGATGCATTACATTTGCATAAACATTTCTCTAATGCCGGTGCCCCTCCCACTCGGAAGGCAAATAAGATCAAAGTTTGCGCAATCAGCCGGCAGTTTCATCACAGAGATGCAAATTTGTTATGCACCTACAGTAGTTTAGACAGTCAAGCAGTTGTATATTTTCATACCCATGAGGACGGCACGACAGTCTCGCGCGCCCATTACATGATACACATGCATATGAATTTAAAATTGCTGTTTTAATCTGTTGGCGCCCTCTTCCTCTCTTGTCATCTGATAACTAGCTCTTCCCATTTGGGAAAGAAATCCACCGCTCCATAAAAAAAAACATACGGTGTGTTCCACACAAAAAAGGAAACTATCACAGATTGTGATGGGAGGACAAAACCAGAGAACTGATCCGCGGAAAATCCTTCCATATGAAAAGGGTAGCTAAGCAGCCAATATTTTATTAGTGGACAAGTAAAAACGCATTTCATGTGGTGAGCGAGATTAAAGGTCTTTAAACCCAACAGAGTCAGGATTCAACCATGCTTAATATCCTGCTTCTTCCTCCAAGTCCAAGCAGTTCTGGACAGCACATGTAGTTCTTTCTCTTTTGTCCTCACAACAACCCTACGGGTGTGTGCAAATAGTTCAAAGTCACCCATTGAGCTTTCTGGCTGAGCGACAATTTGTATGTACTGCAGTCACACAATCGATCAGTCAGTGGCTGAACTGGGTTCCACACAGTCACAAAAACAAAACAAAAAAGAGCCGCAAAAACAGACAGACCTCAGCGTAACACTCAAAAGGGAAGTGTGTGGCACTCAAATCGGAAGCATAACGCTCAAAACAGAAGAAACAGTGTATCTGAAGAAGTGTGCATGCACACAAAAGCTCATACCAAGAACAAACTCAGTTGGTCTCTAAGGTGCTACTGGAAAGAATTTTCTATTTTGGCTCAAAACAGAGCACGTCTGTTTTCCAAAAAAAGGTTCACAAACCGGAACATTTACTTCTGGGATTGCAGTGTTTGGGTTCCAAGTTGTTTGAGTAATGTAATGGCACTCCAGCCACTGCTCACTGGGGTATTCGCCAGGTGTATGATGAAGATTTTTGGATGCCAGGTTGGCAAAAGACATTTCCATCTGGCTGCCCCCCCCAGCTTTCTTAAACAAGTAAACAGAAGAGCCAGTGTGGTGTAGTGGTTAAGAGTGGTAGTCCCGTAATCTGGTGAACCGGGTTCGCGTCTCCGCTCCTCCACATGCAGCTGCTGGGTGACCTTGGGCTAGTCACACTTCTCTGCAGTCTCTCAGCCCCACTCACCTCACAGAGTGTTTGTGGTGGGGGAAGAAGGGAAAGGAGAATATTGGCCGCTTTGAGGCTCCTTCGGGTAGTGATAAAGCGGGAAAGCAAATCCAAACTCTTCTTCTCTTCTTTATTTACTGCATTTATATCACATCTTTTTCTCCAAGTATTAACCTTCAGTTAATCTCCACAACGACCCTGTGAGGTGGGCCTAGAGACTGTCACTGACTCCAAGGTCACCCAGTGAGCTTCATGACAGAGTAGGGCAGGGGTCAGCAACCTTTTTCAGCCGTGGGCCGGTCCACTGTCCCTCAGACCATGTGGTGGGCCGGCCTATAGTTTGAAGGAAAAAAAAAAAGAACTAATTCCTATGCCCCAGAAATAACCCAGAGATGCATTTTAAATAAAAGGACACATTCTACTCATGTAAAAACACCAGGAAGGCCCCACAAATAAGCCAGAGATGCATCACATATAATAAAGTGCAAGTGTCTCTGCGTCCAGTCCCTGTGGCCGTGGGATTGCCGTTGGGACTTGGAACGCAGAGACTTCGGGCGCCGCGTGCCGCTCAGCGACCCCGAGAGCAACTACGGCGCCTACCAGGTGGGAGCAAGGGAGCGCAGGGGCCCCCTGGATCTCCGAGGGATCGAGCATAAACCCCCAGGCGGCTCTTAAGGGGTGATATGATAGCCATGTTCAAATATATAAAAGGATGTGATATAGAGGAGGGAGAAAGGTTGTTTTCTGCTGCTCCATTAGGAAGAACTTCCTGATAGTGAGAGCTGTTCGGCAGTGGAATTTGCTGCCCAGGAGTGTGGTGGAGTCTCCTTCTTTGGAGGTCTTTAAGCGGAGGCTTAACAGCTATCTGTCAGGAATGCTTTGATGGTGTTTCCTGCTTGGCAGGGGGTTGGACTGGATGTCCCTTGTGGTCTCTTCCAACTCTATGATTCTATGATTAGTTTATATGGCTGAGTGTCTAACACTGTTGGGGAAGGAGATTGCCAGCAATGGCATCCCACTGTTGAGAGAATTGCACAGGCTGACAAGTGGTGAGCGGGTGAAGCTCAAGGTGCTGGTTTTGGTGTAGGAAGACCTATACAGCTTGGGACCAGTCGATCATAGCACTCTGCAGGCCACCTCTGTTGTCTTTTGGGCACCCGCTGAAGACACCTGAGATTCAGAAGCTGGTGCCTTCTAACTGGGCCAGCCTACTTTGTCCTTGGCACATGCAAACTTCTGCATTTCACAGAACCCTTGGTGGGGAGGTGGGGAATGGAGCAGTAGCAGACTCCCAGAGGTGTGTGTGTGTGTTTGTGTGTGTGTGTAAATATACTTAGGTGAAAAAGAGGCCAGGTTTCCAGAGGCTGAGCACATTTGCATTGCAGATAAGGAGCTATTTTTCAAAGCCAAAAATATTCCTTGACAATACTAGCTGATTTGCAAAACTACCGGTAGGTTACAAAGAACTGAAAACAATTGCCTTTTTATTATAATCACCACCACCCAGCGCTCACAAAGGGGGCATTGCAGTCGGCTGAAATGGCCTACAACCCTGCCCCCCCCCCATTACAAATTTACAGTCATACCTCTTTAGAAACCATTGCATAGACTTGCTTTTCCCCAGAAACCTGCGGGAGAGAAACTGAAAAGGGGGGAAACCTGGGCGGCTATGCCCTTTTACCTGGCCCCTTGACCCCGCCCCCGGCCACTGTCCTTTGTCCCATCCTGGCCGGAGGCAGGCCAAGGGCAGACCTGAGCGGGGGGGGGGGGGAACCCGGCCAGGTGATCCCGCCCGGTGCCGCAAACACCGCCCACCTGGGAAAGGAGGGCGGAAATTCCCCAGAAAGAACAGAAAAGGAGTGCTTACACCAGGGGTCAGCAACCTTTTTCAGCAGTCCACCTTCCCTCAGACAATGTGGGAAGCCAGACTATATTTGGGGGGGGGAGATAGAATTCCTATGCCCCACAAATAACCCAGAGATGCATTTTAAATAAAAGCACACATTCTGTGGGAATACGTTTTCAGGTGCTCCTGCACCTTGCCGCTGCATAGTAACCTTCCGCGCTATGCACGGAAGGCAAAAGGATCAGGCAGAGGTTTGCTGCCTGGATCGCTCTGCGCTAGCAGCAAAGCGCGCCAAAACAAGGTCGGAAGGAAGTTTCCCGCCCAGAAACTCACCTAGATACAGTGTTGTGATTGGTTAATGATATGTTGTGACATTGTTCAGTTTACTAATAAATGGCCCCTGCTCTCTGTAGCGGTGTGTAGAGTGCGCGAGACAAGCCAAGAGAGAACAACAAGACAAGCCTAGAGAGAAAGAAGACAAGAAGACTTGCGAGACAAGCCTAGAGAGAAAGAAAGCGAAAGAGAAACCAAGCCACACAGAGTAGTAGTCGGGAGAGCGCAACTCCACCATTGACTGCAGTCTCTTATTTCTTTTATTTCTAAATTTTATTCTTAGTTTTGGCCACCTCTTTTATCCTTTCCTTTTTGGAACCTCAAGCCTTCGTAACTCCAGAGGAGCCTTCGTGACTCCAAAGAAACCTCCGGAACTCCAAACAACAATCTCGCGACCTTCAGCTTCATAACCAGCGGACACTTTCACGGCCAGTGGGAGCAGGCACTCTGGAATTACTGGCTGTCCCAGATGCTGGTTATCCCCACAACATTCTACTCATGTAAAAACACCAGGCAGGCCCCAGAAATAACCCTGTAAATGTAAAGGTAAAGGGACCCCTGACCATTAGGTACAGTCGTGTCCGACTCTGGGGTTGCGGCGCTCATCTCGCGTTACTGGCTGAGGGAACCGGCATACAGCTTCCGGGTCATGTTGCCAGCTTGACTAAGCCGCTTCTGGCAAACCAGAGCAGCGCATGGAAACACCGTTTACCTTCCCGCCAGAGCAGTACCTATTTATCTACTTGCACTTTGAGGTGCTTTCGAACTGCTAGGTGGGCAGGAGCTGGGACCGAGCAACGGGAGCTCACCCCATCGCGGGGATTCGAACCGCCGACCTTCTGATCGGCAAGCCCTAGGCTCTGTGATTTAACCCACAGCGCCACCCATGTCCCCAAATAACCCAGAGATGCATTTTAAATAAAAGGACACATTCTACTCATGTAAAAACACACTGATTCCCAGACCGTCCGTGGGCCGAATTGCACTGGGGTTTTCAAGGACTGGATTGCCTTGCTTCTAAGGAGGAAGGCGCCCCAGATCCCGGGCTTTAGTTATCCCTGAGCCCTTACCTGGCTGAAGGCTGTGTTGGATGACACACTCCTGAATCGTGAACTGCTTGCTCAGAGAGGCCTCGCCCCAATGGCCGGTCCTTCTGGCCACCTTCCCAGTTTCTGGGGATTTATGAGGACTCCTCCTGGTCCAGCCTCCTCCTTTCAGCCAGTAGCAACACAAGGAGGCGGGGACAGAAGCTCCCTCAGGTGTTTTGTCCCTGAGGTGTTTGTTCACTGCAGCGAGAAGGAGCATGGGAAGGACAGTGGCACCTGCCAGTGGCTTAGTGATTTGAGTAGGATCCAGGAGTCTGGAGTTCAAATCCCCACTCAGTCACAAAGCTCTCTGGGTGACCTTGGGCCAGTCGCTGCCTCTCTCAGCCTCCCTCACAGGGTTGTCGCAATGGGAAGAACTGTATACGCCACATCAGAGAAAAGGTGTGATATGGTGTTGGAAATGTAAAGAGAAAGAAGGTTCTTTTTTATCATATGTGGTGGTCGTGTAGTAAGGTTAAAGCTTACTGGGAAATGATATATAATGAAATGAAAAGGATGTTTAAAATAAACTTTGATAAAAACAAAACAAAACAAAACCCAGAAGCTTTTCTTTTGGGAATTATAGGGACAGAACTACCTATATTGTATAGAAACTTACTTATGTATGCGACTACAGCGGCAAGAATGTTACTTGCTCAAAAATGGATAGAGGAAGAAGTCCCAGCAAAGGAAGATTGGATACAAAAACTGATGGAATATGCAGAAATGGCAAAACTTACCGGAAGAATAAGAAATCAAGATAACATACTAATTGTGATTTTATTGGTGTTAGCCGCCCTGAGCCCGGTTTGGCAGGGAAGGGTGGGGTATAAATAATAATAATAATAATAATAATAATAATAATAATAATAATAATAATAATGGTTTATTGAATATTTACAAATAAATTGTAAACAGATAAGAACATTGGCAGGATTATTGTAATAACCTGCAGTTTTATAAGAGGATATATTTAAAGAAGACGAATAAATGAGCAAAGTAGGTCAATTTGGATATGCAGAAGGTATTAAAAATACATTTAAGGAACCGCAGAAAGAGGGGAAAGGAATTCAAGTTCTTCTGAAATGTCAAAATGATTGTAAACTTAATGAAATGCATAAACTTGAAAAGTATAAGTAATATTTTTTCCCCAAAAAATAGAGTGTGATATGAATTAATAAACTAGGATCAGTCACAGTGGGCTGGAGGCCTCAGGCCGCTGATGAAGACTGCCCATCTCTGAATGGTCCCCACTTGGAAACAGACCCTGCAAATAAAGAACCAGCACCCACCTGTTGACTCTAGGTTTTTAGCTCTCTGCATTCCCATTTATTATTTTGAAAAGAGCGCTGTGTTTTAAAGGTGTGCCTGTGAGCCGACTCAGCAGGAGAGGGGCCAAAAGACAATCCTTAAAAAAAGGATTGTATACATGCATGAAGTCAGGCCTGTGCAGAACTTGTCTGAGGCCTGGGGCAGGATTCTTGAAAGAATAAAGTTATAAGCTAAAAAGAAAAAGCTACTAACATGAGTTTGGCCAAACTGCGAGAGGCAGTGAAGGATAGGCGTGCCTGGCATGCTCTGGTCCATGGGGTCACGAAGAGTCGGACACGACTGAACGACTGAACAACAACAAGAAGAAGAAAAGGCGCAGCTGGTCCCTGGTGGGGGCCCCAACCAGCTCAGCCATCGGGGAAAGAGGCTGTCACCCGCCTCTGCACGGGCCTGTCAGGAAGAAAAACTGTTTTGACTGTTTTTAGCACTTGACTGGAAGGACAGATCCTGAAGTTGAGGCTCCAGTACTTTGGCCACCTCATGAGAAGAGAAGACTCCCTGGAAAAGACCCTGATGTTGGGAAAGATGGAGGGCACAAGGAGAAGGGGGCGACAGAGGACGAGATGGTTGGACAGTGTTCTCAAAGCTACTAACATGAGTTTGGCCAAACTGCGAGAGGCAGTGAAGGATAGGTGTGCCTGGCGTGCTCTGGTCCATGGGGTCACGAAGAGTCGGACACGACTGAACGACTGAACAAGCACTCGACTTGTAAGGAAAAGTGCTAAAGGGCAGGGTGCAGAACAGACAAACAGCCCTGCCCACCCCTCCTCTGTTCTAGCTGGTTAATTTATTGAAATGTTAGAGAACTTCCAAAAAAAAAAAAAACAACCAAAGAAAAACACACATTGTAAGAAAAATTCCTGCAGTGCTTAATAAAGCTACAAAGGATGCCTCCATAATGATACAGACTTTCTCCAATTCTTGAAGGCCTCTTCTGCTCTATAATATTAAACATCACCCAAGAACCTGCATAAAGATAACTGAACACCCCCCCCCATAACGGGAGCCTCTGACCCTTCCATCTAGCGTCCAAAATTGCCGAGGAGCCAGAAGCAAGCCTGAGCCCAGTCTGTTCGGTTTAGCGTAACGAACAAAAACCGCCCCAAATAGCCTAGGAGTCTAGATTTGTTTCCCAGCCCTTTTGCAAACCTGAGCTACCGGTACTTTTCTAATTACTTGAGAGGGTGTGTGTGTGTGTGTGTCCGCTCGCCTCCACTTGCTCTACCTGCCAGTACCCCTCTCCAGCCCCACCTGCATTCGCTCTGCTCCCACGGCACGCCAGGCTCCCTGTGCACAAAAAAGGGGCTGCTCTGAACATGCACAGAGTGCCTTCCCTTCCCCCGCTGGATAAAAGGCAGTCAGCGATTGGACGGGAAGGCAGCTGGAGCTGAGGCACGGCCCAGCCTAGGTCTGGAGCGCTAGCTGGCAAGGCTGGTAAGGGCAGGCTCTCTCGGGCATTTTGCCGACCTTCACTCCCTAACCCCGTCCTTGCCTTTAAAACCTCGTAAAAGAAGCCCGACTGCAATCTAGTGCAAATACAGTACAGAGAGACATGTTGTTAGTTGAAACAAAATAAAAAAATTCCTTCCAGTAGCACCTTAGAGACCAACTAAGTTTGTTCTCGGTATGAAGAAGAAGAGTTTGGATTTGATATCCCGCTTTATCACTACCCGAAGGAGTCTCAAAGCGGCTAACATTCTCCTTTCCCTTCCTCCCCCACAACAAACACTCTGTGAGGTGAGCGGGGCTGAGAGACTTCAGAGAAGTGTGACTAGCCCAAGGTCACCCAGCAGCTGCATGTGGAGGAGCGGGGACGCGAACCCGGTTCTCCAGATTACGAGTCTACCACTCTTAACCACTGCACTATGAGCTTTCGTGTGTTGCGAGCTTGCTTTACATAGGGGTTGCGCAGAAATAAGATTACCCAATTGCGCTCTAAAGCGGCAGCCTCTTCTTTCCCTTCTTTGCACAGAATGCAGCTAATTAATATTATGATTAGCTAATATTATAATTAGCCATAGCTGTCAACCCTCCCTGCTGTTTCCCAATGCTATAATAAGGGAATTTCCCGCAAAAAAGGGGAAAGGTTGACAGCTATGTAAATTATCTGATCTACTTTATATGCATATTTGGGTGGAATATCAGAGAGACCTGCATGCTCGTGTGCAATATCTTGACTGCCCTCGTAAAAACATCAGTCTTCTCCCAGCATCGTAAAAGCAGGGGTTGGAAACTCCAGATGCTGTGGAACTACAATTCCCATCAATCCTGACCCATGGGCATGCTAGCTGGGGCTGAAGGGAGTTGGGTGGATTCGCTATCCCTGGCGGAGTTTTACAGGAAAACCTGTGCTGCTCGACATAGGAATGGACACCCTTGGAAGGTGGTGGACTCTCCTTTGTCAGAGGCAGTGTTCAAAATCCCCAAGGGTCATGTTGCAACCATGTGGAAATAACAACAAACAACAACAACAATTGATTATTTATACCCCGCCCATCTGGCTGGGTTTCCTCAGTCACTCTGGGTAGCTCCCAACAGAATATTAAAAACACAATAAAACATCAAACATTGAAAACTGCCTTCAGATATCTTCTAAAAGTCAGACAGTTGCTTATTTCCTTGACATCTGCTGGGAGGGCGTTCCACAGGGCGGGTGCCACTACCGAGAAGGCCCTCTGCCTGCTTCCCTGTAACTTCGCTTCTCACAATGAGGGAACCGCCAGAAGGCCCTCGGAGCTGGACCTCAGTGTCTGGGCTGAACGATGGAGGTGGAGACGCTCCTTCAGGTGGATCTCTGGATACCATGTTTAGCGACTGACATCTCCATCTGGCTAGGGGGTGCTGAGGCGCTGCACTCAAAAGGCATGCACCTTGTGCCGCGACACCAACCCCATGGGGCTGAGGCCTCTACAGTCCAATCAATGCCTGCTGGGATGGGGTTCAGCCCCCCCCCCCACATCCTGAGGGATCTGAGGAGGCCTGGCGGGGTGTTGTCCCCAGCTGCAGGGTTTCCCCTGGATGTCATGCCAGGCTGGGAAGCGTTGGCAGACCTGGTCGGCCTCTCCTGATGCGAGAGCATCACACGTAGAACACGCAATGCTCGTGACATCATGTGCGCTGCATGCCTAATGTCACACACACACACCCCAATGTCAGGCACAACTCGGCACCCAGGGCCTTGTGCTCCTGCGCTGCCCTGCGGATCAGCTGGCTCACGGGGCAGCAAAGTTTGCTTCTGCGCTGCTGCGTGAGCAGCAATCCACGGCGCACTTCTCGAGGGCAAGAAAGCCCCTCTGGAGGTGGCGGGGGCTTACTTCCAAGCAAAAAAATATCAATAATAGATTTCATTGGGGGGGGAAGGCCCCCTAGATATTCTGTTGTGGCGACCGTAACCTAAGGTGTTTCTTGGTGATTAGCTTTTAAACCTGAGTTTCTAACACTGGTTGGAGGTTTCTAAGCCGAGGTTTTTAACCTGTCATGGATTCTTTAACCGAGATTCCCGTATAGCCAGGGGTTGGAATAGATGACCCATGGGGGCACCTTCCAATTCAACAGAGCAGGCATGATTCTATTCTGCATTTGCCATTGTGGCCTCAGCAGCCAGTTCTCTGGGACAAAGAGACGCTCCCTTATAATTGCTTTCTTACAGGAACAAAAGCCTGAGAAGAACGCAAAAGACAACCAAGAACTCCCGGCAGTTAAACAGATCATAACAGAGACTTATAAAAAGTCACACAGTGACCAGGTAAACTTCTTCCGTAATTGCAGAAGGAGAGAGGGCACCAGGCGAAACGGTTGTAAAAGGATTACAGAGCACAAGGCATGGGGAACCTCAAAGCCAGGGTGTGGGTGTGTGTCTAATGCGGCCCTCCAGGCCTGCCTATCTGGCCCTTGAGACTTTGTACAACCTGCATCTCCCACTGGCTTCTTCCTCTACTGACTATACCTGGAAGGAATGCATCTTTGAACTTCGATAATCCCTCTTTACTTGTTTGAATGGAGAGTAGCGCATGTTTGGCATCACCCACCATGCCTATGTGGCCCCCTGAAGGTTGCACACAATGGGATGTGGCCCTCCAAGCTGGAGGAGGTTACAGAAAAGGAAGCCAGGCTTATTCCCAGGTAAATGGTTTTAAGACTGCTCTCTAAGTGGTCTACCAAGACCATCAGTTATAATAAATAATAATAATAATAATAATAATAATAATAATAATAATAATAATGTTTATTTATACATCCATGTACACATGCCCTGCCCATCTGGCTGGGCTTCCCCAGCCACCCTGGGCTGCTCCCAGCAGAATATTAATAATAATGATAAAAAGCGATAAAACACCAAACATTAAAAACTTCCCTAAACAGGGCTGCCTTCAGATGTCTTCTAAAAGTCAGATAGTTGTTTATTTCCTTGACATCTGAAGGGAGGGCGTTCCACAGGGCGGGTGCCACTACCAAGAAGGTCCTCTGCCTGGTTCCCTGGAGCTTCACTTCTCACAGTGAGGGAACTGCCAGAAGGCTCTCAGAGCTGGATCTCTGTGTCCGGGCTGAGCAACATGGGTGGACATGCTACTTCAGGTATACTGGACCGAGGGGAAAACCACTGTTTTATATTCTAAGCCTGAAAGTGTGTTCTGTTCGTAGAATCATAGACTCATGGTGTTGGAAGGGACACCAAGGGTCATCTAGTCCAACCCCCTGCAATGCAAGAATCTCAACTAAAGCATCCATGACAGATGGACATCCGACCTCTGCTTTAAAACCTCCAAGGAAGGAGAGTCCACAACCTTCCAAGCTGTCCCACTGTTGAAAAGATTTTACTGTCAGAAAGTTCTTCCTGATGTTTAGTCATAATTTCCTTTCTTGTAACTTGAAACCATTGGTTCGAGTCCTACCCTGCAGAGCAGGATATTTGTAAGCCAACCTGGGAGCTCTTTGTGCATAAAAGCAGGATGTGCTGTTGTTGTTTTTTAAAATGCTAATGCAATATAATATGCTATTGCTAAAACGCTCTAATCTCAAAACTGCCATTACTAATTTATGAGAATATTTTTATCCTGCACCTTCCGTTCCATCCTGTCCCCCAGAATAATATCATTAAAATGCTAACAATATTAAAAATATATGAACAATTCAAAACCCCAGAAGAAAGAGCCTAGCAAACAGTACAAAAAAAGGATCGGCGCTACACTAGGAAAAACGTGCATCTTCCCAAAAGCATATTTCTTTTAATAATGACCCAGAAAGACTACGATAAATATTTATACACAGAGATAGGTTTTTTTGCTAAGGCCCTGAATCTTTAACAGAATAGCCCTATACTTGTCTACAGCTGTAACTTGGTTTTCGAACAGCCTAGTTCTCGAACGTTTTGGCTCCCGAACAATCGAAACCCGGAAGTGACTGTTTCGGTTTTCGAACGTTCTTTTGGAAGCCAAACGTCCAACGGGGCTTCCGCGGCTTCCGATTGGCTGCAGGAAGCCGCGCTCTGGTTTTCGAACATTTTCGAAGTCGAACGGACTTCTGGAACGGATTCCGTTTGACTTCCAAGGTACGACTGTACTCAGAAGCAAGTCCCACTGAGCCCAAAGAGGCTTCCCCCCCCCAAAAAAATGGGTGTGGAATTGCAGCCCCAACCTCTTGTTGAAACGAATATCCTGATATAGGAACTTGGGAAACTGCCTCAGGCAGAATCAGGCCCATTGGTCAATCTAGCTCACTGATTAGGGTTCCAGGCAGAATGATGGTGATTGTACCTAAGATGTTTTGCATGCAAAGATTCTCAACCACTGAGCTACGGCCTTTCTTAGGCAGGAATAAGCAGCTGCACAGATATAAGATGGGAGGGACACCTGACTTACTAGCAGTACATGTGAAAAGGATCTAGAGGTCTGAGTAGACCACAAGCTGAACGTGATAATAAAATTTATTATTATTATTATTATTATTATTATTATTATTATTATCATCATCATTACTTATACCCTACCCATCTGGCCAGACCTCAACAGCCACTCTGGGCAACTTCCAACAGGATATTAAAAACACAGTAGAACCATAGAATCATAGAGTTGGAAGAGACCACAAGGGCCATCCAGTCCAACCCCCTGCCAAGCAGGAAACACCATCAAAGCATTCCTGACAGATGGCTGTCAAGCCTCTGCTTAAAGACCTCCAAAGAAGGAGACTCCACCACACTCCTTGGCAGCAAATTCCACTGCCAAACAGCTCTCACTGTCAGGAAGTTCTTCCTAATGTCAGGAAGTTCTTCCTAATGTTAAAAACTTTCCTAAACATGAGTCAGCAGTGCAATGCAGCAGCAAATAAAGCAAATGCTATTCTATTATTATTATTATTATTATTATACTTTAAAGTATTTTATTTTTAATTTGCTCAGTTTGCATTATCATCAACACAAAATTACATCTTTCGTTCAAAACTTCATCTCCTCGGCCCCCTCCCCACTTTCTGCAGTTGCTAATGCAATATCTTTTACCTCTGCATATCAAAGTCCAATTTATTTTTCTAATTATCCTTCATAGTCCATTAAAGTTATTCTCACTTTACTCAACCCTACCAATGACTTTAAGTTGTGTACAGTAATTTTTCAAATATTCTGTAAATATTCTAGGCCACATCAGTGTCCAGATCAAGGGAAGTAATAGAACCACAGCGGGTGGCGCTGTGGGTTAAACCACTGAGCCTAGCTAGGGCTTGCTGATCAGAAGGTCGGCGGTTCAAATCCCCGCGATGGGGTGAGCTCCCGGTGCTCGGTCCCAGCTCCTGCCCACCTAGCAGTTCGAAAGCACGTCAAAGTGCAAGTAGATAAATAGGGACGTTTCCATGCACTGCTCTGGTTCGCCAGAAGCGGCTTAGTCATGCTGGCAACATGACCCGGAAGCTGTACGCCGGCTCCTTCAGTAACGCGAGATGAGCGCTGCAACCCCAGAGTCGGACACGACTAGACCTAATGGTCAAGGGTCCCTTTACCTTTACCTTTATTCTGCCTTGGCCAGACCACACCTGGAATACTGTGTCCAGTTGTAGGTGTGACAATAAAAGAAGCAGGGCTTTTTTGCAGCCGGAGCTCAGTTCCAGTACTTCACCACTGACATTATAAGAGAACGAGGGAGGCGTTCATGGTGAGTTCTGGCAGCACTTTTTCTAGAAAAACAGCACTGTTAAGAAGGAGATTAAGAAGCTGGAAGATGTGCAGAGGAGGGCAACCAAGATGATCAAAGGTCTGGAAAGCGAGCCTTATGGGGAACGGTTACGGGAACTGGGTATGTTTAGCCTGGAAGATGTTTAGCCAGAGAGGAGATAAGATATCCCTCTTCAAATATCTCAAGGGCTGTCACATGGAAGAGGGAGCAAGCTTGTTTTCTCCTGCTCTGGAGGGTAGGGTCCAAACCAATAGATTCAAGATACAATAAAGGAGATTCCAGATAAACATCAGGAAGAACTATCTGACACTGAGAGCTGTTCCACAGTGGATCCGTCTCCCTTGGGAGGTGGTGGAGTCTCCTTCCTTGGAGGTATTTGAGCAGAGGCTGGAGGGCCATCTGCTATGGATGCTTTAGCTGAGATTCCTGCATTGCAGGGGGTTGGAATAGATGGCCTTTGGGGTCCCTTTTTGTTGTTTAGTCATTTAGTCATGTCCAACTCTTCGTGACCCCATGGACCAGAGCACGCCAGGCACTCCTGTCTTCCACTGCCTCCCGCAGTTTGGTCAGACTCATGTTGGTAGCTTCGAGAACACACTCCAACCATCTCGTCCCCTTCTCCTTGTGCCCTCCATCTTTCACAACATCAGGGTCTTTTCCAGGGAGTCTTCTCTTCTCATGAGGTGGCCAAAGTATCAGAGCCTCAGCTTCAGGATCTGTCCTTCCAGTGAGTACTCGGGGCTGATTTCCTTCAGAATTGGATAGGTTTGATCTTCTTGCAGTCCATGGGACTCTCAAGAGTCTCCTCCAGCACCATAATTCAAAAGCATCAATTCTTCGGCGATCAGCCTTCTTTACAACTCTACAATTTTGCGATTCTATGCATCTCAGATGGGGTGATGTGGGGACAGAGTGTATGACAAGCACAGCATTGTATGACAACCTCCTGTGGGTGGGATGCAGTCCTCCGGACCCCCCATTCCCAAATCATTAAAAGTCTAAAGAAGCACCTAAAACTGGGCACAGAATCAAAACGGGGGTTGCGCTTCTGTGCTTTGCACACTCTCTCATTTACTTATCTCATTATTATCATTTCTTATTTATTATCATTATCATTTCTTATCTCATTATACATAACAAAGCTATCTTTAGCCATCTCACCCCTTGCCTTTCCCTGCAAGACTAATTGCAGCCGTTAAGTCAACAGGTTTTCCACACCTATCAGCTGATCACCCATTCCCACCACCCTTCTGAGTAATACCCCTCCCCACTCCCTCACTATATTTAAGGATCTGGTGACTTCTGTTTCAGTGTATCTGAAGAAGTGTGCATGCACATGAAAGCTCATACCAAGAACAAACACAGTTGGTCTCTAAGGTGCTACTGGAAAGAATTTTCTATTTTGTTTCTCTCATTTACTAGCATCGATGGCACACCAAAAGCTTCAGACACTGCCCCCTCTCCTTCCCAGTCCCTTGCCGAAATCAATGGCACTTCAATTTGCTTCCTTTTGCCCGAACCATATCTGTTCCCTTCCAGTGAAACATTACACCTGGCTCAGCAGAGGCGCGCAACAGTAAACAAGACGGGGCACGGAGTCACACGTCAGATTAACAGCAGCAACACACCCGCAGAAGAAACACCGACATGGAGAAACAGTGAATCAGCCACACAGATTCAGAAGCGAGAGGGGGTTTGTAGGCAGCAAGAGATGCCCATTTCTAGATTGTCCCAAAGAGAAAGCATAAAATAACAAGTGTTTAGATACTTATTCTTGGGTGGAAGATGGAAACACAGACACCACCAGGGTGCCAGAAAGCAAACACACAGAAGAACCCAGTGGGATTTGCCCTCTCTTAATATCAACAACCTCAGATCTGCTGATGACACAGCCTTGATGGCAGAAAGTGAGGAGGAATTAAAGAACCTTTTAATGAGGGTGAAAGAGGAGAGCGCAAAATATGGTCTGAAGCTCAACGTCAAAAGAACTAAGATCATGGCCACTGGTCCCATCACCTCCTGGCAAATAGAAGGGGAAGAAATGGAGGCAGTGAGAGATTTCACTTTCTTGGGCTCCATGATCACTGCAGATGGTGACAGCAGTCACGAAATTAAAAGATGCCTGCTTCTTGGCAGGAAAGCAATGACAAACCTAGACAGCATCTTAAAAAGCAGAGACATCACCTTGCCGACAAAGGTCCGTATAGTTAAAGCTATGGTTCTCCCAGTAGTTATGTATGGAAGTGAGAGCTGGACGATACAGAAGACTGTTCGCCGAAGAATTGATGCTTTTGAATTATGGTGCTGGAGGAGACTCTTGAGAGTCCCATGGACTGCAAAAAGATCAAACCTATCCATCCTTAAAGAAATCAGCCCTGAGTGCTCACTGGAAGGGCAGATCCTGAAGTTGAGGCTCCAGTACTTTGGCCACCTCATGAGAAGAGAAGACTCCCTGGAAAAGACCCTGATGTTGGGAAAGATGGAGGGCACAAGGAGAAGGGGACGACAGAGGATGAGATGGTTGGACAGTGTTCTCGAAGCGACTAGCATGAGTTTGTGAAAGTGAAAGATAGGCGTGCCGGGTGTGCTCTGGTCCATGGGGTCACGAAGAGTCGGACACGACTGAACAACAACAATTTGGGTTTTATTTTTTTCGATTTCCAGATGTTACTGAACTACAACTCCCGTCATTCTTAGCCATCGGGTATTCTTGTGTGAGCTGATGTTGTTCAGCAGCAACAAGATCCTTTTTAGATCTTTTAATTGTTTTATAATGTGTGCATCTGCCGCCCTGGGCGGCTTCGGGAGGAAGGGTGGGATAGAATAAATTTAAATAAACACATAATATTTTATACTAATAACAACATCTGGAGGCCCAATGGTTCCTTGCCCCTGCCCTAGTCCCTCCCAAACCACTTCCTTCCAGATATTTCACACCCGGGCTGTCATTTGCCAGGAACTCCCTTGCCAAGATGGCAACACTCGTAGAATCATAGAGTTGGAAGGGACCCTGAGGGTCATCTAGTCCAACCCCTTGCAATGCAGGAAGATGCAGCTGCCCCATATGGGAATCAAACCTGCAACCTTGGTGTTATCAGCACCATGCTCCAACCAACTGAGCTATTGAGGCTCGTTTTTATTCCGTTAGCTCAGCATCTCTCAATCTGCTCTTTAGCTGTGGTCACTCATCTTCATCATCCTCATTATTTATTGCATTTTTATCCCACCTTTTTAATCCCAGGAGCTGTCCATCTCTAGATTATCCTCGCAACAAGTCAGGCTGAGAGACTGTGTCTGGCTATGAGGTCACCCAGTGAGCTTCATGGACGAGTGGGAATTCGAACCCTGATCTCCTAGGTCCTAGTCCAACATCTAATCAGTACACCACACTGAACTGAATCATGCCTGTATTGGCAGGGGTTGGACTGAGCAATGAATGTTGGAAATGTAAAAAAGTAGAAGGTACCTTCTATCACATGTGGTGGACGTGCCCAAAGGTTAAGGACTTCTGGGAGAAAATTTATAATGAACTTAAGAAAGTGTTGAAGTACACTTTTTCTAAGAAACCAGAGGCCTTCCTGTTGGGCATAACCAACCATGAGATACCCAGGAAAGATAGAGTATTTTTTATGTATGCCACAACAGCTGCTATAATTTTGATTGCTAAAAACTGGAAAGGTGAAGAGCTCCCAACGGTAGAAGATTGGCAGATGAAGTTAATTGAGTATATGGAACTCGCAGAACTGACCGCGAAGCTCCGAGACCAGAGGGAGGAGAAGGTGCAAGAAGAGTGGAAGAAATTTAAAGATTACCGGTATTTGAAACAACGTGAAAAGTTGGACATTTGAAGTGAAATCAGTGTATATAACAGGCGATAGCTAAATAATGTTAGGTGAAAATAGTTTATAAGTTAAGAATTTGTTTTTTATATTAGAAGTTATGGTTATGAATAAGTTGATAGAGATAAGATAAGATTTTATTTGAAGATTAAGAATAATGGTGAATGATTGTTAAATTAGTTACAAAGTTACTAAAGTAAATTAGAATTGAACGCAGAAAAGAGAACGGAGGAAGTCCCCCAAATAAGATTTGAAACAAGATTATAATAAGTAGATTGGTGTGTTCCTGTGTTTTTGTAAGGTGAGAGGTATGTATTAGTTTTAATTTGATTGTTATTTGTATTGTGGGTTGTGTTTGTTTTTATATGTAGAATGTATGTTTTTTATTTGTTGTTTTTATGTGGAAATACCAATATTTTTTTTTTTTTAAGGAATAGATAACCCTTGGAATGACCCAAATCTACAACTCTGAGATTCTATGCCAAGTGGTGCTTCCAAGGAACATTCAGCCAGTTCATTTTCTTGAATTTATATCCCCCGCTTTCTTTAATCATGGAACCCAGATGGTGTTCATGCGGTTACCAGGAGGTCATGCACCCAGGCACTGACCAGACCCAATGATGCTTAGCTTCAGAAAGGTTGGGGGACCATATGTCTTCAGACTGCCAAAATCTCTTCTTAGCAGGTGTAAAACCAATTGCAACACACATGCTAGAACAATTCCATCAAAGTATTGCAACATCCATAATTAAAACGCAGAATAAAGCAACCCCATTAAGATGGAACAACAGTTAAAACAGCAATTAAAATTATCATATCATATCCTGGGTGTCAGTTGAGGGGGGGGGAGTAGAATTGCAGTATTTTCCCACCAACAAAAATATGACTCTTTGAACATTAGTTTACGGCAGTCAAAAGATGAGATCGGTGGCAGAGGTGTTTAGTTGCCTCTTCCCATACATGTGTCCCAATGACCACATAAACAACTTTATAAAATAATAATAATAATTTATTTATGCCCCGCCCATCTGGCCAGGTTTCCCCAGCCACTCTGGGCGGCTCCCAGCAGAATATTAAAACATGATAAAACATTAAACATTTAAAAAAAACTTCCCCAAACAGGGCGGCTGCCTTCAGATGTCTTCTAAAAGTCAGATAGTTGTTTATTTCCTTGACATCTGAAGGGAGGGCGTTCCACAGGGCGGGCACCACTACCGAGAAGGCCCTCTCCCTGGTTTCCTGTAACCTCGCTTCTCACCAGAAGGCCCTCGGAGCTGGACTTCAGTGTCTGGGCAGAACGATGGAGGTGGAGACACTCCTTCATTTATTTACTGCTCAGTAAAACAACACCCTTGGAAGGTGGGTGTTGAGCTACCATAGTAAGGATTGCAACTAGGGCACAAACCAGTGCAGCACAGGGGTAAGAGTGTCAGACTAGGACCTGGGAGACCAGAGGGTCAAATCCCCGCTCAGCCACAAACAGGGTGGATTTAATTTAAATCACTAGTCAGTAAGGCTTGATTTAAATCATAGTTTTCTACAAAAGACTAATTCTTGCTGGTATAACTTTAATATGCAAGTAGATGAAGATTTTTAGAATAACAACTTTTCATATTAGTTTTTTTTATCTCCAGTTTAATAGGTTAATCATTCATATTTGGACAACTTTTCTGTTGTACTTAGGAAGGAGAAAAATAACCATTACCTTAATAATAACAATTTAAATAGATTTATTAGATCCATTCCACTCCAAACAATCAGAAAAATATTGTTTCTATTCTATTCACTGAACTTCTTGAAACTTAGCACTGAAGGGGTTGATTCTATATTCATAGGTTTGTAGAACAATAGGACTAAGGTCTTTTTCTCAACTCTGTTCATGTTGTAACATTTTTGCTGTGAAGAAGAGGCATGTGATCTCTGCTGAGTCAAATTCAGTTTTGAGAACTGCAAAAGTAAACCAAGCATCTGTGATAATATCTTGTAGGCAGAGAAACTACCCAATAATCTTACAAAAACCTCTGGAAGAGCATAAATGACATTGTGAATGGATTAATGGAATTTATTTACCAAAAAATTTAAACATATACAACCTTATTCTACATATTTAAAAAACTAATCTTTATTTAATGATTGAATAACCTTTGGATGGTAATATATTTTCCTCAAAAGCATTTGATTTAAAAAAAATCCGATTTAAATCCAAAAAATCCGATTTAAATTTTAAAAAATCTGATTTTTTTTAATTTATTTTTTAAAAAATCATTGATTTTTATCCACCCTGGCCACAAAGCTCGCTGGGTGACCTCAGGCCAGTCATTTCCTCTCAGCCTAACCTACCTCGCAGGGGTATGTTAAAGACTGAAGAGCCAGGCATGCCAGAAAAAGTGGGGTATGAATGCAATAAGTAAGTAAGTAAATAAATACTGCTATAGCACAGAATACAGAAAGTGGTCCCAGAGCAAGTCTTTAGCTGCAAATACTGTACTCTGCTTGAAAGTACGTGAGCACAAATCACATGCATATGTCTCAGGAGGAGTAAAAAAGGGCAAAATCATAGCTGTTCTTTTTTGCAAAACAAAACAAAGTTACGGGGGGGGGAATAAACGTGCACAATTTATACCGGTCACAGTGCAGGATCTTGCTTTTTCGTAATGCAGGACTGATGGCACATACTTTTTTTTTTTAATGTGTAGGGAATTTAGGTCCATAACCAGAAACGGCCACAGAAATGTTGCTCAGTTGGTGCACACCAATTGACCCAGGACAAAGCCCATGCAAAACCAGTGGTGGCAAGAAAACGTGTGCAGTCCAGTTAAGTTCAAAAGTTACTTTATCTATTCGATTCAGGAATTAGAAACCAATGTTCCAAGTACCTGTCAGTCATCCCAGATTCTTCGCACTTATTGACAAAACACCGATGTCGCTGGATTCCAGCTTCCTTTAGCTATAGCCACTGGGTGAGGCTGATGGGAGTTCAAAAACAACTGGGGGGGAGGGACATGGGCCCCCTTACTCTCTACCAAGTAGAACGCAGTGAACATATTTTTCCTGGTTTTCAGTAAGAAAAGACTTTTTAAAGATGAAAGCTGAGAACGCACAGAAGATGTTATAGCTTGGCATTTTGTTGAGGGGGGGGGGGCCAGTCGAACCAGCTGGAAGAGGACCGGAGGCACCAGCTGGGGAACCCCCAAAGGAAACCCCAGAGGAGGAAGGCTCAGAGCCCAGGGATTGGTAGCAGGACACCAAGGAGAGGTCGGGGGGGGGGGAATTGGGAGGAGGTTCCAGATGCTGAAGGAGCAACAGGGTTTAGCGAGCAGGAGGAATATGTGACAGGGAGCAGTTCAGACGCGGGGGCTGAAGCAGAGGAGAGGGATCAAGAGACTGCTGAAGAATCCAGGGGGGGGGTCTCCCTCTCCTGCTGCAACAAGCCCCCCTCCACCCTGGTTTCGAAGAATGCGCTGAATAATGAGGCGGGCAGAACAGAGGCCAGAGGGAGGCGGTCTGAGACTGCCTGGGAAACATTCAGGAGAGGAGGAGCCTGAGAAAGGGTGGAGGGCAGGAACCTCCAAGGGGGGCAAGACCTATTGCAAAGTGTTGCCGAGTTGTGTGTTGTTTCCTTGAAGAGTTAACTTCACTGACAACTGACCTGCTGCATCTGACTCCAGCCTTGACACCCGCATGGCTACAGCCCACGGAAAAGTCCTTCCCATCTCGTGTAAAGTTTCTGAGGTCACATCCCAGAGATTCCCCCATACCTCTACATTTGTCACTGACAAATTCTGGACTGTCCAGTTTTTGGAGGGTTGTTTTTGTTTTTGTTTTTTTGTTTTTTGATGCAATTGCATTCCACCCAATGCAGGTTGCACAATTACAGTTCTTTGCAACTCGGAGATAGACGGGACGTTTTGCAACAAGGAAAGTTGTAGAAGGCATGCCCTGGGAGGTGTGACCTGGATCTGATGCAACTTGTCACCTAGGCTTCCTGCCAGCAAATCAGTGTGCATGCTCAATAAACAGGTTGTCTGGAAGTGCCCTCTCTTTAGGGTGAGGAGGCAGATAAGGCTGAGCAGATGGGCCATGCTGCAAAGAAGTGGTGAATTATAAGCACAATTCAAAGTGTTGGTGCTGACCTTTAAAGCCCTAAACGGTCTCGGTCCTGTATACCTGAAGGAGCGTCTCCACCCCCATCATTCAGCCCGGACACTGAGATCCAGCGCCGAGGGCCTTCTGTCGGTTCCCTCACTGCGAGAAACAAAACTACAGGGAACCAGGCAGAGGGCCTTCTCGGTAGTGGCGCCCGCCCTGTGGAACGCCCTCCCATCAGAAGTCAAGGGAATAAACAACTACCTGACATTCAGAAAATACCTGAAGGCAGCCCTGTTTAGGGAAGTTTTTAAACTGTGATATTTTAAATGTATTTTAATGTTTGGTGGAAGCCGCCCAGAGTGGCTGGGGAGACCCAGCCAGATGGGCGGGGTACAAATAAATTATTATTATTATTATTATTATTATTATTATTATTATTATTATTATTAAGCCCCAGAAAGGACAGAGAGAACACAGGAAACTGCTGTTGGTCCATCAGACTCAGTATTGTCTACACTGACTAGCAGCTCTTAAGATTTCAGGCAGAGAAACTCTCCCAGCCATACCTGGAGATGCTGGGGATTGAACCTGGGACTTTATATGTACCAGGCAAGAGCTCTGCCGCTGAGCCATAACCCTTCCACAAGCTATGGGAGGGGATGGGGAAGAGCAGAAGCTGCGTCTTGATTCACAGACCAGTTCATCATCAGTTCCATAAAAAGGAATCCATTTTTTTCCCCAGGCCACAAATCCCTGCTTAGAGGCAAAAGAGTATCTTTCTAGAAAGACTTATTTGTTCCTAAAGGTGCAAGCATGGAATAGCTGACCAATCCTCAGAAGAGATGGGAAGGAGAGGAGAAGGAAAAGCAGGGTGCCTACACATCGTACATTTAAGGCACATTATTTCCTGCTTAAGAAACTTGGGAACTGTAGTTTGCTACGGGTGCCGAGAATTGTAGCTCCGTAAGGGGTAAACTGCAATGGCCAGGATTGTTTGCGAAATTTGTGTGCCCTAAAATTAGGGTGTGTACGCAGCCTAAGCTAAGGCAAGTGAAAAGCTCAGTAATGAAGGTAACTACTCAGCAGCGCTACCTCACCATTTGGAGAAGGGAAGAATTTCCTAGCGGGGATGCAGAACCTGTTAGCACTGCAAAACTTCAAAACTGCAAGGACTTATTTCCCATCTCCTTTCCAGCCCCCAAATATACATAATACAAAGGAACTGCTTCAAAGTCGCAGGCTGTTGTCCAGAGCAGTGTTTTTCAACCACTGTTCCGCGGCACACTAGTGTGCCGCGAGATGTTGTCTGGTGTGCCATGGGAAAATTACTTTATATATAGTCAATATAGGCACAGAGTTAAATTTTTCAACATTTTCTAATGGTGGTGTGCCTCCTGATTTTTTTCATGAAACAAGTGTGCCTTTGCCCAAAAAAGGTTGAAAAACACTGGTCCAGAGGTTAACTAATCCTACCCAGCCATTGCATCCAACTATTCTTTGGTTTTGCTGTTGTTGTTGTCGAAATGCCAGTGTGTTTGTCGCCCTGAGCTCCTTCGGGAGGAAAAGAGGGATACAAAACCGATGCACAAATGCAACAACCCCCCCCCCCCCCAAAAAAAGATGAATCTATCTGACACACACCCAAAGCAACAAAAATTAGCGAGATCCTGTGAAAATCCAACGCTGGCACCATAAGAGCCGCACGGCTGAAGCATTCCTGTGATTGCAAGCAAGCAGGGTTTTCACCAATGGATTGGAGCAAAGGCAGATTCTGCTCTTTTCGCTTTGAACAGCAGCCAGACGTGCAGGCGCTAATGTTGCGAACGAGAAGAGCCTCTCTTGCGCACCAAAGCTGTGATTCAAATAAATAACTACAGCAGCCGGCAAGCTCGGCAGAAAACGAAAGGAGATGCGAATAAAAGACCTCCTCCACTTTTCCCCAGGTACGCACCGAGCAATTTGCCCCGCCGAAACGACTACAACCCCCCCCCCTTCATTTCTTTTGCGTCTTTTGTAAATTTGCAAGGAATTAACGCTGGCAGGAAGAAATCCGCCCTTTCTTTCCCCAGCAATCGAGAAACTAAGGCGTCCCCTCTCCACCCAACCTCATTGCAAAGCCATATATATATATATATAAATAACTCTGGGTCATAAAAGCCGCTTGGGCTCCTGTGTCTTTAAGGGCTGCCGAGAGGGGAAAATTCCATCAGGTTCGCCTTCTCCCGCCAGTGCAGCTAGGAAAAGGGGGGTGGGCGCTGGGGAGCCACCCCGGAGTGAAAGTCCCTTCTGTGTGTGCGCAACTCTCCAAAAATACAGTATCAATACCTGAAAACCTCAACGGAGGCCAAAAGGAAAAGTCGGCGCGACCCTCCCGGCTCCCTTGCAGGCCCTTCTCCAGCCAAAGCAGATCCGTATGAATGATCTCTCTGTTGCGGATCCCCGATCGAGCCCCATTCAGCATCAAACCAAACCCATTCCTATCCTCGCCCCTCCACCAACACACTCTCCCAGCTTAAGGTTGTGGAGCGATTCGCCACCCCGCCTCTCCTGAATGGGATTCCCCAGCTGTAAACCCCATTAATTCGCAAACTTTTTTTTTGTTTGTTTTTCCGCCTTGCAGTTCACCGGTTCGTGCGCCCCACCGCCGCCCATCGGATCTTGCCTGGATCAAGACACCGGACGCTTCCCTGGCCCCATCCGCCAGCTGATCTCCTCTCCTCTCTCTCTCTCTCTCTCTCTCTTTCTCTTGTTGTTTATTTCCCCTCTCGTGCTGGAGCGCGCGCGTCAGATCCGGGGATGCTCCCCCGCCCCCGGCGACCGCGCAGGCGTCCCTGGAAACCAAATGTTGCAACGTTCCATTTCCCACCCCCGCTTCATTCATCGCGAAACTCGCGCCCCCTAAAGAGAGGAAGACTCCCTGGAAAAAGACCCTGGTGTTGGGAAAGATTGAGGCGGCGGGCACAAGGAGAAGGGGACGGCAGAGGACGAGATGGTTGGACACAGTGTTCTCGAAGCTACCAACAGGAGTCTGACCAAACTGCGGGAGGCAGTGGAAGACAGGAGTGCCTGGCGTGCTCTGGTCCATGGGGTCGCCAAGAATCGGACACGACTGAACGACTGAACAACAACAACAAAGAAAGGAAGAGACAGCGAATCAGTAGGAGGCTGGGTTCAAGGCGGAATTACAACCCCATCCCTCCCTCTCTGTGCTAGAATGTTCGCGGACATCTGGATTTGCAACAACAACAATACTGCAATAACAAAAAGGGGGGCCTAATTTGCCTCTTATGGATGCAAACCTTCGGTTTCCCAAAGCATCAGCTTCCAATGCTTGCAAATGAAGGCTTTGATTTTGTTATAAAAATTCTGTAACTGGGTCCGTCTCCAGAAGGGAGTCCATAACCCCGGGAAGAGCGCTGTATTTTAAGAGCCCCTTCCCGACAACGCAGCACAAAGACAAAGACAATACCGAGTCTCCCAAAGCAAGGCCTTGTTTATTAGAAACTGTTGCAGCAGGGTGTTTTGCAAGCAAAAGGCCTCGAACAATGGAGCGCAAGCTCCTATATGGACTTTTGAAATTGCCCCCGTCCAGCTCAAGACCACCCCTCCATACATCATACGTACGTCAGAATTACATCACAAATTGGGGAGGGTCAGAGGAGGTAACTTGGGAATTTTCCACACCCGTGCCATCTCTCTTTGACCCCTCCCAGACACAATTTCTGCAAACAAAAGGTTTCCTGCCCTGGCCAGTAGGGCTAATGGCTGTCCATTGTGAGGGAAATGGCCCATATCTGGCAGAGACTTCTCACCTCCTCCCTGCAGATGAAAACACTTGGCCAGCTAGAATCAAAATGGAGTGAGGCCTGTCTTCCTGTGCTGTTTACAGACATGTGGCCTTATTTGTTTGGTACATTAATAACAATTATTATATATGAATAAAAGACCTTAAATTCTTACAACAGTTTCTACCAGTCGCCAGAAAGGGAGCTCAGACTGAAAGTGGAGCCGCGCTAAAAGAACGCTCTTGAACCAACCAAACCGACCCCTTCTTCTTTTAGTTTTAAAACCTAATAATCCCCTGCAATGTTCCCTCATGCATAAATCCTATTAACATTAATGGCATTTGCTCTCAAATTAGGGTTGCAACCAACCAAGTACTGCTGTCATGTGCATTTGCTGCCGGTGCTCGGCAGGGCTTGTGGGTTTTCCCTTTGAGGCACCACCTGGCCGGCCACTTTGAGAATGCTGGACTAGGTGGGCCATTGGCCTGATGCAACAGCCAGTCTCCTCTCTTATCTTCTCATCTACAACTGTATCCTGTGTAAACCACTGGAACAGACTGTTGGCACTTCTGCAGAAAGTATTGCACCAGCTGCCACATGGCCAAGTTCCACAAGTTAAATCCAAGGTGCTTTTTCTGGTGTACACAGCCTTATAGAGTTTAGGACCTAAAAGATCACCTGTACTCTGCAGGAGGAAGGGACCCAGGTGGCGCTGTGGGTTAAGCCGATCAGAAGGTTGGCGGTTCAAATCCCTGCGACGGGGTGAGCTCCCGTTGCTCGGTCCCAGCTCCTGCCCACCTAGCAGTTCGAAAGCACGTCAAAGTGCAAGTAGATAAATATGTACCTCTCCGGCGGGAAGGTAAACGGCGTTTCCATGCACTGCTCTGGTTTGCCAGAAGTGGCTTAGTCATGCTGGCCACATGACCCGGAAGCTGTCTGCGGACAAACACCGGCTCCCTCGGCCTATAGAGCGAGATGAGCGCCGCAACCCCAGAGTCAGACACGACTGGACCTAATGGTCAGGGGTCCCCTTACCTTACCTTACTCTGCAGGAGAGGGTCTCCGGGAGATACAACCTCAACAGGAGATCTATTCCATCTGAAGGCCTTTCATCTGGCGACAACACCTACCCCTGGCAACTCCATCGCGTTATATTATTTTATGGTTTACTTCCTACGTTTATTTCCCACATATATGGTACACGTTACAGGTAGGTAGCTGTGTTGGTCTGCCATAGTCAAAACAAAATAAAAAATAAAAAATTCCTTCCAGTAGCACCTTAGAGACCAACTAAGTTTGTTCTTGGTATGAGCTTTCGTGTGCATGCACACTTCTTCAGATATGCACACGAAAGCTCATACCAAGAACAAACTTAGTTGGTCTCTAAGGTGCTACTGGAAGGAATTTTTTATTTTTTATTCTTATTTTATATGGTACATGCTAAGGGACCACTGTTGTTATCCACATATCCCTAGAGCACGCAAGCTACTGGCCATGAACCACCATTGGCAGAAATGGCAGCAACAGCAGCAGCAGATATGTTCTGTGCCTATGGTGATATTGTAGCAGTGAGTTCCGCAGGCTTAGGCTGGAAGGTCAAACAAGACTACAGCCAAGAAATTGAAGCAAACCAGTGGCCAGGAGGCCTGATCTTTATTGTTGCAACAAGACTCCAAACTACAACATAGAAGAAGCAGAGAGAAGCCGCAATCAATGGTTTACATCCATATTTCAAAGTTTCCCATAATACATCTCAGGATGCATCATCAAGACATTATAGATATGTCACAGAAAAGGTGTGGTCTCAGGTAGAACCTGAGATCCAGGCGTGCCCCTGTCAATCAAACGTCTTTCACTCGTACTCCATCACAGTACAAAGGAAAGCATTTACAGCATGGGTAGGCAAACTAAGGCCCGGGGTCTGGATCCAGCCCAATCACCTTCTAAATCCGGCCCACAGACGGTCCAGGAATCAGAGTGTTTTTACATGAGTGGAATGTACGCTTTTATTTAAAATGCATCTCTGGGTTATTTGAGGGGCATAGGAATTCGTTCATTTATTACTATTTTTCTTCAAAATAAGGCTTCATCCCACTATGGGGTGACCCGGTAGGCATTGTGATTGAGATGGTTATCTGCCTGACACTCTTGGGGCAGGTTATCACTGGGAAGGCCCTGCAGACATGGCTGTGTGGGCTCTCTCACCCCTCCCCTTATACCTCACTTCCCTGGGTCCTAAATGCCATTGCAACTGAGAAGATTGATACAAGTGATTTCTTATGAATTTCTAAAGTTTTCCCATTGAGCTAGTACAGAGATACATTTATCAGTGAATTGCTACATATGGTATTGACACACTTTCCCTGTTTTCCTTTGTTTGGAGACCTGGTGCTGTTATTTCCTCTTGACATTAAAGAATTTTATTTGACAGGTGAAAGGCAGAGAAAGGTGCATGACTGAGTGGTTTCGTAATGTTCAGCGGAGACTCTTCCTGTGGTGTGTGTGGGGGGGGGGGTCTCTCCAATTTCCTGGTAGCAATATTGTATCCTCTTGCTAATCATGCCGTTTTAAATGTGCATTTCATATTTGACTCCTTTTAGCAATGCTTTCTTTTCAAACACCTAAGATTTTAAAAAGTTGCTAACTTTGCTGCGTTAAATGTGCAGCATTCTGCAGTTGACCTCCTTTGTACAGTAATGTTTTTGTTTTGAAATATTTGCTTTAAATGCATGCTTCGTATTTGGCTTCCTGCAGTAATTTTTTTTGTTCCAGATTGTTTTATCCGATGCTTTAAGTTGGAAGCTGCTTTGAGATTTTGATTTTTCCTAAAAATATAAAGCGGCATAGAAATTACCTGAATAATAATAATTATAATAATAATACCTTTATATTTTTTCTCAGTGTGAATTTTGAGACACAACTAAGAGCTGTATAGCTGCTTTTAAGTAAAAAATGTAACATCATGGCTCTAATGTCTATTTTGGTCTTCCTCACTCCTAGTATTGGGAATACATTCTAGGGGCCTTGCCCTCAGTGAATTCCAAATGAGCCCTCCCTGCAGTCCATTAGAGACCACTGACCTCCCAGCAACACTCCTGATGAACGGTGCACAACTTTCTCGTAAGAAAAATTGATATTCCCTTAGGAGCTGAGTTCCACCCAATACTTAACCTAGCAGCGACATGTGACTCTGTTTGCTAGGGAAACAATCCAAAGGCAGTAAGGGCTTGTCAAGTGGGAAATGTCAAATATGTGGTTGCTCGAGGAGCTGTAAAGGGGAAAGGGAACCCTCTGAAGAAGCAAGAGGGAAAAGGAAATGTTGCCAAATGGGTTGAAATAGGCAGGGCTAAAAAAAAAAAACCACAAATAAATCAGCATGTCGCTATCTGTACTTCTTTGCATGTCATTTTCCTCTGAACCCACAGCTTACAACTCCCCAACCCTACCCACCACCACCAGACATGTGTATCTATACCTGCAAGGGGGAAAGACTGTATAGTTCAGTGGTAGAGAATCTGCTTTGCAGGCAGAAGGTCCCAAGTTCAAATCCTGGAATAGCTAGGTAGGGCTGGAAGAGAACTCTTGGAAATTGTGCAGCCATGCTGCCAGTCAGTGTAGGCTATACTGAGCTAGATGCACCAGTGGTCTGACTCAGTATAAGGCAGTGTTCGATGTTCCTGTGGATTGTTGTTGCTGGCATCCGTCTGTCTCGAGAGACAATGGAGTGTGCCTCCAGGGGTGAAGCCAAACCAATGTGGTGTAGTGGTTAAGAGTGGTAGTCTCGTAATCTGGGGAACCGGGTTCGCGTCTCCACTCTTCCACATGCAGCTGCTGGGTGACCTTGGGCTAGTCACACTTCTCTGAAGTCTCTCAGCCCCACTCACCCCACAGAGTGTTTGTTGTGGGGGAGGAAGGGAAAGGAGAATGTTAGCCGCTTTGAGACTCCTTCGGGTAGTGATAAAGCGGGATATCAAATCCAAACTCTTCAATGAGTTAGCAGGACCAAAGCGATCTCCTGGGGGCTCAAGCCTGGGCAGTGTGTATGGAGGTCCTGGGCTGCCCAGGTGACAAGACCTCTTGGCCTCACTGATGTGGTCCAAAGGGAAGCAGAGCAAAATATCTGGCACTAGCTTGGCTGCCGGAGTTGACAGGAGACGTTCAAGGCACCATCCAACTGTCTTAGGGTTTGTGTCAGGTTTACTCCTTAGCCTCTCCTCCTGAATGATCAGTTTTCCTTCTCCTAGAATGGGCTCCCTTCCCAGGCTGAGGATGCCCATCTGGCCCTCACTTCCCTCTGCAGCACATGCAGGAACCACCTTCTTGCCCGTTGGACCCGCTTTTGGTCTCATCCGCTCAATCTGCCAGAGCCTGCCTTTGCATGCAAGAGAAGTCCCTGACTCACCAAAGGTTTAGTTACAGGTAGGTAGCTGTGTTAGTTTGGCCAAACTGCGGGAGGCGGTGAAAGATAGGCGTGCCTGGCATGCTCTGGTCCATGGGGTCACAAAGAGTCGGATACGACTGAACGACTGAACAACAACAACAACAGGTAGCCGTGTTGGTCTGCCATAGTCAAAACAATATATAAAATCAAAAAATCCTTCCAGTAGCACCTTAGAAACCAACTAAGTTTGTTCTTGGTATGAGCTTTCGTGTGCATGCACGAAATACGTGTGTATCTGAAGAAGTGTGCATGCACACAAAAGCTCATACCAAGAACAAACTTAGTTGGTCTCTAAGGTGCTACTGGAAGGTTTTTTTTTTTTGTATTTTATATTTTGTTTTCACCAAAGGTTTGAGACTCATCTGAGGATTACACTTCATGCACATGAAGGACTCTAATCGGTGAAAGCGGATGCCATAATGACATCTGCTAGTCTTTAGAGTGCTACATGACTCTGCTGTTTAACACTGTAACAGACGGAACACTGCTATTTTGCTGTAAACTGTTCCTCCTCCTCCTCCTTTGGTGATCACTCATAGCCAAGTAAGATTGTCTTCCATGACAAACATATTGTGTGTGCATAAGTGACTGTGAACAGGGCTGGCGTGTCCATTTAGGCGAACTAGGCAATTGCCTAGGGCGCCAAAATGGAGGGGACGCTGGCCAGGCTTGGGCGGGACAGGCTAGCCAGCCCCGTCTCGTCCATTGGGGCCGGTGGCGTGGCGCGCCAGGGCGCCGGCCCCCCCAGGGGCGCCCCCGTGAGCCTGCCGGCATACAAGACACCACCTCCCCAACCCACCTCCACGGGCGGGCGGGCGCTCGTGCACCGGCGGCACAGCCGCTGCCGCCCATGCTGCTCCCAGGCGGGCTGTGAGCCGGCCGCCCAGCCCCGTCTTTGAGCACGGCCCTGCCGGCGGCCTCCCCCCACCGGCGGCTGGGTGCTTGTGCCGCCTGCGCTCTCCCCCGGACGCCCCGGACGCATGGGGGCGCCGGAAGGATGGCTGCACCACGGCGGCAGATGTGCCTGAGACGGCCCTGGGGCAGGCAGCAGCTTCTCCGCTGTAGCGGAGAGGTGCTGCTTGCCCCCTACACCACCACCCAAGCTCCCGCTAAAGCAGGCTTTGGCGCGGGGGGGGCGCGCCAGAAGGTGGTTCGCCTAGGGCGCAAGAAGCCCTAGTGCCGGTCCTGACTGTGGAGGCCAATTCTGGATCCACACGTCTTTCCACGGTGGGGACATAGTTTTCTGGATGGGAGTTCAGCATGGTGAGGATTTTCCAAATGTGTTCCTCATCCAACACCCTCACAGCCTAACGCTACACCGTACTTTGTTTAACAAACAATCAAACATACCATGGCTCGTTTCTCCATTTTGTGTGTGTGTGTGTTCTAGCTGCTCATGCCTTTGCAAACTTGTAAACATCTGGGGTGGGCTAGTCAGACAAACCATGGTTACGGAAAGGTGTCTGGTTCTCACATGACACCAAGCCATAGCTAAAACAAACCAAGGCTCATAGGCCAACAACAACACAAGTGTGCATGCACATGAAAGCTCATACCAAGAACAAACTTAGTTGGTCTCTAAGGTGCTACTGGAAGGAATTTTTTATTTTATTTTTAATTTTTTGTTTTGACTATGGCAGACGCAGACCAACACGGCTACCTACCTGTAACAACAACACAGTTCTTTGGTTCTGTGTTAGGGGAAACACTGAGATTTCATAGAAGCTTCTCTATGGGGGTGGAGAGCAGTCTGGAAGAGACAGATCCACCATTAGTGAAATGTTCTGTTGTGTGAATCACAATAGTGGTTTTTTTTTGGGGTGTGTGTGCTTGATTGTGGCAGCTTCTGAGTTGACACATGCTGACAGTGAGGCTGAGCAGGCCTAACCAGTGCCTTGCATGTACTGAATGCACATTCCACAGAATGCTCCCACAATCCCTTGCAGCTCACAGTGGTTCAGTGTCAGATGTTTGCTGCTTCTGAAAAGCACCTCTCCCCCCACCCCACTGGGAGTCAAAATGCAATAACGGCAAACTAAAGAATGGACGCTTTGGAATCCTCCAGATTACAGTACCTGTATTTCAGCATGCACCCTGATTCATTTGCAGAGAGATTAGATTATGCTGGCTGTTTAATGAACATCCATTCTGATTTGTTTGTGGGGAGGTTAGATTGCATTGGGGGAAGTGACATTGCGTCAAGCATTATCCCTCCCACACTTCCCAGTGATTGTTCCTGTCGATTTCCTTATCACTGATCATTTGGGGAAGCTGCTTTGTTGCGCAAGACCCGTCCGACTGTAATCTCACATCTGGAATTCGCCTGGTTGAATCCCATCCCAAACCAGACACAATCTGGAAGAGGAAAGAATTAAAGCCAGTCTTTATTTCTATTTTTATTTAATTTTATTTGTCCCTCCATTTTGTAAGAAACACATTTATTGAATAGCACAAAAGCCCATCACCGCCACATTCTACAACCACAGTTTTTGATACATTGAGAAAGGGCTGCGTCCGAAGTTACCGCCGCTTCTGGAAAATGTTGCCACTCCCCATGTCACGCCCTCTTCCTCTGGCAGCCACCTGGGCTTTCAGGATAGCAGCTTTGCCCGTTCCGGCCCCAGAGCCCTGGTTTTTGTTCTTCATACTTTTCAGCATTGGTGCAATTTTTCAGCATATCGGGCAAGATGAGGAATCGGATTTTGCTCCCCTGAATGTACACCTGCTCTAATTGCGCCACACGCAACTACACTCTGTAGGTCACTGTGATGTTGGACATTTGACAATTCATGTTGTCCTCAGCCTCAATGAGCTTTCCGTGGTATACTTCTCCTGTATTCGTCTCACAGGTCACAATATAAAAAAAAACCATATATAACCAATAAAATGAGCTGAATCGGGATTCGGCACAATTAAAACAAGAATAAATGAGAACTTAATTCTGAGGGGGCACTGTTATTCAGCTGGCAGCCCTCAATTTCATGGCCCTCTCAACAAATCTGGCTACCTTCTCCGTTGTCTGGGTATTCTGGTCTGCCAGGAGGAAAAACAGTATGTCCTCGGGTGAGCGGCCTGGAATGGCGAGTATAAGTGGCGTGACAATCTCTCCCCTCAAGTCTTTATATAAGGGGCAAGACAGGAGTACATGTGATACAGTCTCCACATTACCGACTCCACAGGGGCAGAGTCGATTCTGGAATGGTGTTTTTGAGAATTGGCCTTCAAGAACAGCGGAAGGTAGCATATCTAATCTGGCCAACGTAAAAGCTCGTCTATATTTTGGAATAGTTAAATTGGACAGGTATGCCACCTGGGAGTCCAGGTAGGAGGGGGCAGGTCACAATATGACCATCTGCTTCATGCAGGACTTTAATTGGCACTCCGATAGACATGACTGAAGCTGGGTGTGTTCAAACCGTCAGGCGCTCCCGCTCTCCGCCAAAGCCAGTCTTTATTGAACATTCATTCTGATTTGCTTGCGGGGCAGTTATATAACAATGAGCGATTGTCCCACGTTTGTTCCATATTCACTTTAGGGCAGAGTGTCTTCCCATTCATCATTTGTTCGTCCCAAACTTTTCAATCACTTTCTGAACTGCACCAAGCTCATGGCGATGGAGCACTTTAGTACATGTTAACTGTGCAAAGCTACAGCTCCTGTTTGTGCTTGAATCCCTCCCACAAAACAGTGACAGGAGGCACCATTTGTTGCCCTTGCAACAAACCTGCTGTTTGTGAGGCAGCTGCCTCCCTCTGCCTAATGGTAGAGCTGGCCCAGTGTGTGTATGCATGTTTGTGTGAATTACATCAGCAGGCAGGCCTGCTTGACACCTGCTGGAAGCTGGTTTGGATTATATATATATAATGTTCAAGATGGGCCATTTGATGTAGCCGCAATGCTCCATAACCGCTTGACCGATTGCCTTCAAATTTGGACACAACATTCCTTGACCATATGGGAAGGTTCTTAGGTACCTAGATTGCAAAAACATCACACCTTTCCAAGGTAAATCCGTGAATTTGTGAAAAAAGCGCCCTCCAGTGGACGTCAAAGACCACAGGCTGTGATATATTTCAGAGCTTACAGGGTTAAAACTGCTCTGATCACATGACGTGCTGTTTTTCTGTGAGTCAGCGTTTGGGACGCTTTCTCTTTCTGTTCTGCTCTGCCGAGAGTTAGCCATGCCTTCCCTTTCTCCCGGGTCGCTTGTGCTGTAAATAATAAAACTTCTACATAATAAAACTTGTACATAATAAAACTTCTTCTGAGAGATTTATTGCTGCAGCTCCTTTACACACATACCATCTTCCTGCTACGCGAGTGACTCTGAAATAGCTAAAATTGCTCTACCCAGAAACTGGGAGGGGAACGTAGCAAAGCTGAAAGCATGCCGGACACCATTGCTGGTTCTGGAGAACCAACCCAAGTTTGGTAGGCAAAAGCGGGGTTGTGTGCGCGGGGGACGGAGCTAGCATTTTTACTGGAGGCAAGCAGCATTTCAAATGGAGAAACTGTGGGGAGGGAAGTGAAAACAGGGTCTCCTTCCAGTGGGGGCGGGGGGTCAGGCAGCCCAGGAGGAGAGAGGAGGGGGGGGTCATCAGAACAAACGTGGCACAAACTAAAGAGAGACAGGGTCCGTGATGAGAGAGGACAGGGAGGGGGGAATGGGAGAGGAAAAAACAACAGGTGACGGGGAAGTCTCAGGGTTGTTTCCACAAAATGAGCCACAGCAATGCGTGGCCAGGTCTACTAGATTAATAATAATTTATTATTTGTACCCCGCCCATCTGGCTGGGTTTCCCCAGCCACTCTGGATATAATTATTGGGCTACTGGTGCCATCTCTTCCCACATGGCTGTTTATTTCTATAGCTATACGTTTGCCTGCTTGTATATCCTCTGCTCCATCCTTCCAGCATCTTCTCTGCTGCCTGTTCTCCTCTCCAATGTGCTCCTCCTCCACCACCACCTCCGGCCTTCGGTTATCAGCAAAGTCATGAAGCCACAAAAGAGGGCGATGCTACAAATTCAGCCTGATGCAGAGCAGACAATATCCAGGGTGCAGAAGATCTATTGAATCGTTGCAAACAATATCCTTTCCTCTCTCTGTATTCGGGGGGGGGGGCTGTGCAGCCCTTTGCTTCAGGGAAGCATTACTTGTCAAATGCAGCTGAAATATTCAGTTTGGCAAGCCTGCCTTTAAAAGAAACAAACAAACAAAAATGTCTGCTCTAATTTAATCAGTGCCTGTTTTTATATTCTGCGCACCTCACATATTCTGTTTCTTCTTCTTCTTCTTCTGATCTGCTAAGGAATGTTTCTTACTTTATTTGGAGAAGTAAAGGCTTGGGGCCCAAGACAAATTCTTTTAAATCTCTCCACTCCTAATAGCTTACTCAGAGAAGTAGGTCACACTGAGCTAAATATGCATTGCTTCCCAGTTAGCATGAACAGCAGGAATGGGGTTTTTTTCCCCCCAGCTCAAGGACCACATTCTGTTTTAGGGATCCGGGGAGGGGGCACGTTCCTGTGGTAGGGGCACGTTCCTGTGGTAGAGCAATGGGTGTGTGTGTCTTTGTACAACAGACCACACCAGAGCTTTCCAAACTGTGTGCCGTGACACTTTAAGTGTGTCGGCTGCAGTGTGTCACATGAACGCTCCTCCCGGGGCTGGAAAGGGGTTTGTTTAAACTCTGTTTCGCTGGTAAAACTGAATGACTGCTCTGTGAAATGATGCGTGTCTAAAACGTGTGCCCCCAACATTAAAAGTTTGGAAAGCTCTGGACTACACTGTAGCCATGCAAAAAGAAAAGACAAGACAAGAAAAAATACAGAGGTTTCTATGTACCCCTCTCAATCCTCCATCTTGGTAAGCAAGATATATTATCATAGTCCAAGGAAACAGACGGTTAATTCCAGTCAAAGGCGACTATGGGGTTCCGGTGCTCATCTCCCTTTCAGGCTGAGGGAACCAGTGTTTGTCCACAGACAGCTTTCCAGGTCATGTGGCCAGCATGACTAAACCATTTCTGGTGCAACAGAACACTGTGATGGAAGCCAGAGTGCATGGAAATGGCGTTTACTGGACTTCCGGCGAGGACGCCATTATCGGCGGTCGGGGGTCGTCTCGGCTGTGAGACGACCCTGGCTTCCCCGGGGGCTAGGAGCTCCGCTACCCGCAGCAGGCTCCGATAAGCCGCGGGTCGAGCACCCCGCGGTTCGGGCTCTCCAGCGGGCCCCATTGCGCTGACCCTTTCTCGGGTTCCCCTTGTAAAAGGGGCGCCTGAGTGAAAGGACAACGGCGCGGGGCTGTGGAGGTTGCCCCAGCCGGGGAAGCTAAGTGGTGGCTACCGTCGACAGATGAGCGCCTCGTTCTGACTTAATTGGAAAAAAAGGAAGAACCCCGTAAGCTGTAAGTACGGAGTTTAATTGGCTACAAAATTGGATTAATTGGCTTTTGGGGAGAAACGTTAAAAAGGAAGTCCGTTTCTTTCCCTGTCGATAAGAAGAATGTAACAGTGTATCTGGCTGTTGCTGCACTTGGCTGACACAATGTTTCTATGGATGTCTGTTTGACCAGTTTGATCTGTTAAAAACCCCTGCTAGGGGAGGACTGAGACTTTTAAAGTATTTCCTCTCAAAGTCGGTGGAATATAAAGAGACAACTTTTTGCACTCTGATTAGGGGGAAATGGCGGCTGCAACTTGAGATGTGAAGATGGAAAAGTACTGAACTTTGTTATTTCCTGCCTACTTCTGCCTTTTTTGGTTTCGCTTTCAAAATGCTTGTAAACCCGGGAATGACCCAAGGACAAAAGACAATATTTCTGAAACTAGAACTGTTGAATCAGAAATTAGAACTGTTGAATCAGAATGTTACTGGAAGATCTTTTGAGATTGGTAATATTTTTGAGAACTTTGCTAAGGAACTTAAAGAAGTAACCAGATAACAATATGTAGTGCCCATGCAACTCCAAGAAGAAGAAAAACCCTGTCAGCGTGAGAGGCCCAGGGTGGGACATAGACACATTATAACGGCTTTCTGGGGTGGGAGCCCAGAAATGCAGGAACAAAATTTTTGGGAATTACAATTAAAATTTGATTTCAAGACTGAAATGGAGATGCTGGATCGCAATGTATCATATTTTTTGAAGAGCTCTGCAAGGATGCTTAGGGACAAGGTTTTGGTTCTTAGATACAAAGCAAAAGATGACATTCTGGACAATGGTTTTGGAAAGGGATGGGGGAAAATCCGGTGGGTGATTGCGAGGGGGGGAGAAAAAATGGCAAGGAGAGGGGTAGGGTGAAATTTTTTAGATGTTTAATCAGGAAGGCTTATCACGGTACCCCGAAGTCAGAGAGTGAAAAATTGTTTTGGAATAGAGAAGAGATACTTGGACTGTTTTTATGAAGGATATTAGTTTAATTTTTTATAAGGTAAGAATTAGAAATACCAGCAGCAGTCTTAGTGGAATAAGAGATAGATAAGGTTATAAGAAGTTAAGATTTGTATTAAGAAGTTGTTTTTTGATATTTAGATATTTAGATGTTAAATGACATAAGATTTAGAGATGAAGATTATGTTTATGTGAATGAATTGTTAAAATTGATAGAATGTTACTAAAGTAAATTAGAATTGAAAGCAGAGGAGAGAACGGGGGAAGTCCCCTTAATTAGATTGGAAATCTATATATATAATATGCAAGTGTCTCTGCGTCCAGTCCGTGTGTCTCTGGGTTTGCGCAACTGAGCATGTGCCCCAGGGACACAGGGATTGGAGCAGAGAGACATCGGGCCACGAGCAGCGTCGGCAGTTCAAGCGGGGCGGTTTAAATGGAACGCCGGTGCTGCAGAGGACGAGGGGAAGCCGAAGAGGGAGGTCACGCTGCTGCTCCCGCCGCTACAAGGAGAGCCTGTTGCTGCTGACCCCCTCCTGCCCCGTTGGCCTGCATGGCGCTGCTGCCTCTCCTCCACCCCCCCACCCGCTAAAGCAGGTTCTGGCAGGCAGGCGGGGGGCGGGGCGGGCAAGCAGGGCTTCTCCGTTAAAGCGGAGAAAGCCCTGCTTGCCTCTCCTCCACCCCCCCACCCGCTAAAGCAGGCTCTGGCAGGCGGGCGGGGGGCGGGGTGGGCAAGCAGGGCTTCTCCGTTAAAGCGGAGAAGCCCTGCTTGCCTCTCCTCCACCCCCCGACCACCCGCTAAAGCAGGCTTTGGCAGGCGGGCGGGGGGGCAAGCAGGGCTTCTCCGCTAATGCGGAGAAAGCCCTGCTTGCCTCTCCTCCACCCCCCGACCACCCGCTAAAGCAGGCTTTGGCAGGCGGGCGGGGCCGGGGGGGCAAGCAGGGCTTCTCCGCTAATGCGGAGAAAGCCCTGCTTGCCTCTCCTCCACCCCCCGACCACCCGCTAAAGCAGGCTTTGGCAGGCGGGCGGGGGGCAGGGCGGGCAAGCAGGGCTTCTCCGTTAAAGCGGAGAAGTCCTGCTTGCCTCTCCTCCACCCCCCGACCACCCGCTAAAGCACGCTTTGGCAGGGGGTGGGGGTGGGGCGCCAGCCCCCTCCACATATATTCTAGCGCCCGTTTTTTTAACGGGCTTAAACCACTAGTAAGATTATAACTAAATTGATGGAGTGTTGGTGTTCCGGTGTGTAGGTATGTATTTTCTTTTCTTTTTCTTTTTGTTTTTTGTATTTGTTATTTCTTTGTTGTGTTTGTATTTCTCTTGATGTGGAAAACCAATAAAAAATTTTTTTGGGGAAAAAGGAAATGGCGTTTACCTTCCCACCACAGCAGTACCTATTTATCTACTTGCGCTGGCGTGCTTTCGAACTGCTAGGTTGGCAGGAGCTGGGACAGAGCAACGACCATCATGGGGATTTGAACCACTGACCTTCTGATCGGCAAGCCTAAGAGGCTCAGTGGTTTAGACCACAACACCACCCACATGGCAGTAAGGGGTCAGATAGGCCTGCGGGGCACATTCGGCCTCCAGACTGGTGCAGTGACTTGGCTTGTGAGTTCTGTTATTATTATTATTGTTGTTGTTGTTGCTGTTGTTACTATTTATTTTTCAATTTATATACCGTCCCTTATCAAAAGACCCCAGGGGAGTGTACGGCATTAAAAACACATTACAGAACATCAATGAGAAAACCGTAATTAAATCCATAATGATAGACAGCCTAATACAGAGGTACCTTCGGTTACATTCGCTTCAGGTTACAGACTCCGCTAACCCAGAAATAATGCTTCAGGTTAAGAACAGAAATTGTGCTCTGGCGGCACAGCGGCAGCAGAAGGTCCCATGTGCGGCTTTTGGTTTTAACTGGAAAAGCCTTAAAACCAGTTTAGCACTTGGAGTGGTGTCCAGCACGCTTCCTTTTGTGTTCTCCTGCTTCTCCAGTGCTTTAGCAGAGTTTGTTCAAACTTCTTACTTCTTCTTGCGCAACGGTGTGTGTACCTTTCATGCCAGCAATTAAACTCCACAACGTCTGGGTTGTTTCAAAGCAAGTATGCTGTATTACAAGCATATAAATTACAGCCACTTTCCCGGAGAGTGGGAGGCCATCATCGCTCCGGTCTCTCCGGTTCAGAACCGAAAGTAGGACTGACTCGGAAATAAACGGTGCGTCACATAAATCACAAAGACATCACATACAGCAGATAACCCGGATGTTGTGACACATCCTCATCCCTGTGGGAGGAGTGAACTGTTGAGCTTCTTTAACCATGAAAGCTCCAAACCTCACATCCCATTAGCTAAAGTGGTGCTTCAGGTTAAGAACAGTTTCAGGTTAAGAACGGACCTCCGGAACAAATTAAGTACGTAACCAGAGGCACCACTGTAGTAAAATAATAATCATAATAACAGTCCACGATTGGCCCACGGTTTGAACAGTAAACCCTCTTACAGACTGAATGTTTACTTGGATAGGATTCTTATTGTGTCAAACTGGGCTTGCTGCCATGTAAATAAATTCACCTGGAGACTGCAATATTGTTATGAACACTTAACATGGAGTTTTCTTCTGAGCAGGCATGCATAGCATTGCCCTGTAATTGTTCTAACCACATTGTCTCTTATAAAGGTGTACGGCCTTGATCTTCTCTGAGACTGCAGGCGAGATGGATTTTTTAAAATCATCTCTCTTTCGCTTGTGAAGATTTACTAACACATTTCGCTGCCTCAAGCAGAATTGCAACACTTCAATTTTTTAATGGTACTTTTTTTTAGGAACATCAAAAGCAGAGCATCAGTTCATGTACTTCAGCATTGTCCACACTGACTGGCAGCAGCTCTCCAGGGTTTCAGGCAAGGTTCTCTCCAACTCCCCCCTGGAGATGCTGGGGATTGAACCTGGGAACTTCTGCATACAAGGTAGTTGCTCTACCACTGAACTACAGCCCTTCCCTTTTTTGACCTTTCACGTGAGCCAGATACAAAGTACCGTAATTAGTAGATGAATGAGTTTTTCCTACTTGCATTTGCAGGCCTGCAGTTTGAGGCATGGCCACAAGGACCCGTTGGAAACCTCAGATCTTGTCATATATACACATATAATGTGGTACCTTGGTTCTCGAACTTAATACATTCCGGGAGTCCGTTCGAATCCCGAAACAGTTTGAAAACCAAGATGCGTCTTCTGATTGGCTGCAGGAGTTTTTCAGCTTCTGAAAAACATTCGCAAACTGGAACACTCACTTCCGGGTCTGTGGCATTTGGGAGCTGATTTGTTTGGGAGCCAAGCCGTTTGACTATGTTACAAAAATTAGGTTCAACCCCAGAAGGGAGTCCATGAACCCAGGGGAGAGCCTTAGTAGGGCTCCCCTCCTCTCAAGAGCACTTATGAATAAATAGACACGATACAGAATCTCCCAAAGCAAGGCGATAGCCCTTTATTAGAAACTGCTGCAGCAGGGTGCCTTGCAAGCAAAAGACCTCGAACAAAGGCGCGCAAGCTCCTATATAGACTTTTGAAATTGCCCCCCTCCAGCTCAAGACCACCCCTCCATACATTAGAATTACCTCACAAATTGGGAGGGTCTGGTAGCAGTGATCTGAGCATCTTGGACCCTGCCCCCATGTCTCCTCTTGCCCTCCACCAAAAACCCATCAAGTGAAACAAAAGATATTTACATTTCCCTATATCCCAGCCAAGTTAATCACACCCTTTTGTCTGACACTCAGATATCAGGATGCCAGAGATTATCACTCAGGCAGAGGGCTGCTGAGTAGCTGGAGGGGCAACCCCCCCCTTTTTGTTCCTGAGACAAAGAAATACTTGGTCAGTTGGGAGTCAGAATGGAGTGAGGCCTGTTTTCCTGTGCTGTTTTTTCAGACATGTGGCCTTATTTGTTTTGGTACATTAATAACAATATATATGAATAAAATACCTTAAAATTCTTACAACAACTACCAAGGTACCACTACACACACACACACACAACCTTAGTTCCACCCCCCCATTCCACAAAGCCACATTTTGCCTCTGAAAAATTAAGGATGGTTCAACGTTTAGTCATGTACAGCCTCTGGAAAACCGAGGCAGTATATCCTTACACTGCCAGACACAGGAACAAAATAAAAAATGTTCCACTGACTGACTCAGCTTCTCCAAAATTGGTTTAAGGGCAAGATCTGAGCTTTTCAATTGTTCCTTCTGCCTTCATATACCTTCATGTAGCATCTTGATCTGGAGGAGAGATCAGTATTTATTTACTTAATTTATATACTGCCCTATACCCAAAGGTCAGGGCAGTTCACACAATGATGATGCTGTTGTAAGTAAAAATCTGCCCTTATTCCCTTATGGGTGTTATGGAAATTATGGGGGGGGGTCACCTAAGCAAAGTCTCCTCCTGAGTAAACTCATTTGGGGTATGGAGTGATGCCCTTAAGGGGACCCATCTCTCTGCCATGATCCAGTAGGCGAAAGACCACGTACACAGGGAAATGCCTCAGCAGGTAATCTCTGGGTGCTTCAGGCTAATATCCCTCAACCAGAATCCCATTGTTCTCTCCCAGATAAGTGCTCAAGGTATCCTTGCCAGTACTTAACACCCATTCACACTTCTCAGGGCTATCTCCCTGATATTGCTCTGTTTCCCCCATATGCTAATCTTGTCTTTCCTGTTTTTCCTATATGTAAATCATGTATAACCCTTCCCTTTTGTGAGGTAGTGATGATGTAGTGATGATGTTTCCAAACTGTATTCTGGGATATGATAGGAGTTTTAAAAGTTCTTGTAACACTGTTCTGGGGGTGCAGTTTGACTGTAACCTATTGCGCAATAAACCCTGTCTTGTCCTTGCTCCAGTGGCTGGACTTCTTTTATTTAACTCCGCAGAAACCAGTGGGCCTATCCCTAAGGGCCAGGTGGCTGGGCAGTTCCACACCTGGGATTTTTCCATTACAGTTGGTGCCGAAAGCCGGGACTTGCGGTTCTCCCATGTTGCTGACTGGGGGCCCTGAAATCTTCAGCCGGCACCAGGCCATTTGCCTGGGAAGATCTTTTGGACCCCCGGCCATCTTCAGGGGCGGTAATTTGCAAGTCTCTAAGGAGCCAGCCAGGGAGCAAAGACAAGATCCAGCCGGCTTATTCATTGATCCCGGGATCCCAGCGCAGGACGCGTGAGTATAGGTTAAAGGGAAAAACCCAGTGCACTGGTGGGAGAGGGGTGGTGACTCCTGGCAACGAATTCTCTGCCCTCTTACCTGTTATTACTTCTTGCCTTTCTCTTGGTCCAGACCACAAAGCCTGTGGACCTTTGCTCAACTCGACAGGGGAGTTCTGAGCTCTATTACTTTCTCTCAAATTCTCTGGCCAGCCGCACCGAGACTGGGCCCGAACGTAAGACGGGGAGGACGGCCTAAACAACCACCTCACCGCTGTGGGCACCTTATCGAAAGCAAGGGGTCAGAGTTCTTTTTCATACTTCTGCCTGCCTTATCGGTGTGGAGCCCGAAGAATAAGTCGGGGAGGACGGCCTAAACAACCACCTCCCTGCAAACGGGTGTCCTGTCGACAGAAGGGGTTGGAAGGACTGTCTTCTATCCAGGGGCCACCCGATCTGGCACCACATTGAGTGGGCGTTCAGTAGGGTCCCCCCCTTTTTCTCAAGTTTGTGACAATAGGTAGGAGGTTGCCAGGAGGGAGAGCTTGGTCTGAGGGGCAGGACAAGGCAGAGTGGTAGATTGCACCCCTGGGAAAAGGAATAAGGAAGAAGAGGTCTGGGGAGGGAACCAGACGGTTGTTGAGGTGTACACGGAAGTTTAGTTGATAGGTTTAGTTGTTAAGTTTTCTTTTATATTAAAACCCCTTATTGTCTAGACAAAAGTTAGAAGATCTCTGCAGAAACTCATGGCCAATTGGCACTGCCAATATAAAACCCAAACTCCGCTGGCCACCGGATGGATCCTTTAACATGGATCGCCTAAATTCCATGAGAAAGCACTTGATGGAAGGAAGACCCAGCCAATTAGAAATTTGGGACCTTCCTACTAACTTCGCTTAATGAAACAAAAGGGAAGTGAGCCAACTACTTACAATAACCAACTAAAGGATGGAAATATATATTTACATGTTACATGTTGTCTGTTATGTGTATGTGAGTCTGTTGTGTCTCTGTCATTTTGTTTTCCTTATGTAATTTCAGTGATCTTAAAAGGGTCAGAGAAAACCAGAAACAATTACAAAAATCCAGTCTGAGAGCATGTATGTTAGAGATCTTAAGAGAGTTGTTTTAAAACTGGCCGTCAGACTGCCCTTCTTAAGTGTGCATAATTTAAAACTGCAAGCTTGCTTCAAATTTTTAGTTTAAAGAAAGTATTTGGACCTGATCAACTTAAACATGATATGTTTTAACCCTCGATTAGGAGCCGCCCAGAGTGGCTGGGGAAACTCAGCCAGATGGGTGGGATATAAATAATAACTTATTATTATTACTGAATATAAAACTGAGGTGTGAGCAAATATTTATTATTCAAGAGAGGCTCCAAAAGTGTCCCTCCAAGTGGTAGGAAAATCCCCTGAAGGGGTTTGACTGTGTTCTGAGAGGGGGATTCCCCCCCTTCCTCTTGCAACTGAACAGGAAAGAAATCTGTACCTAATGAGAAATGTTTAGTTGCAACGTAAGTTTATGAGAGCTAGTCTACTATTGTGTTCTAGTCTACTTTGGAATGTGCTGTGAATTTAGCCTAATGTTTCTGCTGCAGACAGCCAAGTGGAGTATAATTGCTCTCGCAAGCTAAACTGCAGCGCCTGTAATTTCATTAAGCCTTAGGTAGGTCTCCCTTTGAGAGAGAAATGTGGTTGCTGTTGTTCTGAGGAATTGTTATGACTATATGCCTATGAAAATATGGTGTTCCTTCTAGGAAAAGTGTTATTAAGGGTAGAAGCTTCCATAGCCAGCAATTGTCTATCTGAGTCCAGTTTTAACTTTGATTCGGTTGGACATAAGGGTTATTGTAAGGCTCCCAATATCAGTCTGTAAGATCAGCCAGGATAAACTGGCCCTTTTCTTGGAAAATGCCCCTTCAGTTTCTATCTCTTTCTGGTCCCTAGGTCCCCAAATCGGAGTTGGCCCAGGTTCTCCTTTTGAGTTTGTCAGCCTTAGAAATTGGCCATAGCTTCTTAAGGGTGCACAGTTAAAAAAAAAAAAAGTGTGAGGGCTTAATCAACCCAAAAACATGGCAAATATTGAAATGGGTGGAAGTGGTGTGTAAAGATTTGTTGTTTTAAAGAGACTGTAGAAGGCCATTTTCCCCCCTCTCCAAAGAGAAAAAGAGGGTGTGTGTGTGTGCTTACCCCTTTTCCTGCAATAAAGGGGAGCAGGCAAAAAAGGGGGATTTGTAACTTTGAATTTTTATATAAAATTTTTGAACTTGTGAACTCAGTGTTCAATACACATTTTTTCCTGCTGCAGAAGTCTTAAGTTTTACAAGATAAATTGCAGTGTCTGATTTTCATCAGCCTTGAGCCTTTAAAAAAAGGTTTTCTTTGTTCTGTCTGAGCCTTTTCCTTCCCCATCTTCTTCTGTGCTTAAACAGGTAAATCTACTCCTGAGTAAGGTTCCTTAACATGGAAACTTGGGGGGGGGATGGTTGCTAAGGGTAACCCCCCTTCTCACTTTCTCATGTAGTTATTTTAATTCTTAACTCCTATGCATTTGTTCACTAGGCTTTAGGAAATTTGTTCAATCATTCACTTTAATTTTAAATCACTTCTATCAAAATCTAGGCTGTTTGAAAACTAAGGTACGATTGGTTGGATCAATTCTTGAATAAATACTATTCCTTATAAAAGACTCTCCCTATCAAATCTTAGGAAAACCGTCTGTTCACTTGTATCTTTAAGAAAATTTCTCTAAGAACTTGCCATCTCTAGTCTAAGGAAAAACTCACTCAAACTATCTTAACGTTTGCTAAAAGGTTCTGTATAAAGATGGTACTTTTCTTTTCCTCTTAGTACATGTGTGCTTGCATGATAGTTGTGTCTGTGTACAGAAGAATGTGTCTCTCTCTAGTAGTAAAAATCTTGTGAACCCTGTAATTTAGGGGGTTGGACTGGATGACCTCAGGGTCCCTTTCAACTCCCACTTTATAGCTATGTGGAAGGCCATGCCATGTGTCTGCAAGCATTGGAGGGTACTTTTTAAATCCTGGGGTGGTGGTGGGTTGAAATTCAGCCCAGCTTTCAGAGTTATGAGTAGAGTGCTGTGTTTTGTTTTATAAAAGGAGTGATTACCAATTCACCTAGCTTAAGTTTTAAAGTTTAAGCACATACTTGAAGAGCCTTAAGAGGCGTGACATGCAAGTCCCTTTCAGGTTACATACACCCACACCTGGGAGGTTGGATGCCATGATAATATTTAGTGTATATAACATGCAGGACGAAAGGGGGGTGGGAAATATGTCTATCTCTGAACTGTAGTTCAGTGCGGAGAAAGGATTTGCGGTTCTTTCAGAACCTGATGCAAATCTATCTCCGAAGGGGGGAATGTTATGGAAATTATGGGGGGGGGTCACCTAAGCAAAGTCTCCTCCTGAGTAAACTCATTTGGGGTATGGAGTGATGCCCTTAAGGGGACCCATCTCTCTGCCATGATCCAGTAGGCGAAAGACCACGTACACAGGGAAATGCCTCAGCAGGTAATCTCTGGGTGCTTCAGGCTAATATCCCTCAACCAGAATCCCATTGTTCTCTCCCAGATAAGTGCTCAAGGTATCCTTGCCAGTACTTAACACCCATTCACACTTCTCAGGGCTATCTCCCTGATATTGCTCTGTTTCCCCCATATGCTAATCTTGTCTTTCCTGTTTTTCCTATATGTAAATCATGTATAACCCTTCCCTTTTGTGAGGTAGTGATGATGTAGTGATGATGTTTCCAAACTGTATTCTGGGATATGATAGGAGTTTTAAAAGTTCTTGTAACACTGTTCTGGGGGTGCAGTTTGACTGTAACCTATTGCGCAATAAACCCTGTCTTGTCCTTGCTCCAGTGGCTGGACTTCTTTTATTTAACTCCGCAGAAACCAGTGGGCCTATCCCTAAGGGCCAGGTGGCTGGGCAGTTCCACACCTGGGATTTTTCCATTACATGGGGTATACAAGAGCCCTTGCAAAGTCCTTTGCAGGTTCTCCATTGGTAGGAGTAAAAAACAGAGGCCAACCAGAGAAGATTGAGAAGCAAAGCAGCTAGTAAGCTTGATCTTTATTGAAGCTGTTGCAACAACGGTGTTTTCAGGGAAAAGACCCAGAACAAAGCAAGCATGCTCTTATAAAGACATTTCAAAATCCCTCCTGGAGTCTAGCCCACCCCCAGAAACATCCATCACGGAAGAGGTGTACCGTAACCCAAGCTCATCACCCAGATGCATCACACCTTGTTGTTGTTGTTCAGTCGTGTCCGACTCTTCGTGACCCCATGGACCAGAGCACGCCAGGCATCACACCTACACCACACAAAAAGGCGTTATCTGATGCCTCTTCTCAGTAGCCTGGCCATTCCTTTGAGAAGGTAATCTTTAATTCCTGGAACAATTAAATCCCTCACCCCTCCTTCCTTGCAGAGACCGATTTGGTAAACATCTGGTCATTTTGAGAGTCAAAATGGTGTGAGGCCTGTCTGCCTCAGACATGTGGCCTGTTTGCTTGGAAAATTAATAACAATTATAATATATATATATAAAAGAATTGTAAATTCTTACAACAATGCTTATAGTAACTCCATGCCATTGAAAGCTTCACCTGCTGGTGTCTGTGGAGACCATCCTGTCTGAGAGTCCTGCCTGGGGGGGCATGTTATCCCTGCCGTTCAGGACATTTTCTGCCTGGCCTGTGAGGGTGGGGCCTGGACTGACTCCAGCTGCAAAAGCTGAGGCTGCTGAACAGATTCTTAAACTGGGGTATTGTTTAAGGGTTTTTTGTTGGGGTGGGTGGCGCTGTTGCTGTTTTTGGTATTATTTTTTTGTATCTTTATTTTTGGTCTTACAATTTATGTGGGAATTGCACAACTCGGTTGCATATTTTTTGATGTTTTATTTATTGTTTATCACTTCTTTTGCCATGTTGTAACCATATTTGTTGTTTTTTTGTCCCCATGTTGTAAGCCGCCTGGAGCACGGTTTTAACTACGGAAAGGCAGCGTACAATTAAAATTATGCGAACCTGAATATTCTGCACCCAGATAAATACAAGCCTGGGAACTTAATTCAGAGACGCGGCGCTGTAGGATGTATCCCGGGAAAAGGTTGCAAAAGACAATTTCGCATCCTCTCGCAGCTACAATGTGAAGCCCCGCCTGCAACATTCTTTTGTCGCTCCGCTGGAAGAGATTTGCAACACGTTCCGTTCCTTGGTGGACAAAAAACTTCTTCCCCCTTGCAGCAAAAACGCCAGTTGTGTTATGGCTCGAGATCAAATGCACAGCAAATCCCAGGACCTTACCAGATGCATTTGGTGGGGGGGAGAGTGGAGGGGGGGGAGCACCCGGAGAAAGCCCCACCCCCATTTCCCAACCACCCTCTTCCTCCCTCCCTTTCAGGAAATGACAAATATTTGCACCCGGGTCAATCAGCCCTCCTGCCTCGCCCCCACCTAAACCCTCCCTCCGCCCCCTAAGGCAGCTCCGCGAACCCCATAGCTGCTCAGGAGGGCGCATGGGACACCGGCGATGGGCAGGTGGGGGCTTATGTGGCGGGCCTGGGGCCGCACGAAACCCCCGGGATTGAGATCCGCAGTGAGTGGAAAGCCTCGCTTTTTTATTTTTATTTTTAAAGAGAGATGCGTGCGATCCCAACGAGCGTGGGCGGAGCCCGTTGTTTTTGCAAACACGCTGCCCGCCTGCGGACGTGCAGGGAGCAGCGTCTGCAAGATGGGGAAGGGGCGATGGGTGGGGATCGTCCTTGCGCGCAGACTTGGGTGGGAAATCCCGCGGAGCTGGGGGGGGCGGGGACGACTCTCTCCTCACGAGGAAGCCTATGCACGGGATCGGATCGAGTTGGGAAATGGAGAATCCTGCAACAACAACCCCCCCCCTAACCAAAAAAAATCCCCACCCACATTTGATAATGAGCGGCAGAGGGAATCGCAAAGCGTGTTTTGCAAAGCGTGCGCGCCCTCGGGGCTTCCATATGGCGAGCGTCCGCCTGCAAGGGAAGCAAGGAAGGTGGACGGCTCTTGCACAGAGGATGAAGGGGAAAGTTGCCACGAGTTTAGCCTTCAAATGATCGCAGCGCCCGCGAGAGTGGAGAGGCCCGGAGAAACTCTGCAGTGGGTGGAGAGAAGCCCTTAGGATACAAATGGGTGGGGCCGCTCCAGACAGAGCAAAACCGCAAAACTCCTATTAAAAAACAAAAACAAAACAAAGCCATTTGCGATCTGAACATGGTTGCCACCTCTTTTTCCATTTCCTCCTGCTCCGCCATTGGCTTTGTGTGTCGGAAGGTGGCGCATGCAACCTGCATTTAAAGCACATTCCGCCAGCGACCCAAGAATCCTGGGAAATGCAGTTTACCAATCACGGTACTACAATTCCCAGACCCCTTTTCTAAAAATGATGGTTCCTAAGATTCGTTTGGGGGGGTGTGCTTTAAAAATCTGATTTGTATGCACCCAAATATTCCTGCTAGGCCTGTCTAGTCCAGGAATGGGGAACCTCGGGCACAGTTGCTAAATGCAGTTTTCCAAGCTCCATTTTCGGGCCCTCGGGTCTCTTTGCCAGGCCATTCCTTCTCACTGGCCCTCCTTCTGTGTTTTGCTTGTCTGGATGAAGAGTTTGGGGGCATGCAGAAACATCTGGCTTTTGTGTCACTGGGACATACCCAACTGCACAATGGTAAATGTAAACAGCTGCTCCTGGCACACTTTTGCCTCTGGCATGTGACCCCTGGAATTTGCCCTCTCTGGGTGGCAAAATTTCTCAGCCCCTGATCTAGTCCCAACATCCTGTTGCCATGGTGGCCGGACAGACGATGCCACTGCCATAGAATGACCGCAGGCAGGACATGAGGACAATAATGTTTTCCCACCTGTGTTCCCAAGCAGCTGGCCATCAGAAGCAATGAACTCTTATTCCTCACTATAACCAGACTTCTAAGAATGTGTGCCCACATTCCTCCCCTTTTGTTTAATCTGCAGTCTACTCATTTAAAACTATCCCCCGGAAAAGATTCCTGGGAACTGTAGTTTGTTACGGGTGCTGGGAATTGTAGCACTGTAAGGGGTGGAGCTCCGAGAGATAATAATAATAATAATTTATTATTTATACCCCGCCCATCTGGCCGGGTCTCCCCAGCCACTCTGGGCGGCCTCCAACAAATACCAAAATACAATACAAAGTCACAGTTTAAAAACTTCCCTAAACAGGGCTGCCTTTAGGTATTTTCTGAATGTCAGGTAGTTGTTTATTTCCCTGACCTGTGATGGGAGGGCGTTCCACAGGGCGGGCGCCACTACCGAGAAGGCCCTCTGCCTGGTTCCCTGTAGTTTTGCTTCTCGCAATAAGGGAACCGCCAGAAGGCCCTCAGCGCTGGATCTCAGTGTCCGGGCTGAATGATGGGGGTGGAGACGCTCCTTCAGGTATACAGGACCGAAGCCGTTTAGGGCTTTAAAGGTCAACACCAACACTTTGAATTGTGCTCGGAAACGTACTGGGAGCCAATGCAGATATCTCAGGACCAGTGTTATGTGGTCCCGGCGGCCACTCCCAGTCACCAGTCTAGCTGCCACATTCTGGATTAATTGCAGTTTCTAGGTCACCTTCAAAGGTAGCCCCACGTAGAGTGCATTGCAGTAGTCAATCAAACCCTCTTCCCGGGGAACTCGGGGAATTTTAGCTTTCTTGAAGGCACCCTGACACCCTTAACAAAACTACAGTTCCCAGGATTATTTGAGGGGTGGGGGGAGCCATGACTGTTTAAACCGGTATGCTACTGCTGTATAATGCGGAGGGGGCCTTGGTCAAACGCAGAGTAGACCCATTGAAATTTGTGGTCATGACTGACGTAGGACCATTAATTTAAATGGGCTTCCTCTGCATAGAACTCAATTTGAAAGGTTACATACTCTGCTAACCCTGAAATAATGCTTCAGGTTAAGAACTTTGCTTCAGGATAAGAACAGAAATTGGCAGTGCAGCGGCAGTGGGAGGCCCCATTAGCTAAAGTGGTGCTTCAGGTTAAGAACAGTTTCAGGTTAAGAACGGACCTCTAACCCGAGGTACCACTGTATTTGTTGAGTGCAGTGTTAGAAACTCAGATACAGAAACTAATCGCCAAATGGTACCTTAAACCTAGGTTACGGTCACCGCGCTGGAATGTCTAGGTGCCTTTTTTTTTTTTACAATGAAATTTCTTATTCTTGGTGTTATTCCCCCCCCCCCGTTTCTTTATATTTTAAAGAAAAAAATTCAGTGCGGTTTACAACACCTCAAAACATCAAATAAAGCAACACAGGGGAAAAAAATCAAATTCAAGCATCAATTAAAAAAAAAAATTCAGATCCGTGGCATTTTACATTTCCCAGCTTTATATTTAATTTATATAGCTGTCCCGTAGCAGAAGGACTCTAGGAAGCCAGTGTAGCGTAGTGGTTAAAGTGTCAGGCTAGGTAACCTGGGAGATCAGGGTTCAAATCCCCACTCAGTCAGGAAACTCAACGGGTGACCTTGGAGTCAGTCGCAGCTTATTAACCTACCTCACAGGGTCGTTGTAGGGATTAACAGAGGAAGGGGGGGTTGTGGGGTGAACCATAGACTCCTTGGAGGAAAAGATGGGATATAAATAAAGCCGCCTTCCGACCTACTTAAGGAAGCTGAAGGGGCCAGCCAGATGGAGATATCTGGCACGCAGAGATCACCTTGTGGCGCCTGGGGGATTTCTGGCCCTGGTTGAGTGGGAGGGACTGTTCTTTTGACTCCGCCCTTTCTTCCCTTCCAGGCACTCCACTGCAGGCATGCCTCGTCCTTCCCGCTCCCTCGCCAGCCCCTGCCGTCGCTGGCGGAGACCACGGCCCGGTACCTGCGCTCCCTGGAGCCGCTGGTGAGCCCGGAGGAGCTGGAGCAGACGCAGAAGCTGCTGGCCGAGTTTGGGGTGCCAGGCGGAGACGGCGAGAGGCTCCAAGCGCGGCTGCAGCGCCGGGCGGACCGCATGGAGAACTGGGTAAGGAAGGGGGACCCGGGGCTCCGCGGAGAGACCCCACAAAGCCGGAAGAAGCTGCCGGTGGCAGTGGGGCTTCCCAGCAGAGCTTTTAGGGCAGATTCACGGCATACATTGAAAGTGCTATGCTACCACGTTAAACAGCCATGGCTCCCCCCCCAAGGGATTCTGGGAACGGAAGAAGAAGAAGAAGAGCTTGGATTTGATATCCCGCTTTATCACTACCCGAAGGAGTCTCAAAGCGGCTCACATTCTCATTTCCCTTCCTCCCCCACAACAAACACTCTGTGAGGTGAGTGGGGCTGGGAGACTCCAGAGAAGTGTGACTAGCCCAAGGTCACCCAGCAGCTGCATGTGGAGGAGCGGAGACGCGAACCCGGTTCACCAGATTACGAGTCTAACGCTCTTAACCACTACACCACACTGGTTCTCGAGAGATGCTGAGCTGAGAGATGCTAAGCTCCTCACAGAGGTACAGCTTCATTATACACCTTGATTTTCGAACGTAATTGCTTCCATTTTTGGACGCGCCTCAGCAGTCGAGCGGCTTCCACTGTGTGTTTTTCCATTTTCTCAACGCATTTTGCCGACCGCCCGTTGCTTCTCAGTTTTCGAACGTTTCGGAAGTCGAACGCTCTTCCGGAACGGAATATGTTTGAAACCCGAGGTTGCGCTGTATATTTTTTGTAATTTTATGTTGCGAACTGCCCTGAGATCTACAGGTATAGGGCGGTACACAAATTTAAACGACGAAGACGACAACACAGTTTCCAGAGTGGTTTCACAGTCACTGGGAATGCAGGACACTGTGACGGAAACCAGGGCGCACGGAAACACTGTTTACCTTCCCGCCACAGTGGTACCTATTTATCTACTTGCACTGGTGTGCTTTTGAACTGCTAGGTTGGCAGGAGCTGGGGCAAAGCAACGGGAGCTCACCACCATTGAGCGGATTCGAACCACCGACCTTCCGATCGGCAAACACAAGAGGCTCAGTGGTTTAGTAAACTCACCCTGAACAACTCCCTCAATGGCAATGGTGCCCACTTGAGAGGCGCCGGAATTGAGTTCCTGTTATTTCCTGGGGGGGTGACACATCAGGGCAGAGAGAAGTGTGGTATTCCCTCGTCCTCCAAATATTCTAACTGTATCCCGTTCATTCCAGATCACAGACTGGTGGGTTCAGTCAGCATACCTGGAAAGCCGCCTGCCGCTGGCTGTTCACTCGAGCCCCGCTGTTGTGCTGCCCAAGCAGGATTTTAATGACTGGAAAGGACAATTGAGGTAAGGAAGGGGGCAGTGGGTTGGGGATGGAAGGATACTCAAGGCGGGTGTGGAATTTTGACAGTCGGTGGGGAAGCTGCCTTGGCTTTAGGCTGTTCAGGTTTTGTTCCCTGCACAACCCACTTCTGAGGTCCAGCTCCGAGGGTCTTCTGGCAGTTCCCTCCCTGCGAGAAGTGAGGTTGCAGGGAACCAGGCAGAGGGCCTTCTCGTAGTGGCGCCTGTCCTCCCATCAGATGTCAAGGAAATAAACAACTATCTGACTTTTAGAAGACATCTGAAGGCAGCCCTGTTTAGGGAAGTTTTCAATGTCTGATGTTTTGTGTATGCAATCAAATGCCAACAGTGCCCTTCAGCTCTCTATATTGGACAAACAGGCCAAACCCTACGCCAGAGGATAAATGGACATAAATCTGATATCAGGAATCAAAAGACAGAGAAACCAGCAGGAGAACACTTCAATCTCCCAGGACATTCTATAAAAGATCTCAAAGTAGCTGTCTTAATACAAAGAAATTTCAGAAATAGACTGGAAAGAGAAGTGGCTGAATTGCAACTAATCACCAAACTTAAAACCATGGAGAAACCTGGTCTGAACAAAGACATTGGATTCTTATCTCATTATACTTAACAAAGCTATCTTTAGCCATCTCACCCCTTGCCTTTCCCTGCAAGACTAATTGGAGCCGTTAAGAGTCGTCAACAGGTTTTCCACACCTATCAGCTGATCACCCATTCCCACCACCCTTCTGAGTAATACCCCTCCCCACTCCCTCACTATATTTAAGGATCTGGTGACTTCTGTTTCAGTGTATCTGAAGAAGTGTGCATGCACACGAAAGCTCATACCAAGAACAAACTCAGCTGGTCTCTAAGGTGCTACTGGAAAGAATTTTCTATTTTGTTTCGACTATGGCAGACCAGCACGGCTACCCACCTGTAACTGATGTTTTGTTGTATTTTTAATACAATAAAACATCAGACATTGGGTTCTGTTCATCCAGGGGGAACCTTTGGCCCGCCAGAGTTTTATGAACTCCCAACTCCCATCAGCCCAACCCAGCATGGCCAGTGGTCAGGTGTTGTGAGAGTTCTGCAACACCCGGATGGCACAGGTTCACCATGCCGTGTTAATCCTGCAGCAGCAGCTCTTATTCCAGCTGTTCGTGTGAACACTTGAATCCGGGTTGTTGCACAGCTGCTCCAGGCTGAGTCACGGTGTTTAGAAATGAGCTCACCCGGACACCGAACTAGTTAAGCATGATGTATAATTACAAAGTGGGTGGGTGGCAATTAACCACAGCTATCCCTGCAGTAAATAAACCTGTTGCTGGCAGCAGATCAAAGTGGACCAGGTGACCAAACCTGTATCCTTATGATGGCTTCTTGGGAAGGAACAATTGTACTGGGGGTATAGCTCAGCGGTAGAGCATTTGACTGCAGATCAAGAGGTCCCTGGTTCAAGTCCGGGTGCCCCCTCTTTTTGGAGGAATTTGCATTTTTTTATCCTTCCCTAGCCCCAGTGTTTCAGGTTAGTTAAAATGTGTAATCATTTTTCCTTTGGAAAATATTGCAGTAAGGGTTAGGACAGGCCCCATATTCCTTGTTCAAGTTCATTGCTCCCTTATGTGTGTGTGTGGAGGGGGGGGGAGAAAACACCTTTTACATTTTTGGTTCCTCCAATCCCCAATGCCTCCTCTTGTGGGCAAAATCTTGAAATACTTTGGCGGGTAGTTTTGTCATTGAAGTGAACTTCTGAGCGATACCAATACAGTGGTACCTCGTGTTATGGACGGGATCCGTTCCGGAGGCCCGCCCGTAACATGAAATGCGCTGCGTCTGCACAGGTGCGCGGCGCGATTTGGCACTTCCGCACAGGCGTGAGTGGCGAAACCCGGAAGTAACCCGTTGCGGCACTTCCGGGTTGCCGTGGGACGTAACGGGAAAAGACGCAACATGAAGCGGATGCAACACAAGGTTTGACTATATATTTTGCTGTTGGAACTGGAGCAGCAACTCGATGTCCCCACATGTCAAGGCACATAGCCCTGAAGGGCTGGCTATTATTATTATTATTATTATTGTTGTTGTTGTTGTTGTTGTTGTTATTGTTATTATTATTATTATTATTATTATTTTATTATCTGTTCATCTTGCTGAGTTTATGTTGGCCTCTGTGGCAGAAAACCCACCAGTGCCTCTCTGTGGCAGTAAAGCTATAAAAACAATGTCCCTCTCATGACACCCAAAAGCAGCTGCCTGAGGCATACCTCCTTTCGCCCAACAGTAGGGTCGGCCCCATGGAGATACTCTGAGGCCCGGTGTGACTGTGGGGGAGTCTGACCTGCCGAGAGTTGAGGGGAAACAGCAGCTCGCCAATGAATATTGAAAAAACGCTCAAAAAGAAGCAAAATATTTTGCTGCCGTCCTCCTTTTTCTGAACCGATTGTGAGGTCTGGGAGATGCTTCATCCTTGGATAGCTCAGTCGCTTTGAGCGTGGCGCCGATAACACCAAGGTTGCAGGTTCGATCCCTTTATGGGACAGCTGCATATTCCTGCATTGCAGGGGGCTGGACTAGATGGCCCTTAGAGTCCCTTTCAGCCCTACATCTCTGTGGTTCGTCAGGTTCAGGGGGGAGGTTGGAGGTCTTGACACTTTTGCTCTTTTCTTAACAAACTCAGTGACACTGGTACCGGAGATTCCACTGCTAATAATTGCCCGTAATGTGTGGCTGCAGGAAGTGTTGGGTGTATTCTCCACTTGCAGACGGAAGGCAAACAAACATAGGTGTGTGTGGTCCAAGCTCTGTGTCAACAGAGGCTGCACTCTGGAATATGCTCTAAAACCCTTTGTTATGCATGGGGTTTGTTGCCTACCGGCAAAGCTGCTCTGGGAAGATTCCCTGCAGATGGAATATTCAAAAGCAATTACTCATAAATATATGGCAGAGAACAATGTGGCAAAACCAGTATCCATAACTAAGCTTCAGAAGAGGAATGTCTGTGTGCTGGGGGTATAGCTCAGCGGTAGAGCATTTGACTGCAGATCAAGAGGTCCCTGGTTCAAGTCCGGGTGCCCCCTCTTTTCTTTTCTCTTTTTTTTAGGAGGGATTTTGTTTGATTTCTCACCTTCCCTTTCCTTCAAGGTTCATAGCAAATAAAATTAAGGAGTAACCTCCTTACTAGGAACATACAAGAAAGAAGATTCCACCTAAACATTAGGAAGAACTTCCTGACAGTGGGAGTTGTTCAGCAGTGGAATTTGCTGCCAAGGAGTGTGGTGGAGTCTCCTTCTTTGGAGGTCTTTAAGCGGAGGCTTGACAGCCATCTGTCAGGAATGCTTTGATGGTGTTTCCTGCTTGGCAGGGGGTTGGACTGGATGGCCCTTGTGGTCTCTTCCAACTCTGATTCTATATGGGAAAGTTATCAGGAAAGCGATCTCACATCTTTCAGTATTGCTTTCTCTATTTCTACCCTACTTTCTTGGCAAAAGGTCCACAAGGCAGCTTTCAACAAAATAAGATCAAAACACAATGTAAAAGCAAACAAATGTTAAAGATCATCGGCAGGTTAAAACAGAAGTCGACTACCAAATAAATATGTGCTTGTATACTATCAATAAATCTTTACAGCCTTCAGTGAAGTTGGGAGGGAGGAAGATATTTACATGGGTGCCCACCGGGAGGGCAAGGGGGGCAGTTGCCCCCTGCCCCAGATGAAACATAATCCCCAAATTCCCAGGTTTCATTAAAAAAAAATTATCTAGAATTTGTAGAACCTAGGATATGGGACAAAATGTTCAGACACAATTTGGGACATCGGAACTGCCTTATACTGAGTCAGACCACTGGGAAACCCAGCCAGATGGGCGGGGTATAAATAAAACATTATTATTATTATTATTAATACTATTACTATTATGGTCCATCTAGCTCTGTATTTTCTACACTAACTGGTAGCAGCTCTCCAGGGGTTTGTTGCTGCTTTTTTGTAGGAGTTTCCCCCCAGCTCTACCTAGCAATGCCAGGAATTGAACCTGGAACCTCTTGTTTGCAAGGCAAATGCTGTAAGCTGCATACCTTCCCCTGTACTTCTCATTGTTGGTAAGAAATTAGCCTGTTCCCCCTTTTAAGAGTTTTACTTTGTACCCCACCCCCCACAACACCCAGGAACAAAAATCCCCATGGGTGCCCATGCAGGCATTTCCATTGCACATCCTGGGAGCCACCACTGAGAAGTTCACGTATCAGATGACAAGTGGAACCAAGGTCCTAAGAAACCATTCGAAGCTCAGAATCGGTCTGGGAACCAGCAAAACTAGACAGAGGAGCAGTGCAATGTGCTCTGAATGGGCAACACCTATTATGGCTTCTGTGATTGAATTTTGGTCCAATTGGACAGTCCCTGATGGAAGACCACATTACCTACCGTTCCGTGTCTGGAGGTGTATATTTCTAAGGAACCATCTTTTGTGATTTTGAGGTGTCTAAAGCTGTTTTTAACACTGTGTCTTAGTTTTGTAACCCACTCCGGGACCCTTAGGGTGAAGGGCAGGTAATTAATAATAATAATAATAATAATAATAATAATAGCAGACTAAGAGGTGCCTGATTCAAGCTCAGGTGCTTCCCAGCTTTTTAAAGGCACGTCTACATCTTTCTTCTTCCATGATCTCAAAAGCTCATGGTGGGTAACACTTCTTTCTAGAAACATATGATTGGGCAAATCCTATATCCATAATTAAGCATTCTTAAAGATAACTCAGTTCCCTGTCTGTTGAAGGAGGTAGCTTGGTGGTAGAGCATTCGACTGCAGATCAAGCTTTTCTTACCCCCTCTTTGGGGGAAAGGATTAATAAATCCTATCTGGGTCTTATAACCCCCTACGTATAGAGAATAGGGACGCGGGTGGCGCTGTGGTCTAAACCACTGAGCCTCTTGGGCTCGCTGGTCAGAAGGTTGGCGGTTCGAATCCCCGCGGCAGAGTGAGCTCTCGTTGCTCTGTCCCAGCTCCTGCCAACCTAGCAGTTCGAAAGCACACCAGTGCAAGTAGATAAATAGGTACCACTCCGGCGGGAAGGTAAACGGCATTTCGGTGCTCTCTGACACTCGTCACGGTCCTCCGTGCGCCAGTAGCGGTTTAGTCATGCTGGCCACATGACCCGGAAAGCTGTCTGTGGACAAACGCCGGCTCCCTCGGCCTGAAAGCAAGAAGAGCGCCGCAACCCCATAGTTGCCTTTGACTGGACTTAACCATCCAGGGGTCCTTTACCATTTACCTTTACCCACATATAGAGAGAGATTTAGGTTTTTTTTAATTAAAGTTTTCAGCAGGCATTTAAAAGTTGAGCTGCACCTTTATTGGCAGAGTGTGCCACCTGGATGCTGTCCTGCATGCTTTAGCTGAGATTCCTGCATTGCAGGGGTTGGCACCATGGTCTAAACCACTGAGCCTCTTGGGCTCGCTGGTCAGAAGGTCGGCGGTTCGAATCCCCGCGACAGAGGGAGCTCTCGTTGCTCTGTCCCAGCTCCTGCCCACCTAGCAGTTCGAAAGCACGCCAGCACAAGTAGATAAATAGGTACCGCTCTGGCGGGAAGGTAAATGGCGTTTGGTGCGCTCTGACACTCGTCACGGTCCTCCGTGCGCCAGTAGCGGTTTAGTCATGCTGGCCACATGACCCCGAAAGCTGTCTGTGGACAAACGCCGGCTCCCTCGGCCTGAAAGCAAGAAGAGCGCCACAACCCCTTAGTTGCCTTTGACTGGACTTAACTGTCCAAGGGTCCTTTACCTTTTACTAGATGACCCCTGGAGGTCCCTTCCAATTCTACAGTTCTAGTATTCTGTGACTTTAAAGGCTCAGTTCCCTGATGTCTAATGAGACTTGCCATCTCAGGGAACAACCAGTGATGCTCTGGCAAATGATCTCAGGAACTGAGTTGGAACTTGGGGATTAAGGTACCCAGGACGTACCCTGAGGCACCCAGGACGTATGTTGTTCAGGGCTTTGTAAATTAATCAAAGGACCTCGAACCTGGCTCAGTAGTAGATGAGCAGCCAGTGCAGATGCTTTAACAATGCTGTCACATGTTCTTGGTCAGATGTTCCTTCAGCAACTCAGCACCCACATTCTGCACAAGCCGGAGCTTTTGAGCCATGCCCAAGGGCAGCCCCACATATAGCACATTACAGTAGTCCAGCCTCAAGGTTCCAAACGCATAGACTAGCTGTGTCCTCCAGCTGTTTGGACTGGTGAGAGTTGGGCGTTCTAAACATCTGGAGGCCACCAGGCTGCTCCAGAAACCCTTTGCAATAAACAGATTGATGGGGAAGCATTGCCTGATAGGTATAATGTTTGCAGTGGTTAGTCATAAGTACACAGTAGGAGAACTATGTGGCAAAACCAGTATCCATAAGAAGGCTTGCTGGGCAAACATGCCTATGTGCCGGGGGTATAGCTCAGCGGTAGAGCATTTGACTGCAGATCAAGAGGTCCCTGGTTCAAGTCCGGGTGCCCCCTCTTTTTAGAGGACTTGGTTTCTGGTTTGCCACCATCCTGCTTTCTCCAATAACTTGTGGTGGGTAGCATGGGAGATGCTTTTAATGAAATTTGATGTAGAAAAGGAAGATCAGTGATGGTAGAAAGGTGATTTCCCCAACTTTACTCATCTTTCCCCAACTTTACTCATCTTCTCCAGCAATAGGAAGTGTAGGTAGTTTTCACAGGTGTCCTCTCAGCCTGCAAGCAGATGATAGTTGGGCCAGGACTCTGCATGAGTTGACTATGTACTCAACGACCTCTTGCAACGCAGCGATTTGCAGGAGGTGGTTTCTCAGCAGGAAAAAAGGTGATGATGTGGCAAAAGTTGCCTATAGGTAGAGCAATTAAAACCATTAGTCGTAAGTACACAGTAGAGAACAATGTGGCAAAACCCGTATCCATAAGAAGGCTTGCTGGGCAAACATGCCTATGTGCCGGGGGTATAGCTCAGCGGTAGAGCATTTGACTGCAGATCAAGAGGTCCCTGGTTCAAGTCCGGGTGCCCCCTCTTTTTAGAGGACTTGGTTTCTGGTTTGCCACCATCCTGCTTTCTCCAATAACTTGTGGTGGGTAGCATGGGAGATGCTTTTAATGAAATTTGATGTAGAAAAGGAAGATCAGTGATGGTAGAAAGGTGATTTCCCCAACTTTACTCATCTTTCCCCAACTTTACTCATCTTCTCCAGCAATAGGAAGTGTAGGTAGTTTTCACAGGTGTCCTCTCAGCCTGCAAGCAGATGATAGTTGGGCCAGGACTCTGCATGAGTTGACTATGTACTCAACGACCTCTTGCAACGCAGCGATTTGCAGGAGGTGGTTTCTCAGCAGGAAAAAAGGTGATGATGTGGCAAAAGTTGCCTATAGGTAGAGCAATTAAAACCATTAGTCGTAAGTACACAGTAGAGAACAATGTGGCAAAACCCGTATCCATAAGAAGGCTTGCTGGGCAAACATGCCTATGTGCCGGGGGTATAGCTCAGCGGTAGAGCATTTGACTGCAGATCAAGAGGTCCCTGGTTCAAGTCCGGGTGCCCCCTCTTTTTAGTGGCAGGTGGGGCTCTGCTGTTCTCCTGGCTTCCTAACATTGCAGGCTTCCACTGCTTACCGAAAGGGCTCAGCCCATTGCATGGTGGCAGGTGCATCAGATTCCCTCTGTCACCATGCTCTCTGCTCCTCACTCCTGCGCTGCCAGCCTACTGTTCTGTTGTCACACTGCAGTTTGTGTGGCCATCTGTTAGTGACAATACAAACTGCAATGTGACGACATCCTTACAGTTTTATTATATACGAAGACAAAATATGGGTGAGGGTGGAAGGGTGGTTTCCTCACCTTTACTGGTGATCTTCCTCCGCCATGTGCAAATATAGGGTGTTTAAGCTGTTTTTCTCAGACGTAATCTCAGTTTCCAAGGGGATGGTGGGCCCAAAGAAATAGCTAGTGCACTATGGGAGCTGATTCTGCTCCAGAACCCAGAAATTAGCAGCAGGTTGTTCCTCTGTAGAAAAAATGATGCGACCAGAGTTTCCTGTAGGTAGAGTATTTAAAATCATTAGTCATAAGTACATGGTAAAAACTATGTGGCAAAACCAGTATCCATAAGAAGGCATCCTAAGCAGACATGTCTATGTGCTGGGGGTATAGCTCAGCGGTAGAGCATTTGACTGCAGATCAAGAGGTCCCTGGTTCAAGTCCGGGTGCCCCCTCTTTTTAGAGAAATTGGTTTCTGGTTTGCCACCTCCTCACTTTCTCCAATAGCTTGTGTTGGGTAACCTGGTAGACGGGTTTAAGGAAATAGAGGCTGCGACCAATTTATGCACGATATGTGCACGACTGTGCACATTGCTCCAAACCCAGATGTGACCCCCCCATTTTTTAAAGGTCTGGTGAGGAAGTGCAGCTGGTTCTGCCTTGCTCTCCCAGCTTCCCAGCATTGCAGGCTACTACTGTTTCCTGAGAGGGAAAGGTGGCAGGGAGCTTGGCGCATTGCATGGTAGCATAAGCATTTGATTAGTAGGAAGCGGCACAGTGTAGGGAAGTGGTGTCTCATGGTCATTCCCCCCATGGCCGAAAGAAAGAAGCCTGTGTATTAAATTGCAGGCTTTCCCCCCCTCTTGCTTCCAACTGCAGCAGAAGGGCAGGAGGATGAAGGGGACACTATCTTCCCTTCATTCCTCTCCTCCCCACCAGTGGCAGGAGGAATGTGAGACACTACTTTCTATTGTCTGCCTCCCTCAGCTGCCGGCTTCCTGTCCTCTTCTCACACTGCAGTTCATGGGGCCACCTGTTGGCAATCATTGAAATTGCAGTGTGGTGACATCCTTACATTTTTATTATATACTATGAAAAAAGATCAGTGGTGGTTATATATATGCATGCCTACCTTTACTGATCTTCCCCTGCCATGTGGCACCAGAGGAAGTGCAGGTATTGTTCTCAAATGTAATAATCAGTTTGCAGGGGGTTGTTGTTGGGCCTGAAGCTGCTGCCTCCGTGTGAGCTGACTCTGCTCTAGAACACTTTTGCAACACAGAGATTTGCAGGAGGTTATCCCTCAGGAGAAAGCTTGATGTGGAATGAGTTGCCTGTAGGTAGGGCGTTTAAAACCATTAGTCGAAAGTACATGGTAGAGAGCTATGTGGCAAAACTGGTATCCATAAGAAGGCTTCCTGGGCAGACATGCCTATGTGCTGGGGGGTATAGCTCAGCGGTAGAGCATTTGACTGCAGATCAAGAGGTCCCTGGTTCAAGTCCGGGTGCCCCCTCTTTTTAGAGGATTTTTTGTGTGGTTTGCTACCTCCTCGCTTTCTCCCAATAGCTTGTGGTAGACGGGTTTAATGAAATACAGGTTGCAACCATTTTAGGCACGTTCAATATGTGCATGACTGTGCGCATTGCTCCAAACTTGGATGTGACCCCCCCCCCCAAAAAAGGGGGCCCTGGTGAGGAAGTGCGGCTGGGGCTGTCTTGCTCTCCCAGCATTGCAGGCCACTGCTGTTTCCTGAGAGGGAGAGGTGGCAGGGAGCATGGTAGCATGAGCATGGTAGCATGAGCATCTGATCAGTAGGCAGAGGTACCCCACAGTGTTGGGAAGTGACATCTCATGGTCATTCTCCCCACGGCTGAAAAAAAGAAGCCTGTGTGTTAAATTGCAGGCTTTTTTCTCTTGCTTCCAACTGCAGCAGGGCAGGAGGACGAAGGGGAGGAATTCCATCTCCCCTTCGTTCCTCTCCTCCCCACTAGTGGTAGGAGGAATGTGAGAAACTACTTTCTATTGTCTGCCTCCCTCAGCTGCCGGCTTCCTGTCCTCTTCTCACACTGTAGTTCATGGGGCCACCTGTTGGTGACCATTGAAATTGCAACGTGGTGACATCCTTACAATTTTATTATATACCACGAAATAAGAAGCTCAGTGGTGGTTAAAACAAATAAAATTGCCCGCCTTTACTAATCTTCCCCTGCCATGTGGCTCTAGAGGAAGTGCAGGTAGTCTTCTCATATGTAATAATCAGCTTGCAGGGGATTGTTGTTGTGCCTAAAGCTGCAGCCTCCATGTGAGCTGACTCTGCTCTAGAACACTTTTGCAACACAGAGATTTGCAGGAGGTTATCCCTCAGGAGAAAGCTTGATGTGGAATGAGTTGCCTGTAGGTAAGGCGTTTAAAACCATTAGTCGAAAGTACATAATAGAGAGCTATGTGGCAAAACTGGTATCCATAAGAAGGCTTCCTGGGCAGACATGCCTATGTGCCGGGGGTATAGCTCAGCGGTAGAGCATTTGACTGCAGATCAAGAGGTCCCTGGTTCAAGTCTGGGTGCCCCCTCTTTTTTAGAGGAATGTATTTCCAGGTGTTGCCAGGACCTCATTTTCCACAATAGCTTGTAATGGGAAACCTCATAGATGGGTTTAGTGGAATATGATGTAACTGAGACTGTGCCCCTGCTTGCAATGTTCACCACCTCCACCCATCCACTACCCCCTGCCAAACCCGCCACCCCTTCACCAACGTTCCATATCCTTCATGGTTCACCCAGTCTACCAGCCATCTTCTGGCATGCAGTAGTAGCTGCTGAGGCAGCTCAGGGCAAGGGCCATAACTCTGTCTACTTTCCGACACCGCAGATTGCTGCTCTTGACCAAAAGCGGTTGTGTGGCATAGACCAATCTGATGATCTTGCCGCCACACAGATATGTCAAGCTCCTTGCATGCCCCACAGCCAGCATTCAGTGACTTCTCACCTTCATTGCCCCTACTACCGAGAGAAGAAAGCCTGCAACTCACGATGCAGAGGTTTCTGCCTCTCAGTTCCTGTGGCAGTGGGGGTCCTCTCCCCACCCCACCAGTTGTGGTAGCAGGGGGAGCTCGGGGCAGCTTAGAGCTTCCTCTTCTCACTACATGCCACTGCAGCTGGCGGAGGAAGAGGGGAATGGAGAAAGCTGTGAGGCAGGCAGCAGCAGCAGCAGTGGCAGAGCAAGATGGTTGCTGGGGAGCTGCCTCAGTCCATCCTGTCTATTTCTCTGTGTCTTGCCTGGGCTACACCCAACAGCCTGCTCCAGAGAAGCAGACACAGGGCAATGGATTCAAACTACAAGGGAGAAGATTCCACCTAAACATTAGGAAGAACTTCCTGACAGTGAGAGCTGTTGGACAGTGGAATTTGCTGCCAAGGAGTGTGGTGGAGTCTCCTTCTTTGGAGGTCTTTAAGCGGAGGCTTGACAGCCATCTGTCAGGAATGCTTTGATGGTGTTTCCTGCTTGGCAGGGGGTTGGACTGGATGGCCCTTGTGGTCTCTTCCAACTCTAGGATTCCATGATTCTATGCCTGAGCTGCCCACCTGCTCTGTTTTCACACTGCAGTTTGTGTGGCCCTCTGCTGGTGGCCATGCAAACTGCAGCCTGATGACATCCTTACAATTTTGATATATACTAAGACAGAAGAAGATCAGAGTTTCCTGTAGGTAGAGCATTTAAAGCCATTAGTCATAAGTACACAGTAGGAGAACTATGCGGCAAAACCAGTATCCATAAGAAGGCTTGCTGGGCAGACATGCCTATGTGCCGGGGGTATAGCTCAGCGGTAGAGCATTTGACTGCAGATCAAGAGGTCCCTGGTTCAAGTCCGGGTGCCCCCTCTTTTTAGAGGACTTGGTTTCTGGTTTGCCACCATCCTGCTTTCTCCAATAACTTGTGGTGGGTAGCATGGGAGATGCTTTTAATGAAATTTGATGTAGAAAAGGAAGATCAGTGATGGTAGAAAGATGATTTCCCCAACTTTACTCATCTTTCCCCAACTTTACTCATCTTCTCCAGCAATAGGAAGTGTAGGTAGTTTTCACAGGTGTCCTCTCAGCCTGCAAGCAGATGATAGTTGGGCCAGGACTCTGCATGAGTTGACTATGTACTCAACGACCTCTTGCAACGCAGAGGTTTGCAGGAGGCGGTTTCTCAGCAGGAAAAAAAGGTGATGATGTGGCAAAAGTTGCCTATAGGTAGAGCAATTAAAACCATTAGTCGTAAGTACACAGTAGAGAACAATGTGGCAAAACCCGTATCCATAAGAAGGCTTGCTGGGCAAACATGCCTATGTGCCGGGGGTATAGCTCAGCGGTAGAGCATTTGACTGCAGATCAAGAGGTCCCTGGTTCAAGTCCGGGTGCCCCCTCTTTTTAGTGGCAGGTGGGGCTCTGTTGCTGTTCTCCTGCCTTCCTAACATTGCAGGCTTGCACTGCTTACCGAAAGGGGAAGGTGCGCGGCGCTCAGCCCATTGCATGGTGGCAGGTGCATCAGATTCCCTCTGTCAACATGCTCTCTGCTCCTCACTCCTGCGCTGCCAGGCTACTGTTCTGTTGTCACACTGCAGTTTGTGTGGTTATTAGAGGAATTTGTTTCTGGTTTGCCACCATCCTGCTTTCTCCAATAACTTGTGTTGGGTAACATGGATTTAATGAGCAGTGGTGTAAAATACGATCCGTGGTGGCACAGAGATGGCTTCTCCACTTTTAGCTCAGTGGTAGAGAATTTGACTGCAGATCAAGTCCCTGGTGTGTGCAAAATGGTAGTAGGACTTAATTTATGATGTAAAGAAACCTGTTTATAGAAAGATACGGGGGCATATCTGGTGCCCTTGCATAGATTTCTTAGTGATTAAAAACCTGCGTTGTGGTATTTGACTTCTGATCAAGGAGCCTTGGTTCTAATCTGGTGCTATGAGCTCTCTCTTTTGTATTTAGCATAATCATAGTTTTGTGAATTTGACAATAGCACAATTAAACATTACCTGGGCAATGTAATAATTATTCCCAATTGAATAGTTAAATTCTAAAGAGAGACTGAAGAAGAAGAAGAAGAGTTTGGATTTGATATCCCGCTTTTCACTACCCGAAGGAGTCTCAAAGCGGCTAACATTCTCCTTTCCCTTCCTCCCCCACAACAAACACTCTGTGAGGTGAGTGGGGCTGAGAGACTTCAGAGAAGTGTGACTAGCCCAAGGTCACCCAGCAGCTGCATGTGGAGGAGCGGAGACGCGAACCCGGTTCCCCAGATAACGAGTCTACCGCTCTTAACCACTACACCACACTGGCTCTCACCAGACTGTGAAGGTACATGTGTGGATGTTGTAAATTGTATTTATACTAGCTCAGCTATGTTTTCAAGGCTTTACCCCCTTGAAAAGTTAGTATAAATACAGTCCTTAAAAACATGACTCTCTGTTCAGAAGGGTGCTCAAAAAATCTCTCTGTGTGTAAATAAAAACCGTTTTCCTCACTCTTCTGGTGAGTTTTGAAGGAAAGTGTGATTCTGCTCTCTGAAGCCCTGAAACACATAGTTGTGCATAAATCACAGATAAGCTTTGTTTCCTGAGCTTTCTAGATCCGAATCACACTTCCCTGCTCCTGAATTATAACTGGAGGCATGCTTCACTCTCACACTGAAAAATAATTGTTTTTCTAAAAGGTATAAAACTAATAGGGACACGGGTGGCGCTGTGGGTTAAACCACAGAGCCTAGGGCTTGCTGATCAGAAGGTCGGCGGTTCGAATCCCCGTGACGGGGTGAGCTCCCGTTGCTCGGTCCCAGCTCCTGCCCACCTAGCAGTTTGAAAGCACGTCAAAGTGCAAGTAGATAAATAGGTACCGCTCCGGCGGGAAGGTAAATGGCGTTTCCATGATCTGCTCTGGTTTGCCAGAAGCGGCTTAGTCATGCTGGCCACATGACCCGGAAGCTGTACGCCGGCTCCCTCGGCCAGTAACACAAGATGAGTGCCGCAACCCCAGAATCGGACATGACTGGACCTAATGGTCAGGGGTCCCTTTACCTTATAAGACTAATAAGGATCACCCAGTTTAGCTTGAGAACTTAGAAGTTTTCTTCTTCCATCTTTTCCCCTTTTGGTTGGTCCGTCATAGTAACAAAAGCAATGACTTTATTAAGTAGGGAATCCTATTTTAGCGTGTTTAAGGGGTATTGTGCAGCCCAGGACCAGTGGTGCATGAATACTGGAGCTTGAGGTTTCTCTGTGGAGCGTTTAACGTGGGGTTTTATTTTTTTATCTCTCCTTTGCGTAGGTTTGCTGCAAAGCTCATTGCTGGCGTGTTGGATTTCAAGGCAAAGATTGACCAGTGAGTATTCTGGACTGGCAAAACTGGGAAGTGCAGAGAGAGAGAGAGAGTGTGTGTGTCACATGCAGAACACAACCTGCTGGTGTGGGATGTAAACAAAGGGTGTCTTCGTGTGTGTGTGTGTGTGTGTGTGTGAGAGAGAGAGAGAGAGAGAGAGAGAGAAGAGTGTACTGTTTCAGGGCGCTATTGGGTGTGCATTAGACAGCTATGGCTGTTGGCACACCAAGATAGCTTGAGCCACTGTGGTCTTGGCAATGGCAACCTCAGGACTGGATTATTGCAATACACTCGATGTGGGGCTTCCCTTGGGCTTAACCCAGAAGAATACAGCATCTTGGCTGTACAAGCAGGCAAACAAACAAACAAACAAACAAACAAACCAAAACCTCACTTAGATAAATTAAAACCAAGGGGAGGAGAAATACAGATTAAACTTTAAACTAAGTCCAAAGGCCTGGTTCTAGAGGGAAGTTTTTGTCCTCAAGCGGGGAGCCACTGCGGGGAGGCCCGTTCTTGTGTTGCCACCGTCTGGACCTCTCATGGAAGAGGCACACGAAAATGGTCCTCAGAGGATGATTGCAGAGCTGAGTCAGTTCCTTAAGGTCCTTTTAACATTTAAAGCCCAAACAACTTGAGACCAGGGTATCTCAGGGATTGCCTTGCCCCGTACATCCCTGCCTGGAAACTGCTCCTAATAATGTGGCACTGCTGAGAGTACTCCATCTCTCAGAGGTGAGCTCCAGCCTTCTGGAATTGGTTACCAGCTGATATTTTGGTGACTACTGAATATATTTTTTGTTTCAATAAGCGTTTCCCCAAGGGGTGACCCAGTCATATATGGAGCAACTGTGTAGCTGAAAGAAAATGTTCCGTTGTTTTTAGAGCTTGTAAAGATGGCTGTATCATTTTTAGAGTTTCCCAAAATGGCTTTTTGGAACTTGGTCTTTCATTCTGCTTCTCTCCTGCGCCCTGCTTCGGCGGCTTTCTGCTTTGGAATGCTCTGTAAATTTGTTAAATAAATTAATAAGCAGTCGTCAAGAGCATATGTGACGATAGAGGCTAACGCGTATGTTTTGGCATAAGCTTTTGAAGAAGAAGAAGAAGAAGAAGAAGAAGAAGAAGAAGAAGAAGAAGAAGAAGAAGAAGAAGAAGAGTTTGGATTTGATATCCCGCTTTATCACTACCCGAAGGAGTCTCAAAGCGGCTCACATTCTCCTTTCCCTTCCTCCTCCACAACAAACACTCTGTGAGGGGAGTGGGGCTGAGAGACTTCAGAGAAGTGTGACTAGCCCAAGGTCACCCAGCAGCTGCATGTGGAGGAGCGGAGACGCGAACCCGGTTCCCCAGATTACGAGTCTACCGCTCTTAACCACTACACCACACTGGCTCTTTTGTGGACTGCCTGGTCTAAAACACACCCCATATCACCTCCACTTCCCAGAGCAGCAGTAGCAAACTTACGGATTGAGTTTTGAAGGGCACTGACTTGTTTATCCCCTTTTTCCTCCTTCATGCCAGCCAGACCCTGTTAGTCGAATATTCCAGAGGCTACCCTCTCTGTATGGAGCAATATTCCCGCATCTTTGCCTCATGCAGACTTCCAGGGCCTAAACACGATTCCGTCTTGCTGCCTCCACCCGGCCGAAGACCGCCAACGTACATCACAGTAGTCCGCAACTTCCAGGTAACTACTGCTGTCCCGCTATACTCGCAAGTGTAGGCTGGGCTCTGCCTAAGTTAGGGAAAGGGAAAGGGAACCCTGACCATTAGGACCAGTCGCGGACGACTCTGGGGTTGCAGCACTCATCTCACTTTATTGGCCTAGGGAGCGGTGTACAGCTTCTGGGTCATGTGGCCAGCATGGCTAAGCCGCTTCTGGCGAACCAGAGCAGTGCACAGAAACGCCGTTTACTTTCCCACCGGAGCGGTACCTATTTATCTACTTGCACTTTGACGCGCTTTCGAACTGCTAGGTGGGCAGGAGCAGGGACCGAACAACGGGAGCTCACCCCATCGCGGGGATTCAAACCACCAACCTTCTGATTGGCAAGCCCTAGGCTCTGTGGTTTAGACCACAGCGCCTCCCACGTCCTGCCTAAGTTAGAAGTGCCCCAAACTCCTTAAGTGTTAAATCACTTATGTCTTCCCAGTCATGCATTTGTCCTTCTGCTTATTAACATGACCATTTTCAGTTTTGTCTGTGCATCCATAGTGAAAAATAACACTCTATCTTTCTGTATAATATGCTTTTTCTTTTCCAAATCAAATACAACGTGGCTTGTAAGAGTAGGCTGTGCAACAACCTGAAAAATAAATGAAATGTGTTTATTTTATTTTATTTTTTAATGTAAGGGGAGAGTGCAAACTGCACTAGGACTGCCATATGTCCGGAATTCCCCGGGAAAATCTGGGATTTGTCCTTTGAAAACGGCGCCCGGGCAGAATTTTTGGAAAGCGGCAAAAACATATGGGAAAACCTGGGGGGTGTATGGCAGCCCGTATCGGAATTGTTGGGCTTTTTGGCGATTTCCATTTAAAAAAAACTAAACAACTCTGGCCAAAGTTCAACAACTTTTTTGTCCAGATTTTCACCTTTTGAAATATGGCAACCCTAGCTGTGCTGTACTGGATGGACAAATTGTGTGGCTCTGAACATGGCAGATCCCTGTGTTTGTAGGATCACAGATTTTAATGTGATTTGTGGGAGAAGGGGATCTCTGCGAGTATTGGGTCCTGAGCTTTGTGACACTTACAGGTTAAAACCAGCACCAGGTGGTTGTTTTTCCTGTCAGGAATGGGTGCCTCTAACTTCTATGCTGCATTTTATTTTATTTTATTATTTTATTTATGCTTTTCAGGTTTATACATTTCTCTAATTTTACATTCATTTTAACGTTTCAAAACTTGACTTCCTCCCCCCCCCCTGCTCTTTCTGCGGCTCCTTAAGTTTATTTTTAATATCTTCTGCATCTCCAAATTAACTTAATTTGCTCATTTATTCATCTACTTTAAATATATACTCTTATAAAACTGCAGGTTATTACAATAGCCCTGCCAATGTTCTTAACTGTTTGCAGTTTATCTGTAAATATTCAATAAACCACTTCCACTCTTTTATAGAAAGTTTGTTATCTTGATTTCTTATTCTTCCGGTAAGTTTCGCCATGTCTGCATAAGTTTTGCAAGCGTTATTTTAAACATCCTTTTCAATTCATTATATGTTGTTTCCCAGTAAGCTTAAACCTTACTACAAGACACTACTTGGTTGGACTGGGTGGCCCTTGTGGTCTCTTCCAACTCTATGATTCTATGATTCTATTTGATGGTGTTTCCTGCTTGGCAGGGGGTTGGACTGGGTGGCCCTTGTGGTCTCTTCCAACTCTATGATTCTATTCTACTTTTTATGCCTCCTGCAGTTCTTCCAACTTGAAGTGTACAACAGCGACGGGACCCCTCTCACCGTCGACCAGCTGCACTGGCAGCTCCAGCGAATCCGTGCGCAGTCTTGGAAGACGGATAAAGAGCCCCTGGGGGTGCTGACTAGTGACCACCGACACACGTGGGGGCAGGCCTACACCACTCTCATGAGAGGTATCTTTGTGTGTGCATGCTGTAGGGAGACTGGATGAGCTATAGAATTATTATTATTATTATTATTATTATTATTATTATTATTAACAACACCCTGCCCATCTGGCTGGGTTTCCTCAGCCACTCTGGGCAGCTCCCAACAGAATATTAAAAACACAATAAAACATCAAACATTAAAAACTTCCCTAAAGAGGGCTGCCTTCAGGTGTCTTCTAAAAGTCAGGTAGTTGTTTATTTCATTGACATCTGCTGGGAGGGTGTTCCACAGGGCGGGTGCCACCACCGAGAAGGCCCTCTGCCTGGTTCCCTGTAACCTCACTTCTCGCAGTGAGGGAACCGCCAGAAGTCCCTCAGTGTCCAGGCTGAACAATGGGGGTGCAGACACTTCTTCAGGTATACTGGGCCGAGGCCGTTTAGGGGTCAGCAACATTTTTCAGCCGTGGGCCGGTCCACCGTCTCTCAGACCATGTGGTGGGCCGGACTATATTTTTTTTTGGGGGGGATGAACGAATTCCTATACCCCACAAATAACCCAGAGATGCATTTTAAATAAAAGCACACATTCTACTCATGTAAAAACACGCTGGTTCCCAAACCGTCCACTGGCCAGATTGAGAAGGCAATTGGGCCACATCCGGCCCACGGGCCTTAGGTTGCCTACCCCTGGTTTAGGGCTTTAAAGGTCAGCACCAACACTTTGAATTGTGCTCGGAAACGTACTGGGAGCCAAAGCAGGTCTTTCAGGACCGGTGTTATATGGTCCCGGCGGCCGCTCCCAGTCACCAGTCCAGCTGCCGCATTCTGAATTAGTTGTAGTTTCCAGGTCACTTTCAAAGTTAGCCCCACATAGAGCGCATTGCAATAGTCCAAGATAACTAGAGCATGCACCACTCTGGCGGGACAGTCTGCGGGCAGGTAGGGTCTCAGCCTGTGTACCAGATGGAGCTGGTAGACAGCCGTCCTGGACACAGAATTGACCTGCGCCTCCATGGACAGCTGTGAGTCCAAAATGTCTCCCAGGCTGCGCACCTACTCCTTCAGGGGCACAGTTGCCCCATTCATGACCAGGGAGTCCCCCCACACCTGCATGTGACAGCATGCTCTTAATCCAGTTTTCTGAGACCTCCCCAGCGTTAACACTTAAACTTGGAGGCTAAGAAAGTTAGCTAGGGGTCAAGCATCAATGTCTACACCAGGCCAGCGTGGAGAGCACTCTCTGGTAGGCCGCATCTTCAGAACAACACATTGGTCAGCTTGCGAGCGCAACGCTCCTTCCCTGATGCACCGCAGCGCTGGCACAACCTTTGTGTTTAGCTTTACTCTCCCTCCTTGCCGCCAGACAAGCTGAACCGGGAATCGGCCCGTGCCATTCAGCGCAGCCTCTTCACCGTCTGCTTGGACGCTCCTGTCCTGAAAGTCTCGGATGCGCTAGCGAGCAGCCGCCTGGCCGCACAGATGCTGCACGGCGGAGGCAGCTACTCCAATAGCGGCAATCGCTGGTTCGACAAGACTTTGCAGGTGAGGACGACTTCAGCGTAAAGGGGGGGCACTCCTTTTTGAAAGCCTAGAGGAGGCACTTAAATAAATACAGAAGCAAGTAGCAAGCAGGAAAGAATTGGATCGTTGCTTTTGTGGTTCTTATGGGGAAACAAAGCCACTCAGATGCATGGCCAAAGTGGTTTGGTATGAGGAAACCCAAACCTTTTTAAAGGTGTACTACACCATTTCCACTTGGTGTCGTCACACTTATTTATTTAATGCTTTTCTATCCTTCCATTGTCCTCTCTGCTAAGTGTTCAAGGGGACGGTGGAGGCGAAATAAGGAGTTTGCTCTGACCTGGCAATGGCTCTGGCTCCAGCCATTGTTGCATATACTCCAACGTTTCTCCGATGACAGTATGGACCTTGTATTCCATAACAACAGTAACAATAATAATTTTATTATTTGTCCCCCATCCATGTGACTGGGTTTCCCCAGCCATTCTGGGCAGCTTCCAACATACAGTATATGAAAACATAATAAAACATTAAACATTAACAACTTCCTATACAGGGCTGCCTTCAGATATCTTCTGAAGGTTGTAGAGTTACTTACCTCCTTAGCTAGGGGGTCGCATAGCTCCATACCCTGCAATATTTCTCTGGTGGAAATAGAGACGTCCTAAGGAAAAGCAGGACATTCTGGGATCAAATCAGAAACTGGGATAGCTTCTGTAAATTCAGGACTGTCCCTGGAAAATAGGGACACTTGGAGGGTCTGGAATGGTAGTTTGTTAAGGGTGATGAGTGTTGTTGAGAGATACACACACACCCCATTCCCATCACAGACATACAATTACTGGAATTCCCTAGGAAGACGGATGGACTATTGAACCGTGTTGGACATTGTAGCAAACCATGACTGTTTAACAAGGGACGATACAGCATTAAACGTATATTGGAGATGTGGAACAACCTCATTAATGTCATTAGGAAAATGTAAATGTTTGGGGAGAGGAAAAGCCTTCTTCTCTTGGAATGTATGGAAGATCGGGAAATAGGTAGAAAGTATACGGGTGGCGCTGTGGTCTAAACCACCGAGCCTAGGGCTTGCCGATCAGAAGGTTGACTGTTCGAATCCCCACGACGGGGTGAGCTCCCATTGTTTGGTCCCAGCTCCTGCCTACCTAGCAGTTTGAAAGCACTTCAAAGTGCAAGTAGATAAATAAGTACCACTCCGGTGGGAAGGTAAACGGCGTTTCCATGCGCTGCTCTGGTTCGCCAGAAGCGGCTTAGTCATGCTGGCCACATGACCCGGAAGCTGTCTGCGGACAAACGCCGGCTCCCTCGGCCTAAAAAGCGAGATGAGCGCCGCAACCCCAGAGTCGTTTGCAACTGGACTTAACTGTCAGGGGTCCTTTACCTTTACCTATTCTTTATCCAAGGCGTGGGGAAACTTTTTTAGCCCTTGTAGGAAACCTTGGACAGTGTTATCGAAGCTACTAACATGAGTTTGGCCAAACTGCGGGAGGCAGTGAAGGATAGGCGTGCCTGGCGTGCTCTGGTCCATGGGGTCACGAAGAGTCGGACACGACTGAACGACTGAACAACAACAACAACAGGAAACCTTATCTGGACTGTGTACCAGGGGTGGGCAAGGCCAGGATCCAAAATAGGTGTTGACAATGTAGATATTAAAAATAGCCCGTTGTGACTCATTGAGCAAAGGAGAAGAAACCTCTGGCCCTGCAGATGTTGTTGGAGGCTGACTTTCATCAACCCCAAGCAGCAAGGTCAGGGATGATGGGAATTGTAATCCAGAAACAACCGCAGGGCCAGAGGTTCCCCACCTCTTGTTTCAAGATGGAAGTTCTCGTAAGTCCTTTCTGTCTTATCACACCCTCTCTCTCTTTGTCTTTTCCTTCCACATGTTTGCCTTCTCTTGCTCCCCACCCCATGCCCCCAGTTTATTGTGGGAGAAGATGGCTCCTGTGGGGTGCTTTATGAACAAGCCGTTGCTGAAGGACCACCAATCGCCACCATCATAGACCACGTCCTTGACTACTGGTAATGCCCTCACCAGGAGCTCGGAAAGGATGGTGGGGCTCGTCAGATTCAGGTCCAGTAGAAGGCTTTGTGCAGTGGCGATACTGAGGAAGAGACAAGCATATTTCTGTGTTTTTTTTTAATGTTCTAAGGATGTTGTGTGCTCTAGCTCTCTTAATAACTACTGTGAGGAAGTTTAGGAGCCTTAATATATAGCAGGAGTGGGGAGGTGTGCCACTGCTAGACATGTGAAGGCCTGGAAGTAAAAACAGAAAAACTGGGGAGAGATTGTTAAAGGGTGCTCAGAGGGCAGCTCTTGAGTTTCATATGAAAACGAATAAATATTGCATGCCCAGCACTGGTTCCTCTATTGTCGAAAGCTGCCCTGTGCAGGGGGAGGACTTCCTGTGTTTTTCAACACTGGGAGGCAGATGAAAGATGGGAGTTGGAACTTCCTGTTTTGAGAAAGCCTTTTTTTAAACTATTTTTTTGTCCATTATGCAATGATCTGAGGGACTCACAGTCCTGGCTACATATTTCATATAGACATCAGTTTTGTGTGGATACCAATCAGGATATTTGGAAGGTTTATAGTACCTTTATATGCTGAATTTAAGATGTTAGTGATGGTGGTTGTATCTATAATGTGAACTGAGCTTCCCCTGGGATCTGAAGTCCTAACAAAATCAGGAGTTTGTCTCCCCTGCCATAGGGAGACAAACAAACGTGGGTTTTTAACCCATCACTTTCTTTGTAATGCGTTTTCTCTCTCTCTCTCTCTCTCCTCCCCAAATGGCAGCAAAGATCCTGTCCCAGTCCGCGCCCCACTGATACCTCTGCAGTTGCCCAAAAAACTCTACTTCTGTTTCACTCCAGAAATCAAACGTGACATCGAACATGCCAAACAGAACCTGGACATGTGAGTGTGTGTGTGTTTGAGAGTGGCATCACAATCAGAGTGGGATTTGGGCAGAACAGGCTGCAGAAGGAGGAGAACCACGGCCAAATTGGAGACAACGCTGTGGTCTCGTTCTTGAGCGTTTCCCAGTGTGAAAACCAGGTCCATCTTGCTCCTTGCGCTGGGTTTCCATCCAGAGCTCCCTGCAACAGCTCAGGGAAGAAGAACACAGTGCTCCTTGTTTCTCCCCATTAAGCTTTGTCTCTCAGCTTCAGGGTCGCACAGACCTGGCTGTCGCAAGGGGAGCAGAATGTTCTTTTGTACCAAACAGATGTTTTTTTTAGGGACAGGTTGAGTTGAGGTTAAGTCGGAGCTGGTGAGGCTGAGGCTGTACAATGTGTCCCTCTGTTTCCTATCCGCCACCTCCATTTGCATATGAAAGGCAGCGCATGGGAAGCTGCAATTTACCCGGGATGTGTAACAGAGGCCTCTTAGGAACGCAGGAAGCAGCCCTCTTCCACGAGAACAGAAGAATCCACGGCTGGATTAGGCCAAAGGCCTATCTAGCCTGACATCCTGTTTTCAAAGCGGCCAAACAAATGCCCATGGGAAGCCCACGGACAGGAACTGAGCGCAACAGTGCTCTCCCAGTATTCAGAAGGTGGTTTTTCATAGCCTAAGACCTCCAGATATAGGGCGCTTTATAAATTCAATAAAAAAATTAAATCATGGGTAGCCTTACCCTCCATGAATTGGTCTAATCCTCTTTCCAAGCCATCCAACTTGGCCATCGCTGCCTTTCGTGGGAGCGACTGCCATCGTTTAACCATGTGCAGTGTGAAAAAAGTATTTCCTTTCCCCCCCCCTCGTCCTGAATCTTCCCACATTCAGCTTCCTCGGATATCTCCCGAGTTCTAATGTTGTGTGAAAGGGGCAAAAAACATCTTCCTGTCGACATCTCCTCTCCCTCCCCACCCCGCTTACTTGCCTTCCCCCAACTTGTATGACCCCCAATATATATGATCCACTTTGGGGGTCATACAACTGCCCTCTCTACACACAGAGCACACAAAAAAGATATTTATTCATTCTCTCTCTCTCTCTCTCTCTCTCTCTCACACACACACACACACACATACCCTGACACACAATTGTACACTGACAGTTTTCCAGTGTGGCAAATATATATGATCCACTTTGGGGGTCATACAACTGCCCTCTCTACACACAGAGCACACAAAATAGATCTTTATTCATGCTCTCTCTCTCTCCCTCTCTCTCTCTCACATCCACACACCCACCCTTTGATCGTTTTGGATCATTCCCATGTCCGACTGTTGCCCATCTAGTCTACCTGAGCATTGTCTGGATAGCAGTGGCTCTCAGTGTCTTGGGCTGCTATACAGGTGAAACTCGAAAAATTAGAATATCTATTTAATTGAGGACACCAACCCAGAGCGAACTATGTCTGTAGCCAAATTTTGTTACCATGCGGCAAGTCTGAGACACGTCGTGACATCAACTAACAACAGCGATGAAGCCGTCCACCAAGCCATAGCGGATAATACCTAAATGGAATTATTTCCCATTAAATTTTTAGCTTAATTTTAATCTAATACGAGATTTGAGATAGTATTGTTAGAAGACGATATTTAAGAAATATTTACCGTTTTATTTTTCTTTTGCTGGTCTACGGCCGTAATAAAGATATTATTAAATTAGGATATCGTGGAAAAGTCCATTTATGTAAGCAATTGTTTTCATTAGCTACTGGAGTTTAATATATGAGATACTCATGACATGCAAAGTGAGATATGTCAAGCCTTTATTTGTTATAATTGTGATGATTATGGCGCGTACAGCTGATGAAAACCCCAAAGTTGAAATTGTTAATTTGGGGTTCTCATCAGCTGTATGCCATAATCATCACAATTATAACAAATAAAGGCTTGACATATCTCGCTTTGCCTGTCGTGAGTCTATTTCATATATTAGTTTCACCTTTTAAGTTGAATTACTGAAAGAAATGAACCTTTCCACGATATTCTAATTTTTTGAGTTTCACCAGTAGGCAAAACCTGGTCCCAAAGGGTTCAGAGCTTTGAAGTTTCGTACCAGAAATCCTTTCAGTTCTGGGTGCAGAAACAGCACAACTGACGCAAAATTCTAGCGGCGGAATTTTGCACTGGCTGAAGATTCTACCGTGCTGCACTGTGGCATTTAAGCTGGCCTCGGAAGATGATACGATAAGGTACATAGTGGGATCCTGGTATAGCAAGGGGGTGTAAGCTGCAGCTGAGGGTTGTTGGCTAATCAGGCTGCCTCCCTTTTCTCTTTTATCACAGTCTCATCACCGACCTGGACATCAGCTGTTTCACTTACTGCAGGTTTGGCAAGGAGCTTCTCAAACGCCTTAGGCTGAGCCCAGACTCTGTCCTGCAGGTGGCACTGCAGCTAGCCTATTACAGGTGAGGTGACTGCCTTGACAGGTAGAATTACAGAATTGTAGAGCTGGAAAGGGACCCTGAGGTTCATCTAGTCCCAACCAGCTGTCTCAAAACCACTACACCAGAACCAGTGTGGTGTAGTGGTTAAGAGTGGTAGACTTGTAATCTGGTGAACCGGGTTCGTGTCTCCGCTCCTCCACATGCAGCTGCTGGGTGACCTTGGGCTAGTCACACTTCTTTGAAGTCTCTCAGCCCCACTCACCACACAGAGTGTTTGTTGTGGGGGAGGAAGAGAAAGGAGAACGTTAGCCGGTTTGAGACTCCTTCGGGTAGTGAAAAGCGGGATATCAAATCCAAACTCTTCTTCTTCAAACGGGGATTGAACCAGCAACCTTGGTGTGATCAGCACCATGCTCAGACCGACTTGAGCTATCCAGGAATGAAGCCGGCTTTAGGGAATGTTACATGGAAGGTGCTGTCCTGTTTTTCCAGAAAGAGGTGCAAGTTGGCATCAGAATGTGCTTTTGTATATGTGGAATTGCTCATCTGAGGAAGGGCGCGTTTGTGTGCCTTGCGCAGGAGGGCTGTGTGTTTGTGTCGTTGTGCCTGACTGCTGTGCCTTCCTTAGGGCACATGGGGAGCTGTGCGCAACCGCCGAGTCGGCCTCTCTCCGTCGCTTCCACCGCGGCCGGACGGAGACCATTCGCTCCACTACCTCTGCCGCACTGGCCTTTGTCCGAGCTATGGCTGACGACGACTGTCAGGTATGTATCCAGCCCCTGCTTCCTAAGGAGGCCTGAAAGGACAAGAGTGGACCCCCGCAGTAACTTTGGATATGATGAATTGTGGCCTAGAGTGTTGAACCAGGACCTGGGAGACTAGGCCACACTCACACCATGCATTTCAAGTCCTATTATATAACCTATCATCAATGGTCATGGCTTCCGGCCCTCTCAGAGAGAGAACCCATGGGAAACGTAGCTGGCTAAGGGTGCTGAGAGTTGTTCCCCTCTTCCCCTCACAGAGCTACAATTCCCAGAGTTCCCTGCAAAGAGGGATGGATTGTCAGGTGATTCTACTGCCTTGAATTTGGGGAGCGGGGGTGGATTGGAAAGATGGCATTCTCTGTGGCAGACCCTAAGTTGTGGAATTCCCCCCTCCCCACAGAGGTGCACCTGACACCTTCATTATGTAATAATAATAATAATAATAATAATAATAATAATAATAATAATAATAATATCATTTGTACCCTGTCCACTCTAGGCAGCCTCACAACAAAATATAGAAACACAGTAAAAACCGTACGCAGTTTTGCAAAAGACTCCCTACTTCACCCCTGACCTTTGACATCTGAGATAAATATTTTTTAGGTCCCAGCCTATTCTCTTGACTACAATTTATTTTGTGAATTGTATTTTTTTTAATGTTGTAAGCCACCCTGCGACTTCATGGACTAGAAGCTGCAGAACTGTGAGTTGAACCCCATAAAACCGGGGCTTTTCCTCTTTGCAAAAGAAGCTGCACCCCTTTCAGCTGATCCTCAAAAAAACAGGGCTTTTCCCTTTGCAAAAGAAGCTGCACCACTTTCAGCTGATCCTCAAAAAAATAGGGCTTTCCCCCTTTCCTCCTCTAAAAACTAGGTGTGTCTTATGTTCAGGTGCGTCTTATTGAGCGAAAAAATACGGTAATTTCAGGGTGGATCTGTTCTGACTATAACCTAGTAATGAATAATGGCAATAGGCAAATATCGCCTATTATTATTATTATTATTATTATTATTATTATTATTTGTGTGTGAGAGACTTGGAACTTCCTGCCCTCCATCTGTGATCCATTTCCTCCTCTTCTGCACACTAGGCTCCGGAAAGATTGTCTTTGCTGAAGAAAGCAGTCGAGGTCCACAGCACCCTCACAGAGCAGGTAACAAAATCCCCCCGTACAGGAGTCGCTTGGTTGCATAAAGAATGGACACAGGGAGAACTTACTGCCTCCTTTTACAGCTCACTTTGAATGACTAATTTCCCCTCTCTACTTTTTTCCTGACGCTTTCCTTCTCTTTGTGCGACTTGTGTTTTTATTTAGCTTGCAAGCCCGTTGCCATGCATACTCTCACTTTCTCTCTAATTGATGTGAGCGGCAGTGGGATACACAAATCGTCTGAAAAGTAAGATTTAAAAAATGTACCGTATTTTTCGCTCCATAAGACACACTTTTTTCCTCCTAAAAAGTAAGGGGAAATATCTGTGCGTCTTATGGGGCGAATGGTGGTCCCTGGAGCTGGATTGCCCAGGGGCCAAAAGAGGATCATGCTCTTTTGAAAAGGGGGTGTTGAAAGGACCCCGCTCAGCAGCTGATCAGCAAGAGATCGGGAGAGAGATAAGAGTCCCGGCTCCCTTTCAGCCCCGCCCTCCTTTGTTGAATGTGCTGCAGAGGAAGGTTGTTTGTTTCCCCAGCGACATGTGACTGGCTGATTAGATTATCTGTCTGGAAACTGTAGAAAAGGCTCCCTTTCCTTTAGAAGCTGCAGAAATGTGAGTTGAACCCCATAAAAACAGGGCTTTTCCTCTTTGCTTTCCCCCCTTTTGCCAAAAAGCTGCAAAACTTTTAGCTGATCCTCAAAAAAACAGGGTTTTTCCCTTTGCAAAAAAAGCTGCAAAACTTTTAGCTGATCCTCAAAAAAAACAGGGCTTTTAGAGGAGGAAAACCAGAAAAATATTTTTTCCTGGGTTTCCTCCTCTAAAAACGAGGTTTCCTCCTCTATGGTCCGGTGCGCCCTATGGAGCAAAAAATACGGTAACCAACAAACAAGGGACTCGGTGAGGAGTTCGGCCGGACTTGTGTCTTCCTGTTGGTAGCGAATGGGAAGCTCACTGTTGGAAATTCTGCTACAAGACAAAATGGCAGCAGGATTCTTTCTTTTAAAAACACATAAAGTGTGTTTCTTGTTGGGAAGTAATCTGGCGCTGAGTGAAAGAAGGCCTGATTTTGTGTGTGTTAAAAAAGAAAAGAAAACCTTGTTACGTGTAGGCCTGAGGAACTGCAGGTGACAATTAGGGCGTAATTAGATGAAACAGTAAATCTTGGGCTGGATCCCTTCTTACAGTATTTGAAAAGAACAAAAAAGGTTTGGTGGGTGGGAGCTGGGGGGAAAGGAATTCAGACCAGCTCCATAGTGCTACAGGAAGTGCGTTTAAATTATTTTGCCTGTGCTGTTTTTCTGATTTGCTTTCTTCTCCACACCCTTTCCAAAATATTGTAGATTGTGAATCTCCAACTGTAACATCTTAGATATATTTAAAGCTCCTCTGACACCCTGTGATGACATGGTGGGGGTTGCAGGACAAGCTATTTTTAGGTGGTAGTTCGGGGGGAGCTCTTGTTTTGAAACAAACAGCACAATAGCAGCCCGTGGTGACAGAGCAACACCAAGGGAAGTGTGGAGGAAAACCATGGTTTGCCTTGTCCTGAGTCCAGGCTCCTTTTTTAAGAAAACAAGAGCCCACAGGCAGGGGCGTAGCAAGGTAAATTGGTACCCGGGGGCAAAAAAAAAAAGTCAACCCCCCCCCCCGAGGCATGGGAAGGTCAGGTGGTACCTGGTGCGGAAAATTTCTTGTCAAAACCCCCCCCCATTGATTCCCGCACCCCGCAAAAATGGTTTTACGTTATTTCATATTTTCTTACAAAGGAATAATAACAAGTAATAATAAAAAACCTTTTATTTATATCCCACGCTCCCCGGCCAAAGTCGGGCTCAGGGTGGCTAACATCAGATTCATAACATTGGTATAAAAATCAAACAATAATTAAATTACCTCCTAAAAACATCTCAGAATCAAATTAAAGTCTAATTAGATGGCTTTCCACAGGGTTGGGAAACGGTACGTGTTCTCTGAACTGAAATTTCAGCCTTCACGACGTAGGAAAACAGCCAAGTGAACAGCTTATTTTGGTGGAAGAGGGTCAAGATATTAACCGATATGCATGAAATTTCATATATAGCTATATAATCCCTAGTATAGTAAGATAAGACCTTTGGAGCAGGCATTAAAAAAAAGTAGTCAATTTTTTTTTTAGTATATGTGCTGCCGAAGCGAGCACGTCAATTTTTTTTTTTAATTTCCCTTGATAATTTGTCACCCCCTCCATTATGGAACCCGGGGCAACCCGCCCCCCTCACCCCCCCCTTGCTATGCCCCTGCCCACAGGTATCAAGCAATAGAAATATAACTGTACAGCATTGCTGGATAAGCAAGCTCACCCTTTCTTCTCTAGCTGCGTCCGGAACGCATGCAAGCTTTGGGGTGCCTTCGAACAGCGGCATCACGAAGTCTGCTTCCCATTGAGCACTGGGGAACCATCAGTCCTCTGATTCTCTTTCAGGCTCTGGCTGGGCAAGGCATCGACCGCCATTTGCTGGGGATGAAGCTGGAGGCCATTGCCGATGGCTTCCGGGTGCCAGAGCTTTTCATGGACACTTCCTACGCCGTGGCGTCTCACTGGAAACTCTCCACGGGACAGGTAGAGCCTGCTAGGCCTCCACATTCCTGTGTAGCTCAAGCTCGAGAGTCCCGTTCATCTTCTTTGAGTCCCTAATTATATGTCCCAATGACATTTATTTATAAAAATCCTTGTGTACAGCAATTTCCTTTAAAAAAAAATTAACTGGTATATATTCACCGTTGGTCAACAGTCCAATGTTTCCCAAACTTGGGTCTCCAGCCATTTTTGGACTACGGTTCCCATCATCCCTGACCACTGGTCCCGCTAGCTAGGGATGATGGGAGTTGTAGTCGAAAAACAGCTGGAGGCCCAAGTTTGGGAAACGCTGGTCTACACGGACTGGCAGTGGCCCTCCAAGGTTTCAAACCGGGCTGTGTGTCCCAACCCTACCCAGAGGTGCTAAGGGTCGAACCTGGGACCTTTTGCATGAAAAATGTGTGCCGTACCACAGAGCCGTGGCCCTTGTGTTGTGACTTTTCAAGCGCCTCCTCACACGTAAACCTCCTTGGTTGCCAAGGCCTTCTGCAAAAATTCTGCTCCGCGTTTCATTCTTAGAATCTGTGGGTGTGCGGAGCAGGGCCTTGTCAGTGACTGCACCATGATTGTGGGGTGCTCTTCCTCCGGTGGCATGACAAGCAACATCCCTTTAAAAAAAAACAACAACACCCACCCCAATTCTTATTACAATTTTAGTCATACCTTTTCCTAATGGAGCTCGAGGCAACGTTTAAGATTCTCTATCCTTCCTCCGCTTATTCTTACCAATATGGTGAAGAAGGTCCAGTTGAGAGGAAGAGGTCAAACGTCACCTAGTTAGCTTCATGGCTGAGTGAGAATTGGAATCTGGTGCTCCTCCTACACAAGATTTTCCTGCACCAAGTGAAATAAAACATGCTTGTTCCACCAGACAGACTTAGGAATCGGCGTGTTGCTATTGAGGCTGGTGGTTACTACTGAAGAACTTTGTTTGTTTGTTTTACTTCCTTTGTGGTTTGTGGAATATTGTTGTTTATGTCATTCTTAATGTGGAAAAACAGCCAGTACTGTATTTTTCGCTCCATAAGACACACTTTTTCCCTCCTAAAAAGTAAGGGGAAATATCTGTGCGTCTTATGGAGTGAATGGTGGTCCCTGGAGCTGGATTGCCCAGGGGCCAAAAGAGGATCATGCTTTTTATTTTACAAAGAGAAAAGGGGGTGTTGAAAGGACCCCGCTCAGCAGCTGATCAGCAAGAGATCGGGAGAGAGGTAAGAGTCCCGGCTCCCTTTCAGCCCCGCCCCCCCTTGTTGAATCCGCTGCAGAGGGAGGTTGTTTGTTTCCCCAGCGACATGTGACTGGCTGATTAGATTATCTGTCTGGAAACTGTAGAAAAGGCTCCCTTTCCTTTAGAAGCTGCAGAAATGTGAGTTGAACCCCATAAAAACCGGGCTTTTCCTCTTTGCTTTTCCCCCTTTGCAAAAAAAGCTGCAAAACTTTTAGCTGATCCTCAAAAAAACCAGGGCTTTTCCCTTTGCAAAAAAGCTGCAAAACTTTTAGCTGATCCTCAAAAAAACAGGGCTTTTAGAGGAGGAAAACCAGAAAAAAAATGTTTCCTCCTCTAAAAACGAGGTGCGCCCTATGGTCGATGCACCCTATGGAGCAAAAAATACGGTACTTTAAAGAGGAAGAAGTAACAAGGGGTGGTGATGATTTACGGGTCGCATTTTATTTTTCCTCCCTCAGGTAGCTGCCCGCACAGATTGTGTGATGTGCTACGGGCCGCTGGTCCCCAACGGCTATGCTGTCTGCTACAACCCTCTGCCTACCCATGTTAACTTTGCTGTCACTGCCTTCAATTGTTGCCAGGAGACCAATGCTGAGCATCTGGCTGGTAGCATCCGGAAGGCCCTGGATGATATGGGAGCTTTGCTGGGGAACTGGGGAGTTGGGAGCCAACAAAGGCAACCTTGAGAAGACACCCTATACCTCAACGTTTCCTCACCTTGGACCAGAGAGAAGATCCTCTCTGCCTCAGGCCAGCACTTGCCACCCATAATTCCAAGCACCTCAGGCCAAAAAATCTGTACTCTTTGTGCCAAAGCTTGTTATCCTCTAAGCCTTTCCTTATCCAGAATGCCCTTTGTAACACTCTAGAGGGGGGGGGGGGAAGCAGCTTTCTTTTTTTCCTACAAAGTCTTAATTCGAAGCCAAATCTAATTTATTTCCACGTGGAATAATGAAATAAATGGTTCTTTCAGGAAAATGCTTGTCTTTCATGTTTGGGGAGGGATGAAAAAAAAACATGGCGGACACACATGCATGAGGTGAAGAAACGGATCAACTGTCCCTCCTCTGTGGGCCCGTTTTCCTATCTGTGTAACGGGAGCATAGTCCGGGATTTCTCAAAGGATGCTTATCGCCACGCCAAGTCATATAAACACATTTTGTATCTCCGTCTTCTCGAAATATAACGGAGCACGTTGTGGTTTCTCAAGCTGCCGTGCCGACAGCAATTCTTCACAGCTTCTTAACGGGCAGTTATCTTCAAGCAAGTTCTTGTGCCACCTCTCTTTAGCAAGAGTTAACCAGCAAGTTTCACAAAGGTGGTGTAACTCTTGAGCAACCCCCAATTCCCCTCCTCAAGAGCTCAAATTTCTAGAGTGGTTTAATACTCAAGTCTCTATAGGGAATTCTGGGAATTGTATCTGTGGGAGGGCAATAGGGGGTCTCCTAACCATTTTCAGCACCCTTAGCAAACCCAAGGGTGTTTAATGTGCTACGACTCTTAAAAAGAGAGAGTGCAGATGTGGCCTATGTGTCATAAGTGGATTATAGGATTACAGGGACGCGGGTGGCGCTGTGGTCTAAACCACTGAGCCCATTGAGCTTGCCGATCAGGTTGGCGGTTCAAATCCCCATGCGGAGCGAGCTCCCGTTGCTCTGTCCCAGCTCCTGCCAACCTAGCAGTTTGAAAGCATGCCAGCGCAAGTAGATAACTGCGTCGGGAAGGTGAATGGCATTTCCGTGCATTCCTGTTTCCATCAGTGTCCCGTTGCACCAGAAGCTGTCTAGTCATGCTGGCCACATGACCCAGAAAGCTGTCTGTGGACAAACGTCGCCTCCCTTAGCCTGAAAGTGAAATGAGCGCTGCAACCCCAAGTCACCTTTAACTGGACTTAACCATCCAAGGGTCCATTACCCCCCTTTAAAAAAAAATCTTACAGGGTTATACTTTTATCTTAATTAGGAATGGGGACGAACGTGTCCCAAGTATTTTCTTCGCAGCCGTTTTGCTGTCTTACTGCAACTTTGCACATCACAGCAAAAGGCAGATTTCTGTGTTTCCAAAGCCAGTCAAAAATATATTTTTTTTAAAAAAAATGCACATTTGTATAGTTTGTCTCCTCTCCCCACTTATTTAATTGTCCTTAGGGCGATGTAAGGCATGGCACATATTCTGTGGTGGCAGCCAATTCACACATGACGTCAACCTGCAAGGATGCACTCATTCAGGAATGAACATGCATGTGTAGAAACAGATCAGTGTACAGTGATCAAGTGTTATTTATTCGTTTATTTCCTGCCTTTTCGCTTGATGGGACACAAGTGTGAAGCAGCCCAGAGTTGTCCTTCAAATGTTACAAGCCGTGCATCGTCGCCCTGTACAGTGGTACCTCAGGTTACAGACTCCGCTAACCCAGAAATAGTACCTCGGGTTAAGAACTTTGCTTCAGGATGAGAACAGAAATCGTGCGGCGGCAGCGGGAGGTCCCATTAGCTAAAGTGGTACCTCAGGTTAAGAACGGTTTCAGGTTAATAACGGACTAACGGAACGAATTAAGTTTGTAACCCGAGGTACCACTGTAATGGAAATGCCAAAACCTGCCATTGCTGTAACATATGAAGCATTGCAATGAAAGAATTTCAAGTGGATTGGTGACCATCTTCCTTCAAAATTATGGGAAGGGCTTTGTATGCCAGCTTCAATGTTTCCTTCATTTGGTTTTTAATTCCAGTATAAACAGGACTCTGTTTTCGCACCCAATCTCTCTCTCTCTCACACACACACTTTTAATTCTTCTCTATAATAATAATAATTTATTATTTGTTCCCCAGCCACTCTAGGCGGCTCCCAAACGAATGTTAAAACAATACAGCATTAGATATTAAAAACGTCCCTAAACAGGGCTGCCTTCAGATGTCTCTTAAAAATAGGATAGCTGCTTATTTCTTTGACATCTGATGGAAGCATGTTCCACAGGGTGGGCGCCACTACCGAAAAGGCCCTCTGTCTGGTTCCCTGTAACCTCACCTCTCGCAATGAGGGAACCGCCAGAAGGCCCTCTCTAAGATGTGGAGGAAAAAGGAAAACCGGGACAATCTGGGATCTAGAAACCGAGATGGCTTCTGTAATTCCAGGAGTGTCCCTGGAAAACTGGGAGACTTTTGAGGGAGGAATCCACAAGGGAGGAAGCAGCAACAGTTCTGTGCAGATCTGGCAAAGAAACAAAAGACAACCTTGAAGGAGTTCATGTTTGTTTATTTTTCATAGCTATTTCTCCATTTCATTTGTAAGAAAAACAAATCGAGGAAAGCTGCTGAAAGAGGTCTGAGGCAGTGACACTTTGTGGAGCTCGGCTGGTGGGAGCTGCTGCGTGTGGGAAGAGGAAGGAGAGGGATTTGCGGGTGGGGCCCGTGAGCCCCAGAGCTGTTTTCTTTCTTGGCATCCTTTGCCCACCCCTTTGGCAGCCCCAAAACAGGAAGTGGCCCAGGAAGAAATGGGGAGGGGGGCAGGTCTTCAAGGCCCCCCGAAGCAGCTAAAGAGGAGCCTGCATTGCTCGATATACACAACAGACGTCATCATATTACAAAAACACCTCAATTAAAAAAAGGAAGAACGTGGATGTTTCCATGCGGAGAGGCCTTCTCTATGAGCACTTCGCAGACTCCTTCTCCTGTTCGATGGCTGAAAGAGAAGGAGGAACTGTTAGCGCTATGGCAAGTGTTAAACATTGTGTGTTTTGCATTATTCAACTTTTTTAAATCTTTCCTATATTCCTCCCTGCATTGCTGCAATTCCATACAAATAATCTAGACAATTCCATACAATTACTGCTTTTGGTTTCCTTTGTTTGTATCTCTCCTGCATTGGAAGAAGTTACCTACGTGACCATACACTTAGTCTTACTTTTTCTTTTCTTTCTTCTTTTTTCCTCCCCCCATTTCTACTTTTTGTGGTTTTTATTTTTGTTGTTTCTGTTTTTTGTTTGTTTGTTTGTTACCTTTTGTGGTTGTTGTTATTCCTTTGTATTTGTATCTGTGAAAGGTTTTTAAACTCGTTGTGAAATTGTTAAATCTAAATAAAGTTGATAAACCTCAAAAAAAAAAAACAACGTGTGTTTTGCAACTGGCATGGGTCCAATTGTGACCACGTGGAGATCTCTAGGTGCCAGGTTAGCTAGCGAAAGGCTGACCCCTCCATCTTTCTTATGCAGGTAAGCAGAAGGGCATATTTACTGCATTCATATCCCACCTTTTTCTCCAAGGAGTACATGGTTCACCCCCATCCTCAGTTAATCCCTACAACGACCCTGTGAGGTAGGTTAAGAGGCTGTGAGCTTCATGACTGAGTGGGGACTTGAACCCTGATCTCTCACTCGATAACCACTACACCACACTGGCTTCCTAGAGTACTTCTGCTATGGGGCAGCTTTGTAAATTAGGTAGGTAAATATGGACAAAGTAAAATGTCACTTAAGAGAAGGAATTGAAGTATCTTCCTGGAAGCCTGAATTTGTTTTACTGTGGATTTTTTTTTATTTGATATTTTAATGAGTTGTCAACAGCTTGGCGATTTTTTTCTATAAATTGTAAAGCAGTACGGCAATGAAATGGAAAATAATAATAATAAACTCCACTGGGTGGGGGGGAAATGGCACCTAGGCATTGGGGCAACCGTAATCTAGATTAAAGATGCAATTTGCTTATATAAACGATTAGCTTATATACCCGTGTTTCTAACGATGATATGAATGTATTGCTTATGGACACAGACTTTGGAAAAATATACTGACATTTGGTACAAGCTTATATAGCATATAGTAGGTTAATAATAATCATGTATGTATTAGGAAAGAAATCAGCCCTGAATGGTCACTGGAAGGACAGATCCTGAAGTTGAGGCTCCAGTACTTTGGCCACCTCATGAGAAGAGAAGACTCCCTGGAAAAGACCCTGATGTTGGGAAAGATGGAGGGCACAAGGAGAAGGGGACGACAGAGGATGAGATGGTTGGACAGTGTTCTCGAAGCGACTAGCATGAGTTTGGCCAAACTGCGGGAGGCAGTGAAAGATAGGTGTGCCTGGCGTGCTTTGGTCCATGGGGTCACGAAGAGTCAGACACGACTGAACAACAACAACATAATAATGTATTCAAATGTAACCGATTCTACGCATTGGATTATACTATACCTTCCTTATTGTATTTTTTGTAATAAAATAAAAAACACAATTTTCTTTCATCACTTATTTTGTATAACTGAAATTCTTTTTAAAAAATACTAATAAAAAGTGGGTCTTTGGGGGCATGCAGGCCTCACTCAGCCAGCCAGCCGAGTGCAAATACTCTCCTTCAGGTGGGGCCCTGAGATGCCCAGACATGCTCAGCAGCCAGATTCCTGTCAGATGATGTCGATTATGTCGACAGAAAGCAGCAACAGCCCCTCTGCTGCCACAGGATACTCCTCCTTACCAGGAACCAGAAGTAGAGGAAAGAGGAATCCAGTTTTATCCGGAGCGCCAATCCCAGGGGTGGGGCCGCTGAATGCAGAACAAGCCCGGCCAGGGGTCAGGCAGTCTCAAGGCGCTGCTCTGGGACTCTCAAGCAGCACCAGCCTGCCCTGGGCTTTCCCAGCAGCACCAGACTCTGGTCAGACCCTGTTCAGTATTGTCTACACTGACTGGCAGCAATGGCTCTCTGTGGTTTCAGGCAGGGACCTCTCTTGCCCACCCCCCACCACCCGGAGATGCCGGTGAACTGGGCGAGCTACACGGGCCCTTGCTTGAAGCTGCAACCAGCTGCTCCCCCCCCCCAAACCAGCCATGGGTCTAGTTTGCCCTTCCCCAGTTGCAAAGCTTCCGCCTGCAAACTGATTGTTAGTTTCTTTCTCCTCGTGGCTGGAGGGAAACCAGAGTCGCAGTTACGCCCGCAGGGAACGCTCTGTCCCAGGAAACACTTACTCTCCTTGGAAGGAAGCGTGTTCTTCTCCTCCGTGTTGGTTTTCTTGAGCTTCTTCTTATCAAACTTCTCCACTTCGGAGAGATCGGGTTTGTCACACATCTTGGCCACCGGGAAGCGAGATGACAACTTGAGAACTACAAGAAAGCACAGAGATTTCCGTTAAGGGGGGGGGGTAGGCAGCACCCAAACAGCAGAAAGGCAAACACACACACCCCCTGGGTGGATTTGATTTACATCAAACTGATTTCAATCACGATTTAAATCACTGGTCAGTAAGGCTCAGGGTGGATTTAAATAAAAAAAATCGATTTAAATTTAAAAAATCAGATTTTTTTGATTTAAATCGGATTTTTTTTTATTTTCGTGATTTAAATCAAATCCACCCTGCACCCCCCCCCATACACACCTTTAACTAGGCTTTATTTCACCTGGGTCAAAGACCTGGGTTTGGCACCCCCCATTCAGATAAGACATGCACAAGTGTGCGCAAACACCCAACACATTTGTTCTTAAAGGGCATAAAACGTAATTTGAAATCACAGAATTGTAGAGTTGGAAGGGACCCCAAGAGTCATGTAGTCCAACTCCTTGCAGTGCACCAATCTCAACTAGATCGTACATGACAGACGACCATCCAACCTCTGCTTAAAAACCTCTGAGGAAGGAGAGCCCAAGGGAGTCCGTTCCACTGTCAAGCAGCCAGTGTGAGAGAGCCAGTGTGGTTAAGAGCGGTAGACTCGTAATCTGGGGAACCGGGTTCGCGTCTCCGCTCCTCCACGTGCAGCTGCTGGGTGACCTTGGGCTAGTCACACTTCTTTGGAGTCTCTCAGCCCCACTCACCTCACAGAGTGTTTGTTGTGGGGGAGGAAGGGAAAGGAGAATGTTAGCCGCTTTGAGACTCCTTCGGGTAGTGATAAAGCGGGATATCAAATCCAAACTCCTCCTCTTCTTCTCTTGTTGTCAGAAACTTCCTCCTGATTTTTAATAATCTCCTTTCTTGGAGCCATTGCTTCGAGTCCTTACCCTCAAGAGCAGGAGAAAACAAGCTTCTTCCCTCTTCCACACGACAGCCCTTAAGGTATCTGAATACGGGTGTCCTATCTCCTCTCAATCTCCCCTTCTCCCCCCAGGCTAAACAAACTGCTCCTTCGACTGTTCCCCTCACTTGATCATCTTGGTTGCCCTCCTCCGCACATGTTCCAGCTTGTCAACATCCTTAAAGTGTGGCGCCCAGAACTGGACCCTTGCCTTTCCCTGCAAGACTAATTGCAGCCGGTTAAGAGTCATCAACAGGTTTTCCACACCTATCAGCTGATCACCCATTCCCACCACCCTCTGAGTAATACCCCTCCCCACTCCCTCACTATATTTAAGGATCTGGTGACTTCTGTTTCAGTGTATCTGAAGAAGTGTGCATGCACACGAAAGCTCATACCAAGAACAAACTCAGTTGGTCTCTAAGGTGCTACTGGAAAGAATTTTCTATTTTGTTTTGACTATGGCAGAGCAGCACGGCTACCCACCTGTAACTAGAACTGGACACAGTATTCAAAGTCTGGTCTGACCAAGGCAGAATAGAATAGTACTATTGCTTGATCTGGACACCATACTCCTGTTGACGGAGCCTGGAGGAACATTCGCTTTTTTTTGCTGCTGCAGCACATGTTAAGCTTGTGGTCCACGAAAACCCTAGATCCTTTTCATGTGTACTGTAAGGTGTGTGTCCCCCATCTTATATTAGTGCAGCTGGTTCTTTGCCAGCCACATGCTCCTCCCACCCCCCACCCCTGCTCAGTGTGAGGTGGGGAGCCTGCAGCTGGTCCACATAGCCCCTATATTGAATAGCCTTGTGCCCTTGTTGCTCCCGCGGCCAGTGGGAGCCTTGCATGAAATGTTTTTTATTTGCTGTTTTTCATTCAAAGGAATCCCAAAGTGGCTTACAAATAACAACCACGATAAAACGCAATAGAACGTATGTGATTAACAAACTGATACAGCATTTATAATCCATAAAGCAGTATCAGAATTAATTGAGACTAAGTACTGTTAAGTCAATACACAGTCTCCATGCGCCTATGACTCACATTTCATTCTACTTGCGCTCGATAAAATACACACAAACTCAATGCCCTGCCAAGGTAGCAACTCCCTTTTGAAGGAGGGGCAGCACAGGTGAAATCGAACACCCTCAAAGGCAAACAAAAGTCTCTACCCCTCAGTGTTTTTCCACTGGAAACAGCTCTCTCTTTCCTGCTCTGGAGGGTAGGACTCGAACCAAGGGCTTCAAGTGACAAGAAACGAGATTCCGGCTGAACACCAGAACTTTCTGACAGTAAGAGTCGTTTGATAGTGGAACAGACTCTCTGGGAGTGTAGACTCCTTCCTAGGAGGTTTTAAAGCAGTTGTGTGGCCACCTGTCATGGATGCTTTACTTAAGATTCCTGCATCGCAGGGGGTTGGAATAGATGACCCTCGGGGTCCCTTCCAACCCTATGATTCTGTGATGGCTCCTAGGTCTCTGGAGGGTGTGGCAAGGCAGCTGGAAAAAGCCATTATGTACTGTGCAACACAATATCTCTCCCCTCACTATTGACATAGTTATGTCATCATACTATTACAAAGCGTTATCAGGCTGGAAGCAACATACTGGAGAGATTTTTTTAAAAAAATCCTATTGTTCAAGGTGCATGTCGTTCGAAAGTTCTGCAGCGTCCCTCCTCCCTAGCTGCTCCCGTTGCCCGACGGCTGAAGCAAGTCAGTCTGGTCGTCTGAACGCAAGCTTGGGTTTCGCTTCCTCCAAACAGCAGCACAAGTGCTCGATGGCCCCAAACCGGGCCACAGGGAGGGTCCCAACCCAAACTGCAAATCAGGCATGCACCGAATTCGGCATGCATGCACCGAATTTGCCGGACACACCCACAGATCCTGCACCTCGCAGCAGCAAGGGAAATGCTTAATCCCACGTCAACGTCGGCCAAGCATTTCGAAAGCATGTGCATGCCCCCCTCCCTCGCCATAACGCGCCCGCCCGAAGGGTCCCACCCAGCGCCACGCCCAGGGAGATCAAAGCAAGGAGAGCCCCCCCCTCCCCGGGCTTTGCAACCTCCCGCCACGCGCCCCTCGACGGCACAGCCCAACAGCTCCCCCGGGCACAAAGCTCCGGCCACCGCCCCTCTTTCTCTCCGCTACCTTCAGCTGTCTGCAAACCTCGAACTGATCCGCACCGCGCTCTCCGAAGGCAACGTGTCCGGGGCGGCCCTTTTATAGCTGGCGTCGAGCCGCGCGGCACGCCGGGAAGTGTAGTCCCCTCGCCTCGCTGGGCTGCGGCGGCCGCGGCGGAGAAAACTACGCGCCCCAGGGCTGGATGGGGCGGGCCCGCCTCCCCGCCCGCTCCTCGGGAGGGCATGCCCGAGCTGGCAGAGGCAGCACGTGGCCGCCAAGTGGGGCCGATAAGGCGGGTGGGGTTTTTTTCTGATTGCCCAACCCTAGTGTTGAAAGGGGACACCAGAAGTCATCTAGTCCAACCCCCCAGCAAGGCAGGAATCGCAAAGCATCCAAGGAGAAGCCTTCCCTCGGAAGTCTTTGCCTTCCGAGGGAGTCTCGCCTTGCGGCCCCTGCCAGCCCCGTCTTGGTCCACTAGCGAGGATGCAGCGGCAGCTGCATTGTGGCGCCCCTCCCAATGTGCCAGTAGGAAATCACCCCCGACGGCTCGATGCGCGCTGTCGTGCATGGTGCTGCCCCCGGGTAACGGAATGGTGACAACACCTCTCCCGCCCGCCCGGGGGAAAGTCGTCTTTGCCCAGACATGGGAACTGTTGCAGGCAGCCCCGGATGCGTGTCCTCTAGACTGATCCCACCCTCTCCGCCGCCATGGGTTCAAATGGATTGTCATCTGATCGAAATGACAGCACGGCTGAGCTGTTCTCGTAAACTTGCATGGTTCCTCAACCCTGCCACACTTACTCGAAAGTAAGCCCCAAGTGTGCCGTTAGCGCTCCACGTGCATTGATTCGTTATTGCAGCAACTCTTACAACAGCCTTGCGAGGCCGGCCTGCTGTCTCGATGGCTGGTGCTCTTCCTAGCAACGCCTGTCTGATGTCTGCTGGCCCCCTGCCAACGGATTGATTAATTTTTAGGGCGGGATAGATGGGTGAGTTTTGAAATTGTTACAAGGGGCCCATTTCTGACTGCCGGGCATTAAGTGCCTGTTTTTGCAACTGCTGCTTTGAGCGCCAACCAGTGGCGGAATGTGGGAGCTCCGAAGCCAGGACCTGGGATTATTATTTTCCATATCAGCATAATGAATTCACGTTTTGAATTTCATTTATTCACAGGTACATGTATAACTAAATAAAATAATAATGACTAGTCATGACCGGCTTCAGGTAATTAATCAAAGAGTTCTTTCTACTGAATCAGTTTAATTCATGCCCCATTAGTCAGTACAGAGATACAGCTCACTTTAAAAAAAAGCAAAGTTTACTGCATTATACATAACGATTTGTATATTGTAATGTTAAATAACTAGGTATGGATGTGGGTGCATATATCTGCAGCAATAAGTACAGGCCCGCTTCCTCAGAAGAGTCAGAGGTGAGTTTGGCTTATCAAAGTCTTCAGTGTGCAAATTATTTCAACCAATGCATTGTTTGTTCTTTGCTGTTTGTTAACAGTGGAAGCCCCCTTGGATTTACTCAGAAGTAAGTGGCAGTGTGTTCAAAGGGACTTCCCCTTATGCTTGTTTAAATTAATTAATTTAATTTAAACTTAATTAATTAATACCCGCATGCAGTACGTTCCCCCCCCCCCCAGCTAGAGTTCATCTGAACTCAGTTGCGGCACCTCTCAGGTGGGTTCAGGCACTTCTCAGGTGGACACCATTACCATTCTAAGAGAACGAGGGAGGCATTCATGGTGAGTTCCGGAACCTTTTTTTTCTAGAAAACCAGCACTGCCCGCATATAGTACAAAAAGGGGGAAAAAAACCTGAGATGTGGACCTCCAGTTTTGGTCCTGCCCAGCCCCATGCAAGCGCCTGTTCCTCAGAGGCAGGTCCCCATCTCAATGGGGACCACTTCTGATGGTGCTGAGGACTGCAGTCGGAGGCACAGAGTGGATCTAGGAGAAGGCCTTAGGTGGGAAGGCCGATCAGCAGGTGTTTCTCCATCAGCTGCAGGTTTCTGCAGAGGATTCTGTGACCTGTTATTTCCCACCTGCTGTTTTTGCTCTAGAACTGGATCTCTCCCCCCCCCCCCGGGCCGCCCAAGATTAAACATTGTCCTCCATGCTGTTTTCCTCTCCCCACCTCTACACTACACCAGCGTGGTGTAGTGGTTAAGAGCGGTAGACTCGTAATCTGGTGAACCGGGTTCGCGTCTCCGCTTCTCCGCATGCAGCTGCTGGGTGACCTTGGGCTAGTCACACTTCTCTGAAGTCTCTCAGCCCCACTCACCCCACAGAGTGTTTGTTGTAGGGGAGGAAGGGAAGGGAGAATGTGAGCCGCTTTGAGACTCCTTTGGGTAGTGATAAAGCGGGATATCAAATCCAAACTCTTCTAATGGGACCTTTCTACTCTGGCCTGGCCCAGAATAATGTCCCCCGCCCCCACAAGGTGCTGATGCCAGGGCTCTGGGAAGGCCTTGACGGGATGGGATAGGGGTTCCTAGCCCCTGATGTCCACGAGCAAGTCATAGATGGCTGTGGTGAGGCCCCACGTGACTCCAGCCCGGAGGATGAGCAGGGACCCTCCCCTGTAGAGGAGCGTGGCTTTCCTGCCCCGAGCCCTCCAGACGGCTGCAGCCGCCGCCGGGAGTCTGAGGCTTTCCTCCTTCCCGACCTGAGACTGAACGTTGGCAATGAGGACGCCGAGAGGAAAGAGGAGGAAGGAGATGGCGGTTCCGTTCACGCTGCCCGACACCAGGGCGGGGAGCCAGCGGGGCAAGCCCCTGTCAGACAGGCCATCGCGGAGTGGGTCCTTGAAGGAGAAGTAGAGGGCACAGCCCAGGCCATTGCGGGTCAGGATGAGGCTGAGGCCTCGGTAGTAGCCCAGGGCCAGCCTCTCCTTTGGGGCGTAGGAGTTGAATTCCTCCAGGATGCTCCAGGTTGTGGGGAATCTCTTCACGGTCCGCCCATCCTGGAGAACGTTCTGGACCCTCTCGAAGGGGCCAAAGGCCAGCGCTTCCAGGAAGCCTGAGAAGAGGCCTGCGAAGGCTCGGTCTCTCAGCGAGTAAGGCCCGGGGGACGTGTCTGAGAAGGCACGAAGGAGGTTGTCGTGGGTGCCGTACATCAAGGCCCCCTGCAGCGTCCTGGCCAGGAGAGGAGGGGCAATTCCTCGTGCGAAGCCGGCAAGGCCCTCCTGGCGCAGCTGGCCGATGGCCTCCGTGATGGACAAGGCGTGGAGCTGCTGGCGGAAAATGGTCTTGTAGACGGGGAAGGTTACCAGCGTGGTGGCGAAGCTGGAAGCAGCTCCCACAGCGCAGCTGGTGGAGCTCCATCTTTTGTGGTGCTTCTCCTCCATCTTCTCGGAGTTCCTACTGGGGGTCTTCCTCTTCCGGACTGAAAGATTTAGAAGAGAGAAATAACAATAGCAATAATTTTAGTATTATTTGTACCCCACCCATCTGACTGGGTTGCCCCAGCCACTCCGGGCAGCTTCCAGCATATTTAAAAACATAATAAAACATTAAAAACTTCCCTATATTAGGGCTGCCTTCAGATGTCTTCTAAAGGTTGTATAGCTACTTATCTCCTTGACATCTGATGGGAGGGCGTTCCTAAGGGTGGGTGCCACTACCGAGAAGCCCCTTAACCCCCTGTGTATGCAGAAGCTCCCCAGTGTTAGTGTAATCTAAAAACAGACTTGATATGATCCTTGCATAATTTTGCCCCTAGCAACAACTTTCTCCCTTAAACAGGTCTTCCCCAGCAACAGGGTTTGCTTAGCAACAGACTTCTTTATTAGACATGCTCTGGAGGAGAGAACTGTAGCTGTTACCTTGGTCAGATGGCTGGAGAGAAGAAGAAGAAGAAGAAGAAGAAGAAGAAGAAGAAGAAGAAGAAGAAGAAGAAGAAGAAGAAGAAGAAGAAGAGTTTGGATTTGATATCCCGCTTTTCACTACCCGAAGGAGTCTCCAAGCGGCTAACATTCTCCTTTCCCTTCCTCCCCCACAACAAACACTCTGTGAGGTGAGTGGGGCTGAGAGACTTCAGAGAAGTGTGACTAGCCCAAGGTCACCCAGCAGCTGCATGTGGAGGAGCGGGGACGCGAACCCGGTTCCCCAGATAACGAGTCTACCGCTCTTAACCACTACACCACACTACAGAGCACAGACGAGGAATGATTCTCTGTAGTATATAGTTTCAATTTATTTTCCTCAAACCCATAGTTGCGTAAGTTGTAATGTTAATTCTTCAATAAATATTTTAAGCAGAACTGGCATGGGCAAGGGGTTTATTCCCACATGGTAATTCACCAACAGATGAGCTGAACTGAGGAAGAAGATTCTGGGAGACATTCTGGGTGACTCTGCTGACTCAAAATGAACTCCAAATGGCACAATTTCCAGCGCCACATGGCTCAATCCCCTGTGGCATCACTAGACAGGGCTGGGAAAGGGAAAGGGAAAGGACCCCTGGATGGTTAAGTCCAGTCAAAGGTGACTATGGGGTTGCAGCGCTCATCTCACTTTCAGGCCGAGGGGGGGCGGGGGTTTGTCCACAGATAGTTTTCCGGGTCATGTGGCCAGCATGACTAAACCGCTTCTGGCGCACGGAGGACTGTGACGAGTGTCAGAGCGCACCGAAACACCGTTTACCTTCCTGCCTCAGCGGTACCTATTTATCTACTTGCGCTGGTGTGCTTTCGAACTGCTAGGTTGGCAGAAGTTGGGGCAGAGCTCACCACCATCACACAGATTCAAACCGCCAACCTTCCAATCGGCAAGCCCAAGGCTCAGTGGTTTGACCACAGCATCACCCGCATCCCGGCTGGGAAAGACAAACCCCCCCCCCGGCGCACATGAGACCCTGGAGAGACATTGCTGCCAGTCAGTGTTGATAATATTGGGATAGGTGGGCCAACACCCTGATTGGGCAAGACGACACCCTAGGTTCCTATGAAGAGATACAGAGACTTATATGACTAACATGAGGGGTCTGTCACACAGAGGTGTAGCTGGGGGGGGGCAAGTTGCCCCCCTTAAATGAAGTAAAGCAATTAAAAATACTTAACTAAAAGTAGAAATTGTAGAAAATTTTTGACAGATTTTTCTAAGCACATGGGAACAAAAGAAAGTAACTTAAAACAACTCTTGTTGAGACATATCATTCCAAATCTGCTAGACAGAGCCAGACAGAAGATGGTGACAGGTGAGTGTCCTGCCCCTCCCTAACATAAATACTACCTATGCCCCTTCATAAGAGGCGGGGGCTGGGAGAGAGGCGCAACGATCTGCAGTAATGTTGCAGGAGGGCTCCCTTTCTTATAGGAAAGGTGATGCTTGTGGGCTTCCCCTAAGGGGCTTCTGGCCGGAGAGCAGAATGCTGCACTAGATGAGCCACTGGCCTGATCCAGCCTTAGATCTCTTCTTCAGCTCTGCTATACCACCTCATTTGGCTGCATGCATCGACCAGGCCTCACACGAAGCTGGAGAGGCTGGGCAGTGACTGCAATGCTGACGGGGGCCATTCTGCAAAATGGGGTGGGGTTGCATTGCATTTGCTTAGTCTTCTTTAAGGCTCCACCTGGTTGCAGGGGATCGCCTTTCACTAGGAGGTCCCATCGCAGACACACACACACACCCTCCATCCCCCAATCCTCTGGACAGCAGCCTCTGAAAGCCCCACATTTTGGCAGAGGGTGATGCATCAGCCACCAGCCTTGGCTTGGGTACCAGGACAAATCTCCTCCTCCCTCAAGGCCCAAAGTGATGCTCAGAGGCACAGCTCCTTGCAGCGCTCCAAAGAAACAGCAGCCACAGACAGGCCAGGAGATCTCTTCCCTTGCCATCCTCCTCCCTTTACTCTCTCGCTCCACTTACTCTATTCTTCCAGGTGCCAGAAGGGGGTTTGCACAGAGAGAGAGAAAGAGACGCCTCTCATTTCCTTTCTCACGAGAAGATGCTGCTGTCTGCGCGGTGCATGGACTTCCGGCTGCCTGTGCTCCCCTGCTCAGCAGCCAAGGATGTATTCGCTGCCGCTTCCTTGGCAGGATGGGATGGAAGCCGGTGCCGCCGGCAATGTTTCCCCGAAGCTTTGCAGAAAATTGAACGAAAGGCCCCCGCCCCCCCTCCCACCGCGAGACAAGACAGAAAGCGGCTACTAGCTCCCACGCGCTTCTTTGAATGAAATTTTGAAACGCAGAACTGTCAGCGAAACATTAAACAAAAAAACAGCAGCACCACGCGGGTCTCCACCAGGAGCCACAATAATTTTCTCCAGTCAGTACCTGGGTTGCTTTGGATGAGATTCCTGCACAGCACGGGGTTGGACTAGACGAGCCTTGGAGGTCCCTTCCAAATCTACAATTCTATGATTTCATTGTGGGGGGGGGGTACCAACCCCATTTCCTTATTCGTTATTTTATTCTAGGGCCACTGTGTCTCTGTGAGTGTTGTACAAAACAACTCTTGATTGGGGGGGGGGGGGGCTGGATCGCTGTGGAATTCAGTAAAGTCTCCCCCCCCCCCCAATTAAGAAAGTTATATGGAGTATTAGGGACCGCGGGGGCAATGGCGCCCTGGCGCCCCCCTGCGACTCCCAAGTGTACCTCGAGCCTTGGGGGAAGAGGGGGGTCTGTTTCTCCCGGTTTTTCGCCCCAGGAGCATATGGTGAGCGGGGCTTTGCTAGGGAAAGGGCCGGGGAGCTAAGGCAGCAGAGATAAGGTGTTGGGAGATCCCTTGATGTTGACGTAGAAAGTTAAATCCACTGCTGTCTGGCTGGAAGTGGGAGGGAGGGGGAAGGGTGCTTAGTTTGGGGATCCGATCATGCTTTTGCAACCCATTCAACGCCCCCCCCCCCGCGACTCCCAAGCCTACAGCGAGCCCGAGGAATGGGGAGTCGCAGGGGGGCCCCGCCAAATGGTACCCCCCTTCAGCCTGACACCCGGTGCGAGCGACCCGCATGCCTCACCCCCCCCGCACCCCCGTTGCTACACCCCTGCTAAGGGGCCCCTACCCTTCCTCACCAATTCCATCTACCCCTTTGCAAACCCCTCCCAGGTTACCCTGACCCCCCCCCCACTTTTAAAGGAAGGGGAGGTGCTTCAGAAAACCACACCCTCCATCAAACCTTGCTGCCAATGTGTGTTGAATGCGCTTTAAAAATGTGCTGTGGGTCTGCCTCCAGTAGGTGAGCCTCCTGAAAAGGCCTTTACCCTGGCCCTTGTGTTTTAGGGATACCAGTTTTGATCACACAGAAACGTAGAATTGTATGGTCGGATGGGACCCCCTAGGGCCATCTAGTCCAACCCCTCTGCAGTGCAGGAATCACTGTTAAAATACGTCCATGCAAACATGTCCCTGGGGCTGCTTCCACCAGGGGCCCAGCTCAGCAGATGAGCTGGGGAAGGAAAGGGGCAAACATAACCGGGACCACATAACACCAGTCCTGAGAGATCTGCATTGGCTCCCAGTATGTTTCCGAGCACAATTCAAAGTGTTGGTGCTGGCCTTTAAAGCCCTAAACGGCCTCGGTCCTGTATACCTGAAGGAGCGTCTCCACCCCCATTGTTCTGCCCGGACACTGAGATCCAGCACCGAGGGCCTTCTGGCGGTTCCCTCATTGCGAGAAGCAAAGCTACAGGGAACCAGGCAGAGGGCCTTCTCGGTAGTGGCACCTGTCCTGTGGAACGCCCTCCCATCAGAGGTCAAAGAGATAAGCAGCTACTTGACATTCAGAAAATACCTGAAGGCAGCCCTGTTTCCCTGTTTAGGGAAGTTTTTAATCTGTGACATTTTAATGTATTTTAACATTTGTTGGAAGCCGCCCAGGGTGGCTGGGGAACAAATAATAAATTATTATTATTATTATTATTATTATTATTATTATTATTATTATTATTATTTATAACATGGCTGGCTTCCAGGGAAAGGCGCAGTACCGTCTAAAGAACACACCCTTCGTGTGCTGTGGGACAGGAAGAGCTCTGTGGCATATAGGGCAGAAAAGTGCAAAGTTCCAGAATCAGTCGACAAGCCTGACTGGAAAGGCAACCATTGCCAGGGTCTACAGGTTTGTGGAAGGCCCATAGCTCAGTAGATCTAGGGGTCTTACTTAACACGAGTCAAAGATGTGATGCATCAGCAAAAAAAGCAAATGCCATTCTAGACTGCATAGTGTGCAGATCATGGGAAGTCACAGTACTGCTCTGTTCTGCCTTGGTCAGACCACACCTGGAATACTGTGTCCTGTTCTGGGCGCCACAATTTAAGAAGGATATCGACAAGCTGGAACGTGTGCAGAGGTGGGCAACCAAGACGACCAAGGGTCTGGAAACCAAGCCTTATGAGGAACGGTTGAAGGAGCTGGATAGGCTCAGCCTGGAAAAGAGAAGACTGAGAGGAGATAGGATAGTCACATTCAAAGCGCTGTCGCATGGAAGATGGAGCAAGCTCGTTTTCTCCTGCTCTGGAACGCAGGACTCGAACCAAGGGCTTCAAGTCACAAGAAAGGAGATTCTAACTAAACATCAGAAAGAGCTTTCTGACAGTGGGACTGACTCCCTTGGGAGGTTGTGGACTCTCCTTCATTGGAGGTTTTCGGTTGGATGGCCCAACTGCCATGGATGCTTTACTTGAGATACATAGAATCATAGAGTTGGAAGAGACCACAAGGGCCATCCAGTCCAACCCCCTGCCAATTCCTGCCTTTGCAGGGGGCTGGACTAGATGACCCTTGGGGGTCCTTTCCAACTGTACAATGATAGGTGGAGCATCTGCTTTGTATGCCGGAAATCCCAAGTTCGATCCCTGGCATCTCCCGCTGCCTAGCTGCTGCCAGTCAGAGTCCACAATATGGAGCTGGATGGGATCAATAACTATAACGCAGCTTCATGTATATGTATATGTATATGTATATGTATATGTATATGTATATGTATATGTATATGTATATGTATATGGATGTCAGAGACCCTTAAAAGTCCTCCTGGGTCTGAAAGCGAGCTATCCCCCACCGCAGGAGAAAAACACCGAGAGGTGGGCTCTGTGGGTTGCCCGTGAAGCCGCCTGGCCCTTTAACTCCACCCCACCCCACCCGCGCGCGCCTCTTTTCTCGCTCCATCGCCCCCCATCATCTTCGCAGGGACAGCAAGAGCCGCGTGGCTCGTCCGGGGAAGGAGGGAGAGAGAGAGAGAGAGAGGGAGAGAGAGACAGAGGCAAAGCAGGCAGAGACAGCAAGAGACGGGGAGGGAGGCTTTTTTTGGTGGGGGGTGACGCAGAGAGCTTTCTCTCCCTCCTCCGGTGGGTCTCTAACCCCACCCCCCTACCCCGCCACAACACACACACACACACACACACAGAGTCGCAGCCAAGTCGAGAGCGGCAGAGATGTCTTCGGAGAAAACAGGTGAAGAAGGGTCTCTTAATAAAGGATGATGCTGGCGGGGAACGATCAGGCTGGGATCGGGCCCGCCTGTGTAGCTGGGTGCAAGGTGGGCGTTTGGTGGCGTTGGGGAGGGGGAGGAAAGATCAGATCTGCATCAGAGGGAATGGCACACAAAGGTTTTTTTTTTGTGTGTGTGTGTGTATATCTCGTGTGCCATTCCTTCTGATGCAGATCTGATATATATTGGGGCGGGGGGGGGGATGTTGCACATGTGCCCATCAAGCTGTGTGTGGGAATTATCTCTCCGTGTGTGGTGCTGTCAGGAGGGGGTCGTGCAAATGCTGCGCGTTGTGCAGAATGGGAAATATTTAGGTGCGATGTTCTATCTGTGGTTGCAGCTTGCAGAGGGGAAATTCGAGAGGGCGAGGGAGCATGGGTCCGCTGTGGGGAGCAGAGCGCACTTCTTGCGCGGGTGCCTGCTTCTTCCTCTTGCCTATCACTCGGTTGCTGGGGCTTGTGCTGCGGAGCTGTTGTGGGAAATGCCTATGTGGTTGTGTGGACAGGTGTGCAAAGGAGGGTTGCAGAAGCTATAGGTATCTTTGTATATGGCCTTTCCAAAGGGCAGGTTGTGCAGTCAGCTGGGGCCTGCATCTGTGCTAGTCCTACTCAGAGCAACCCCATTGAAATGAATAAATACAGCTAACAAGGGCCCATTAATTTCTGAGAAAAAGAGAGCCTCAACTGTGTGTGTGTGTGTGTGTGTGTCTGCGTGTATATGTATATAATGTGCTTGCATGTATTTGGGTTTTTCTCTCTCTCAAACATGCACAGAACGGAGGATATTTGGTGGGCTGGAGGGTTGCGTGGGCTTGTGCATTTATCAGATGTTTCCACGGAGGTCACCGGCACAGGTAGCATGTGCAAGGGTGAGGGATGTAAGATTCCCATGTGCGAGGTGTGAGACTGTTTAGCAGAAGCGCTGTGCCGGGGGTATCTGTGTGCGCATCACTTTGTGATGTCATCTGTTATGTGTCTGGGTGTTCGGGGTGTGTGTGTGTGTGTATCATGCAGGGTGTGAAATGGGAGATGGGATCTGGCAGGTACAGAGCAGAGGGATTATGCCACTGATGTGACATGACTTGTTTATACTGCCTCGCTAAATATTGCTGTGAGGAATGTGCACCTGCATTTTCGCCTGTGGAGAGAAGGCTGTATTTATATATTGTATGTCTTTTCTAAGTGCGCCGGTACACATTGGGGTTTGAGGTGTGGGCCGCACAACATCTATGTGATAGTAATGAGGTACGTCTGTTTGCTTAGGTTTCTGCCTTTGGGGCAGGGGTTGTAGAGGTCTCTGTGGGTCTCAGTGTTTGTGTGCCTTGTTCATCCAGAGGCAGAACAAGGCTGGCCCATGGGGTGCCCTCCAGATGCTGGACCTGAGCTGCCACCAACCCCATCCAATGTGGCAAATGGGCAACATCTAAAGGGCTCCCCTTGATATAGAAGGAACGGCGTGGGAATTTAAGGAGTGGCTCAAGTGCATCCAGAATGAAAAAGAATATCTAAAGCCCTTTCCTTCGTTGTGACTCTGCTTGCATTTAAGAAAAGGAAGGGATGTGGTATGAACCTTTGGTCAATCAGATAGAATCGTAGATTTGGAAGGGACCACGAGGGTCATCTAGTCCAACCCCCTGCAATGCAGGAATCTTTTTGCCCAACGTTGGGCTCGAACCCACAACCCTGAGTTGAAGAGTCTCACGTTCTACCAGCTGAGCTGTCAGAACTCAATTCTCTCAAGATTCTCCCTTCCAGTGTGGTGTAGTGGTTAAGAGCGGTGGACTCATAATCCGGTGAACCGGGTTCGCGTCTCCACTCCTCCACATGCAGCTGCTGGGTGACCTTGGGCTAGTCACACTTCTCTGAAGTCTCTCAGCCCCACTCACCTCACAGAGTATTTGTTGTGGGGGAGGAAGAGAAAGGAGAATGTTAGCCGCTTTGAGACTCCTTCGGGTAGTGATAAAGCGGAATATCAAATCCAACTCCTCTTCCTCTTCCTCTTCTTCTTCTTCTTCTTCTTCTTCTTCTTCTTCTTCTTCTTCTTCTTCCTTGCAAGTAGTACACATCCTCCCCCCTGTGCACCACTATCATGTTAACATAGCTCCCTCTGGCCTTTGCATTTCCCCGGCATCATTTGCAAAGGAAGTTAGACCACAACCTCCAGAACATAATTTCTCCGACACAGCTTTCACACATTCTTTTATCCTGTCACATATGATCTTATACCTATAGAACCTGGGGCTGGATGCGGCCCTCCATGCCTCTCCACCTGGCCCTCAGTACTCTCCCAAGGCCACACACCTCTCCTCAGGCCACATCCCTCACTTGCCCTACTTCACAGTATCCAGGAGTGCTTTGCCTGGAAGATGCTCTTGATATCTGACGATGGCTTTTGTTTGCCTAGATCGGAGCTTTCCAAACTGTGTGTCGCGCCACATTAGCGTATCGGCTGCAGTGTGCAGTTGTGTTGTGCAAATGCTCCCTGCGCTCCTGACGGGGCTGGAAAAGGGTTTAGTTTAACCTCCGGTTTGCTAGTAAAACTGAATTACTGTGTCGCGAATAATGCTTATCTAAAAAGTGCGTCCCCAACATGGAAAGCTCTGGCCTAGATGGAAATTAGCCCACTGTACAGAGTTAAAATTCACATTCCTTCCTCCGCACGTTTCTGTCTCTGGCCTTGCCCGCTATAGGAATGTGGCCCCCAGAAAGTTACCCAGAAGGGAGAGTGGTTCCTGAAGTGAAAAATGTTCCCCATCCCAGCCATATACCACAAACACAATACATTTAAAGCTCGTTCCGTGCGCATTTGAAGTGCAGTGCGCATCTTCCCCAAAAGAATCCTGCAAACTTCAGTTTTGCCCACCGCAGAGTGCTGCTCAGCATCCTTAACAAATTACAGGTCCCAGGATTCTCTGGGAGAAGGCATGCTTAACATGTCAATTCTGTTCAATTCAATAACCTTTATTAGGCATAACAGACCCGATGATTACACAACAGACATTGTGTATAAAATATATAAGCTATAGGCTCAGTTACAGGTAGGTAGCCGTGTTGGTCTGCCATAGTCAAAACAAAATAAAAAAATTCCTTCCAGTAGCACCTTAGAGACCAACTAAGTTTGTTCTTGGTATGAGCTTTCGTGTGCATGGTATCTGAAGAAGTGTGCAGGCACACAAAAGCTCATACCAAGAACAAACTTAGTTGGTCTCTAAGGTGCTACTGGAAGGAATTTTTTATATTTTTTATTTTGTTTTAAAATAAGGCTTCCTCTTACCATCATGGAGGGAAACATGTTGAATCTAGCTAACACAAACAACCCACAGGATTTGTGGTTCTTAAGATTTGTAATATATCCCTTTTGGAAATCTCTGCACAAAGGGAGATTTTAAAAAAAGGGGGATGCTTAAAATGTGTGATGGGTGTGCTTTATACGCATGGTGCCCACACACACATACACACACCTGTCATTACTAACACAAAGCTCATAATTAATGCACACAGAGCACAACAGAAATCTAACACACCACTTCCTAGTATACAAATGTATTTCATGCATGTTGCACTTATGCAGCCCACCACACCATACACAAACACGTAGGCACGGACACGCACAAGTCTTTTTCCACAACTGTTCCTGAACTTGCAGGTGCACACATGCAGCAAGCAGAACACACTCATTGCTGCCACTCCAAAGGGGCTCCTTGAGGAATCCCTTCTGCCCCACCAGAACTAAAATACCCTTACGGGAACTAGCGAGGCAATTTAACATACTGTACTTACAAAGGATGATCAGCCCGTTTGAACATGCGCTTCATTCCAAGACGACATGCCAAGATCACACGGGTGGTTTTGTGGACACCCACGTGACCTGTTGCTCTCCCACACTTACACAACAGAGCGTAGGAAATTTGCAAGTGGGGCACTATACTGCCAACCTGGGTGTGGGGGACTTTAGGATTTTGGAGCCGAATGTGGTCCTTCAGGGCTCTCCATCAGGTGCTTGGAGATTTCCTGAGGAGAAACCCACACCCCGCCAGCCCTGCCTTGCACCTTCCTTGGGGTTTTTGCCTGGCTGGAATAGGTCCTTGAACCCTGAAGATGGCTCTTGCTTGTCTGGGAGGAGGGATAGAGAAGAGCATGTGTGTCTAAGTGTGTGGTGTGTTTAGAAACTACACTCCTGTAGGAAGGTAAACTTATTGCTCCACCCATTTTTTCCTCTAGCCCTGCCCACCGCTGGCATGTGGCCCTCCGAAGCCTGGCCAGAAGGGAATGTGGCCCTCGGGTTGCAAAATATTCCCACCCCCAATTTACCTTATGGCCTTGTATAGCCTCCCTTTCTCCCACACACATACACGCTCTGTTCTTTCCTGTTTGCGTACATATATGCACACCAAGCCCTCCAACATTTCTCCAATGAAAACAGTTCCTATTCCATTACAGTGGTGCCCTGCTAGACGAACGGCATTCGCTAGCGGAAGGCTGCCCCGCAAGACGAAAAAGTCAATGGGGCTGCCTCGCAAGACGATTTTTTTTTTTTGGCGCGAAAACCTCCACGCTGCATTGCCGCTTCGCTAGACGAATAAATCGCTCTACGAAGACACTCGTAGAACGAATTATTTTTGTCTAGCGGGGCACCACTGTATTATTATTATTATTATTATTATTATTACCCTGCCCATCTGACTGGGTTGCCCCAGCCACTCTAGGTGGCTTCCAACGTATATAAAAGCATACAGGGCTGCCTTCAGAAGTCTTCTAAAGGTTGTATAGTTTCTATTATTATTATTATTATTATTATTATTATTATTATTATTAATCAAAATACACACTTACATATACAAACATATACACATAGAACAAATACACATTTAACACACCTACACATATAGATCTAATTCCAAATACATTTTCATCCATATATTTTTATTACAAAAACTCTTTAAAAATATAGGTTCATTCTAGCCTCCTGTTCGCTTCAGTAAGGCTGAATTTGTACATAATCTCATCCATGTGGGAAGCCCATGGTTTGTATAGTTTCTTATCTCCTTGTCTCCGGGGTTGTATAGTCCCTGATGAAAACAGGGACATCCTAAAGAAAAGTGGGACATTCCGGGATCAAATCAGAAACCAAGGTGGCTTCTGTAAATCTGGGACTGTCCCTGGAAAATACGGACAACGGAGGATCTGTGCACACGCCCGTTTTTCTGAGACCAGTGCATTATATATAGCAGCTGAGACAAAGAGTTGCATGCTTGGGAGTCCCCAATTCATACGTCACCTCTTGGCCACTGACTCACCAAGGCTGCCATCTTATTATTATACACGCACTTAATGTTAAAGTCTCCCGTTGAGCTCAAATGGACTTGCTTCTGAATCCTAAGATTGTACGCCAGGGGGGCTTTAAGCAAAAACGATGACCGCTCCGCCTCGCCTCCAGAGACATAGGAATGATATTATCCTACCTCGCACCGCTGTTGTAAGCATCGCTGAGGTACATGAAGTGCCTTGAGCGTTTAGGAAGAGGGCTAGGCGAATGAAAAGGGCTTAATCCCGCCAAAGTTAAGCACTTCAGCCCATCGATTGTACGGCACGTGCCCACCGCTCTAATTGGAATCAATACGGCTTAGAAGAGCTTAGCATTTCCTGGATCATGCCCCTTGTACTATTATTGCTCATTACGGATTGACGGATGAGATATTCGGTAAACGGGGAAGAACGGGGTGGCTTTGTTTGCAAAATGGTTTCGGTCCTGAAGGGAACGCGAGGTTAATAAAAAAGGCCTCGTATCCTTTGCTGGCCCTGAGACGTTAGCAGCCATTGAGCTGTTATGCCCCATTTAACCTTTACGAAATTTTCGGAATCTTGCAATCCAGTTTATCCTCGCCACCACGACCAGCCTGCCTGGGAGGAGAGAGATGCTCTCGGTTTTAAAGGCCAGGAACTGACGCCGAGGGAGAAAATGACCTGCCCCAGGTTGTGTGGAGGCCGAGACCGGGCATCTGAATCCCAACAAACCTTTCCATGGGCTGGAGACATCTCCCTGCAGCCATCCTGTCATTCTATGTGCCTTTTGTAATCCACTCACTCATTCCCCTAACCCCCCTACAACCTCCCCCCCTCACACCCCCTTTCCCTTCTCCCCCCCCCCCCCAGGACATTTCTTCCTTCTCCCTCTATAAATAGAAAGATGGCAGGCACAAACAAAGTGACCTGAAAAACCCATAACGGGAATTTGTTCACCCTCTGGAGGGATGGCCTACTTTGGAGAGGGTGTGTGTGTGTTGTGTGTGTGTGTGTGAGAGAGAGAGAGAGAGAGAGCATGAATAAATATCTATTTTGTGTGCTCTGTGTGTAGAGAGGGCAGTTGTATGACCCCCAAAGTGGATCATATATATTTACCACACTGGAAAACTGTCAGTGTACAATTGTGTGTCAAGGTGTGTGTGTGTGTGAGAGAGAGAGAGCGAGAGCGAGAGCGCATGAATAAAGATCTATTTTGTGTGCTCTGTGTGTAGAGAGGGCAGTTGTATGACCCCCAAAGTGGGTCATATATTTACCACACTGGAAAACTGTCAGTGTACAATTGTGTGTCAGAGGGTGTGTGTGTGTGTGTGTGAGAGAGAGAGAGAGAGAGAGAGAGAGAGAGCATGAATAAAGATCTATTTTGTGTGCTCTGTGTGTAGAGAGGGCAGTTGTATGACCCCCAAAGTGGATCATATATATTTACCACACTGGAAAACTGTCAGTGTGCAATTGTGTTTTGGGGTGTGTGTGTTGTGTACCTGCCCTCCTTTTTTGCACACTCGTGGGACCGCCTCTCTAAAAGATGCCATGGGCGGCCCTTGTGGGGGGTGGGGGACAAACAAACACATCACCAACGTGATTTAATGCAGAACTGCTATTTGAAGGGAAAGGGCAGCTGGACAAAAATACCCAGAGCATAATGACTGGTTAGGGACGTGGATGCTGCTGCAGGGCCAGCCTGTGATTCAGCGGCGTGAGGCAGCTGCCTTAGGTGGCTGATTTTGGGATGCTGTTAAATAGGGCAGCAAATTGATGGATATCTTGTCTGTTATTCTGTTGGTACTTCCTAGGTTTGTAGGGCGGGGGGGGGGGGGATTTTCTCAGCCCGAGGGCTGAATTCCCTTCTGGCCAATTCTCTGAGGGCCACATGTCAATGTGGGGTGGGGGCAAGAAGCAGAAGTGAGCTTTAGCCAAAGAGTTCTTTTTTTAAGGAATTTATTAAATTTTATCAATAAAACACACACAAAATACAAAATACAACAAAAACTACAAAAAATAAACTACAAAACTACAAAAAACACTTATTTAACTATCCTTATCTTATTCCTAACATTATTTAGGGGACCTCCTCACATCCTCTCTTCTGTGTTCATTTTAAATCTTCTTTAGTAACTTTATAACATTCTAAAAATCCTCTTTCTCATCATATCTTAATCTTAACAATCATCATTTAACTTTAATCTTAATCCTAAAAAAAACATACATATCATATTTCTAACTAATTCTTATATCCTATCTTAATCTAACTTCTGGCATTACTGTAGCCTTAAATGTCCTCTGATTTCAATTTCAAATGTCGTTTAGCCAAAGAGTTCAGTGGATTTCCGCTTCCACAATTGTCATCATCTTCCTCTCTTCTCTCTTGAGCCATTGGTCCATGTAACTCAGTATTGCCTGCGCTGTCCGGCGGCAGCTCTCTAGGGCAGGCACCCCCCCAAACTCGGCCCTCCAGCTGTTTGGGGGACTACAACTCCCATCATCCCTAGCTAACAGGATCAGTGGTCAGGGACGATGGGAATTGTAGTCCCAAAACAGCTGGAGGGCCAAGTTTGTGGGTGCCTGCTCTAGGGTTTCAGAAGGGGGCGGGGGGCGGGTACTCTCAGCCCTACCTGGAGATGCCGGGGATTGAACCTGGGGCCTCCTGCATTCAAATCAGATGCTCTGCCACTGAACTACAGCCCTGTTCTGAACCTCAGGCCCAAAGGAGGGCTTGGGTGCAGGGATACCAGAGAAGGATGTCAAACGTGTCAGAGTGATGAGAAGAGAAGGTTAAGGGGGGATATGATAGCCATGTTCAAATATATAAAAGGATGTCATATAGAGGAGGGTGAAAGGTTGTTTTCTGCTGCTCCAGAGAAGCGGACACGGGGCAATGGATTCAAACTACAAGAAAGAAGATTCCTCCTAAACATTAGGAAGAACTTCCTGACAGTGAGAGCTGTTCGGCAGTGGAATTTGCTACCAAGGAGTGTGGTGGAGTCTCCTTCTTTGGAGGTCTTTAAGCGGAGGCTTGACAGCCATCTGTCAGTAATGCTTTGATGGTGTTTCCTGCTTGGCAGGGGGTTGGACTGGATGGCCCTTGTGGTCTCTTCCAACTCTATGATTCTATGATCAGTTTTAGTGCTTTACGAAAGAAAGGCCTATACTTTCTTTAATAGCAAAGCAGCCTGCCAAGTCTCTCAGCCTTAATAATAATAATAATAATAATAATAATTATTATTATTATTATTATTATTATTATTATTATTATTATTATTTGTACCCCGCCCATCTGGCTGGATTTCCCCAGCCACTCTGGGCGGCTTCCAACAAAAATCAAATACATTAAAATATCACACATTAAAAGCTTCCCTAATAGATGTGGGGCAGACACCACAGCAAGGAGATGGCTTGTCTGTGCCCAAGCAAACATTCATACATTCTCTATACACAAAGCAGCATGTGTCACTTTGGACAGGTACTTCTCATCGCTTCACCTGACCAGATGAGGGCATAGGTGGCAAATGCCCAAATCTGACAGATAGCGCCCCTTTCTGGGCACAGAGCCCAGCACCTCAAGCCCCCGGATAAGGATAACATCAAAGCAAAAGCCGATGAGCGGATATCCAAGCAAGTGAATACAATCATGACCTCGTTGCTGCAAAAACTACCAATTAATCATGGGGATATATCGACTACCAAGATGGTGTTTGCAGAGCATCTGGAACAGTTCAACACAAGCCCTTCCTTATAAAGTTCTCACTGATTTTCAGCGGTGCTAATCTCTGAATAAAATGCTCTTAGAACGTGTGCTGCAAATAAAATTTTGAGGCAATAGGCTGCAGCAAGTATCACACATATGGATTGAAACAGCAAGGCCGTCAGCCGTGATGCTGCACTGATTTTATGTTCCTGTCAAAGAGAACAAGAATTGTGACAACATCACATTCTCTCCTCCCTCCCCCCCCATTTTTTTTTAAAAAAGGAGGTTGCCTAAAATTCATTTTAGTTTCTAATTGCAATTTTCCTTTCTAAGCCAATGAGGGGGGCGTTGGTTTTGCTTTATAGAAAGTTATTGGGCCAAGGTTGTCAGTGCCAGATAACACCCTTTTAAAAGCACATTAGAATTTAACGTGTCGACAAAGGTGTGCCAGAACCCCCATAAAATAGCAGGCAATGAGCCGGATCAATCCCCAAAGGCACCGGAAGCGACATTATTGTGCTGAAGAGCAAGTTGCTGTTGTGATCAGCGGAAGCATAAATGCGCACTGAAGGCACGATTTAAGGTCCCCCGTTTGCTATATTAAGCTGAATCAGATTAACCTCCTCATTAAGGGAAACTGTGCCGTGGAATACTTTCGGTGCAGCTGAGTAAATGGCGCTGTTAGTCAGGAAATAAGCTGAGCTTGACACAAAGTAGTGAGGGGAATGTAGGCAGCACAGCATTCCATCCTAAAATCTAACAATACAGAGTGATCATATCATACTGACACCAACTCATATATATGTGGCAAGCAAAGTTAATGCAGGCAGCATGTTGGAAAGAGCCACAAATAAGTTTAATAACTAATAATAATGACGAGAAAACGACAAAGGATTAATGAGAGCCAGTGGTGGTGTAGTTTTTAGAGCAGGGGTAGGCAACCTAAGGCCCGTGGGCCGGATGCAGCCCAATCGCCTTCTCAATCCAGCCCACGGACAGTCCGGGAATCAGCATGTTTTTACATAAGTAGAAGGTGTCCTTTTATTTAAATTGCATCTCTGGGTTATTTGTGGGGTCTGCCCGCAGGACCGGTGCTAGGGTTTCTTCCGCCCTAGGCAGACCACCTTCTGGTGCCCCCTCCCCCAGCCTGCTTTAGCGGGAGGTGGGGGTGGTGGAGAGGCAAGCAGCAGTTTCTCCGCTGTAGCGGAGAAGCTGCTGCTCGCCCATCCCGCCGCCCGCCCCCCGCCAAAGCCTGCTTTAGCGGGAGCCGGGGGGTGGTGTAGGGGGCAAGCAGCACCTCTCCGCTACAGCGGAGAAGCTGCTGCTAGCCTGCCCCGCCCCCCCCACCCAAGCCTGGCCAGCGCCCCCTCCATTTTGGTGCCCCATGCAATTGCCCAGTTCGCCTTAATCGACGCACCGGCCTTGCCTGCCTGGTGTTTTTACATGCGTAGAATGTGTGCTTTTATATTTAAAATGCACCTCTGGGTTATTTGTGGGGCATAGGAATTCGTTCATTTTTTTCTTCAAAATATAGTCCGGCCCACCACATGGTCTGAGGGACGGTGGACTGGCCCACAGCTGAAATAGGTTGCTGACCCCTGTTTTAGAGTGTCAGGCAAGGGCCTGGGACCAGGGTTCAAACCTCTGCTCTGCTCAGCCATGAAACTCACTGGGTTAACCATAGTGCCAGTCAGAACCTCTCAGCCTCAAGGATAAAATGCGGAGGAAGAGAACCATGTTTGCCCCCTTGAGTTGGAGGATATAAATGTAATCAATATAAATGTCAATCTGATGTGGCACGGAGATGGTGCCACAGGTCAGTCTGGCTACAGTGCTCAGGAGGAACAATGGCCATGGGGGCTGCCACTGCACCCGCCACCTCCAGTATTTGCCACCTGCCTAAAAGAAGGGACGGCCCTGCCTCAGTGCCACTATCCTATTTGCACCCCGTCGGCCCATCTCCCTGCTCCTTTCGGGCAAAGCAGGTGCCAGAGCGTGCCAAAGCCTGAGGATTTAGGCCCCGTGAAGATGTTGGTAACTTACTTGCTTCTTGTACAGGGTTCTATACTGCTCCCTGGCAGGACGTTTAGCACGGGCCTGCAGCAGGGTTCCTTTTCGGTCAAGGGGAAAGAGGTAAGGGAGAGATTGCCGTGCATTTAGGGGCTCAGGTAATTTACTGGGCTTGATACAACCACACGGAGCCACCTCGCCCGAGAGCACAGGGATAATTCAGGCCAGTAACTGTGGGCTGGAGCACATTAGTGTGCTGCCAGAGGAACAGCGAACACGTTGGAGGGAGGTAATTGTAGGTTCTTGCAGGACCAAAGTACCCACCCACAGACCCTGCTGAGTCTTTGTGTGATTTGTTGCTCCAGTTTTGCTTCTTTCCAGTCAGCCTGTGCCTGAGTTGGGCAGTCCTGCAGCATCTCTGCATGGGATGCGAACTCACCATTCAGCTATCCCTGATAGAGGCACGCTGACTCTCAGGGGAGGCTGCTTGCCGCATCTCTGCATGCATCGCCGTGCTGGGCCTTGCCTCCTTTCAGTCAGAAAGAACACCCTTAGTCACGAGCAGATTCAGGGGATGGGCTCCTCTGGGGCCCCATATCATTCTTAGATTTACACGTCAATAACTCTCTGCAGTTTTATCCCTGCGACAACCTTGTGAGGTTTTTTTAGGCTGAGGGATAGTAACTAATCTCCTAACATAGGGATTGAGAACCTGCGGGCCCTTTAGGTCTCGCTGGACTACAACTCCCACCATCCCTGCCCATTGGCCATGCTGGCTGAGGCCTGATGGGAGCTGGAGTCCAGCAGCACCTGAAGGGTTAGACCCTGCGACACCCACCCTTCCCCCGCTCTAATGGCAACCACACCATGCTGAGCGACAGCATTAATGAAAAGTTGCAATGAATGCTCACGTTGCTCATTTGCAATTTAGTTGTGAATGTATTGTTATAGGTTTTTTTCAGCGGGTGAGGCTAAAACCTATACAGTAAATTAATAAATGGTGGGATTTTGCATATTTAGGATGCGAAGGGAGAAATCCCAGCTGCAGAGGAATTCCTGGGTTAGCATATGCAAAAGAACCTGGCTGAGCTAGGACCATTAAGAAACAATTGAGGGCCTTTGTGGGCCATTGGCAATGAACAGAGACAGAGGTTTGGAAGGTTGCCAGGGGTCACTGTATCTTTGAGGTGACAGGGAAAGGGAGTTGCCAGGGTTGCTGGGAAGAAGAGAAAGGAAGGAAGGAAGGCTGGTATCAATCTTTGGGCAGGCTGGCTGCAGAGCTGACTGGGAGAGACGTCTTGGACTCTAGGTGTTAAGTTGTGGGTGGACACAGCAGACGACACAGTGATTTTCAAGCAGCTCTTGTTTATTCTCAGGCTGGAACAGAAGTGAGCTGAAGGGCTCAGCAGCCTGCTTATATAGAACTCAGCTACAAGCAACAGTAACAACTTTCTGTAGTTACCCAATCCCTGAACGAAACAAAATAGAAAATTATTTCCAGTAGCACCTTAGAGACCAACTGAGTTTGTTCTTGGTATGAGCTTTCGTGTGCATGCACACTTCTTCAGATACATCAGTGTATCTGAAGAAGTGTGCATGCACACGAAAGCTCACACCAAGAACAAACTCAGTTGGTCTCTAAGGTGCTACTGGAAATAATTTTCTATTTTGTTTCGACTATGGCAGACCAACACGGCTACCCACCTGTAACCCAATCCCTGAATGTCACTTTCAATCCCTCATTTGCATGTGCAGACCTGAGTGAAAACTGCAGCAGAATGAACTATATACTGTACACACACCCCTAGTGGCCTAGGGTGAGAACTTCAATACATAACACTAGGGATGCACTCTTGAAATAACCATGATATAAGATCAGGACTCCCTCCACGCAAACCGAAGGTGTAAATAGGCGAATAAACCATATTTCTTAAACCTATGACAGTCTGCACCATGTCTTCCACTCTCTCCTGTGGGGATGCCTGGAACCCCATGGGCTCTTGCCACCGCTCGGCAGAAAGAGACGGAGGCACCCAACTTCTGTGACAGTACCCAGCAAGCTTCGGCTATGCCACGTGGTACAAGCCCTTCCCAACACCTTATCCCACAAAATCCCTTCCCCGCTCATGAACTCTGAAACGGCGTGTCCGAAATGGTGTGTCCTCGCTGTTGAGTCTCTCGCCGGTCAGGCCAGGGAGGAGTGCTCCCATCTTGGCTGCGCCAGAGAGAAAGGCTGTTATCATGAGGGAGCCCGTAGGCCACACACCACATGGCTGGGCATCCCTGTTTCTTTCCTCTTGGCCTGGAATCTGCTGCCTGAGGCAAAGGACAAAACTGCCCTCCTGCACATCTCACCCGCATTGCTTGGGCAGAAGCTGACTAGAATGGCAGTTGAGTGCTGGCAACTGGACTGCATATACACCATGCATTTAGAGCATGCACCCCTCAAATAATCCTGGAAACTGTAGTAGGCCTAATCCCAGCAGCCTTAACAGACTACAGTTCCCAGGATTTGTGTATGTGTGTGTGTGCTTTGAATGAATGGTGTGCATGCAGGCCATTAGATAGCATTATCCAGCGCACTTGAGAGCAATAGTGCCATTTAGTGGGTGCATGGAAGGCCTGTGGAGCATGTCACTCTGATCTCCAACGGAGGAAAGTGGCCCGGGGACTGAGGAGGAAAGGCCGGAGAGGCTGCCTCCCCTCAAATATGCTGCCTGAGGTGGTTTGCCTCGCCCTGCCTGGCTTGACTCTGGAATAAACAGCCGTGGGGAATGTTAGGCAAACAATGGCTCTTTGTGCAGCTAGGACAGTTGTCTCGTTCAGGAACACTGCAGGGGCGGGCTGGCGAGGCAGAGCGCTGATACCAGGAGGCTGTTGACAAACCCCACATGTTTTTGGGGCCAGGGCCAGGCTGTAAGTGTTGAAGAGTGGGCTCTCCAGGCACAGAAGGACAATGGGCTCCACAGCTGCAGCCAAGAGGGGTTGAGCTGCCAGCACTGGGGATGCTGAAGCCTTAAAGCTCAACTGTCAGGCTCCTAGCTTTTATACCAGGCCTAGCCAATCCAGAGCTTTCATATTGCCTGTTGGAAGAGAGCTATTCTGAGGCCCGAGCGCACCGAACTCATGCGCGGAAGGGCCACAGCTCAGTGGCAGAGCATCTGTTTGCATGCAGAAGGCCAGGCCTCAGGTTTCACCTCCGAGCAGAACTGGAAAAGGCTTGCTGTCTGGACAAATTCATAGAGGATAAGGCTATCTCCATGGCTACTGGGCGCCATGGCTATGCTCTGCCACCACAGTCCGAGGCAGCAATGCTTCTCAATTCCAGTTTCCGGAAACCACAGGTCCTGTTGGTGGTTTCCCACAGGCATCTGGCTGACCACTGAGAGAACAGGATGCTGGACTAAATGGGCCGCTGGCTCTCCCTATGCCCTTACGAAGCCATGGAGAGCTACCGCTAGTCAGCGTAGATTCGTGGTTCCCAAACACTTTCCCTGTTTACAGCAGTGCTGTCAAGTATCCCGTTTTCCCCGGGAATCTCCCTTATTTCAAGCAGTTTCCCGCTGCTATCCCTTATTTTTTATATCCCTTTAATTTCCCATTTTTTCAAAGGAAGCAGCTCCTCTCCCTCCCCCTGCTGGCCAGGGACTGTGAAGACCTCGCCTCCTTGCAGCCTCAAAGCAAGCGGGAGCCATTTCCCGCGCTTACAGGCGTCATAGCCCACGGGCAGCGTTTCCAAAATACAGTAAGCCTACTGCGCGCGTTCACACCAGTGCCGCCCACTTTTGCTTCTGGCTCCGCCCACCACTGCCATGTGACTGTCCCCGGGATAGGTGAGGCTGCTGATCCCTTATTTTCAAATCCGAAACTTGACAGCTATGGTGTGGGTAGGGTGAATGGAAGGCTGAACAAAATGGCGGCAACTGGCTGCCATTTCAGAAGGAAGCGGCAAACACCCAAGCCGGGCCTGTGGAGGCAGCACATTAGGCTAGTTCCCTGCATCAGGCCAAAGACATTTGTAATTCAGTCTCCCCAGGGTCCCTGACATACACTCTCCAATGCTTGCCTCTTCTTCACCGGTTCCATGCTACAGTCATTCTCCATCGACCCACCTCACTTTTCAGACAAATGTGATCTCCAAAAAAAACAACTCGCATTGATTAAAGTGTGAGGCATAGAAGCCCTGCCCTCAGGCTTGCAAACTGAAAAGACACACAGAAGAGAAGAGCGTAGCTTAGGGAAAGGCAGAGACACAAAATTAGATAGCTAATGCTGGAACAAAGGGCTCCCCCAGGCAACCTGCTATTCAGCATCCATCCTAATTTGCCTGCTCAAAGCTTACATGATGGTTAGTCTCCAGTCTTTAGAAAGCCTTCGTTCTTATTTGTTTACATGGTGGTTATATGACAAGGAGCATTCGTCCTGATAGACCTGCAAGGTGTTCCTACATCTTACAGCTAGTTATCGTCATTCATTCACCCCACATTTTGCAATGTCTTTCTCTGTCATTTCCAAGACTGCAAAAAGGCCCCTCCAGACTAGTGCCTGTATTTGATGCAATAACACAGGTAGTACATTGTTGTTGTTGTTCAGTCGTTCAGTCGTATCCGACTCTTTGTGACCCCATGGACCAGAGCACGCCAGGCATGCCTATCCTCCACTGCCTCCCGCAGTTTGGTCAGACTCATGTTGGTAGCTTCGAGAACACTGTCCAACCATCTTGTCCTCTGTCGCCCCCTTCTCCTTGTGCCCTCCATCTTTCCCAACATCAGGGTCTTTTCTAGGGAGTCTTCTCTTATCATGAGGCGGCCAAAGTACTGGACCCTCAACTTCAGGATCTGTCCTTCCAGTGAGCACTCAGGGCTGATTTCTTTAAGGATGGATAAGTTTGATCTTTTTGCAGTCCATGGGACTCTCCTCCAGCACCATAATTCAGAAGAAGAAGAAGAAGAGGAGGAGGAGGAGGAGTTTGGATTTGGTATTCCGCCTTTCACTACCCGAAGGAGTCTCAAAGCAGCTAACATTCTCCTTTCCCTTCCTCCCCCGGTGAGTGGGGCTGAGAGACTTCAAAGAAGTGTGACTAGCCCAAGGTCACCCAGCAGCTGCATGTGGAGGAGTGGAGACACAAACCCGGTTCCCCAGATTACGAGTCTACCGCTGTTAACCACTACACCACACACGTTAGTGGTGGATTTATGCTGGACAGTCCACCCAAAACTAGGATGTTAATCTTCCGGGATGCACTCCAACATGAATCATATGACCTACGACTTGCTCTTGCCCCCCCAAGAGTTTTTTTGGGGGGCGAGAGGGCAGCGTGATAGCACAGCACCCAAAATGGCCGCCACAATCTCACAAGAAAAAACCAAGATAGCCTGCTCCCCCCCCCCAGGACACTTGGCAGGTATGCCATTCTGCAGTTCTGCCGTATTTCCCCAGTCTTACTACATCATGGACTTACTGCAAGCAAAGCACCCCAACGCATTTGCAGGTGCACATGATATTGAAGGTGCGGCTGTGTATAACCGCCCCAATAATGTCATGAGCATGATCATAGAATCATAGAATCCTAGAGTTGGAAGAGACCACAAGGGCCATCCAGTCCAACCCCCTGCCAAGCAGGAAACACCATCAAAGCATTCCTGACAGATGGCTGTCAAGCCTCCGCTTAAAGACCTCCAAAGAAGGAGACTCCACCACACTCCTTGGCAGCAAATTCCACTGCCGGACAGCTCTCACTGTCAGGAAGTTCTTCCTAATGTTTAGGTGGAATCTTCTTTCTTGTAGTTTGAATCCATTGCCCCATGTCCGCTTCTCTGGAGCAGCAGAAAACAACCTTTCTCCCTCCTCTATGTGACATCCTTTTATATATTTGAACATGGCTATCATATCACCCCTTAACCTTCTCTTCTCCAGGCTAAACATACCCAACTCCCTAAGCCGTTCCTCAATGCTTACTGATGAATGCTTACTGGAAAAAAGGGACATCTGGAGGGGCCCTTAATTGTGCAAACCTAAAGCTCGGGTCCCTCCTGCAAAATACAGACTGTGAATCTTCATTTCTGGGCTTTGTTCAATATGACAGCATGATGTGCCTTCCTCTGCCTCTTGTACATCAACCTGGTAAGATGCAGTATGGGGGAAGTAATGTCACATTGCATCTCTCTGATGGGCGCTTTGATGTTCAGCTGGGCTTCCATCGAAAGGGCATCCCACCAGCGTTAGAACTTATTTGAGTGAACATAGGAGGCAGAGCTAAGAGAAAAGCATACATAGGTCTGGTACGTTTGTTCCAAAAGCTGTTTTCACCAGTCATCTGAATGCCAGAATGGGGAGACTGTGTATCAGATTTGTAGGCAGCACGAAGCTCAGACGGATTGCAAGCACTTTGGTGGGCGAGATTTGAATTCAAGACAGCGTTGCTGGATTCATTAAATGAATGTGCCTTCGTTCAGTTGTTGAAATGGAGGTTTCGCAGAAAAGGAAAAGGCACAAGTAGTTTGGGGGATTGTTGTTGTCGTTTTGGGGGCGTTTCTGAATCCCTTACCAGCTAAAGTCCAATGTTTCAAATTATGCTGTGAGTGTATATTGATGCTTCTTTCATATCTTTTCTTTGTGGTTCCCTCCCCCATGTTGTCTTTTCCTTCCTCCTTAGGACTCCCCGACTCCGTACCCCACACCTCTCCTCCCCCCTACAACGCCCCTTTGCAGCCGCCTCCTCCACCCCCGCAAGATGCCCCCATCCCCGGTTACAGCGACCCCCCTGCCACAACCGTCCACTCAGGCACTGCCACATTGCCCCGGCTTGGAGGGGCTGCTACCCTGCCACGCCCTCCCCCAACATCAGCCACCCTGCCACGCCCGCCACGCCACCATTCCGCCACCCTGCCGCGCCTCCCCCCGGATCCCTATATGCAGGAAACTCAGTTCAATGGAGCCCCTCAGGGCTACGTAGTGCAGACTCATCCACCAGTTGGGACCCTACCGATTGGAGGCTATATGCACCCAGGATACCCCGTCCAGCTGCAGCCGTGCACAGCATACCTTCCGGTCTACCCAGTAGGGGCGGTGAGTTGTTTGTGGCGGTGGGCAATCTGCAGTGCTTCTTATGGGTGTGATCAACTTGGGTGCAACTGCATATATGTGCGGCGCTAGGAAATAATAAAATAATTTAATTCGTACCTGGAATTGGGGAGAGAGACAGAGCTGGAGAGTTCTTGTGGCTCGTGTGGAGACCCTTCCCGGAGCCCAAAGGGGACATCAGTGAGGGCAGAGAAGAGGCTGGATGCGCAGCAGGGCTTTGCTTAGGCTGCTCAGCCTTACCCCCTAACAGCTGAAATGCGGGACAGCGCAGCAGCCGCAGCCACCAATTTCCCTCGCATTCTCCAGCCTCCTGCTTCAATTCCAGCTGTGGATAGTTTTGCTACAGTATTTCTGATCTGGGTTGGAGAGAGAGCAGCAGAGAGGGCATTTAGAGGGTGCTCCCCACTTACGCAATTTCCCCTTATATATGTGGAGTGCCAGAACAGGTGGGGAGTCGCCTATATTATGAGTTTTTGCATGCTATTGTCATTAATTTATGCATTTTTAGGCACACTTTGACCTAGTCCCTGCATTTGTGTGCACGTTATCTTGCTGGAGAAAACTGCACTGCAAAAATCTGGAGCAAAGTTTGAAAGGTGGCTGTCTTTCAGTCTGTGCATTGTTTTGGAAAGTGTGGTTTTTGACAGGTTTTGCCTTTTAAATTATGATTATGATTTTATTTATACCCTGCCCATCTGGCTGGGATTCCCCAGCCACTCTGGGCGGCATTTGTTGTTGTTTAGTCATGTCCAACTCTTCGTGACCCCATGGACCAGAGCATGCCAGGCACTCCTGTTTTCCACTGCCAAATCTAAAAACATAAGTGAATATCTAAAAAACTTAAGTGAATCAAGATTCTTCCCCATCCCTAGAACCCTGTCTCCCACCTGCATCCCGAAGTGGTACAGTCCTGGAAGTGTTTATTCACATATATTGTGCCATTCGTGTGCCTGGTGCATTACAAACAGCAGTTAGGCCGGGCCTATGCTTTCCGAGGGGTTTACAATATGAAATCCACCTGAGTGTGCTGAACGCTTTAGGGCACCTTTGACACTTCTGGAGAGAGGCAAAAATGGAGATTCCTTCTTCCCGTGACGTCGGCTTTTCTCCCCCTCTTGCTTGCAGGCCTACCCTCAGGCCAACCCTCCTCCTCCACCATCTCTGTCCCCTACACAGATGACCCCCGGCATCGCCATCCTGGAACCGAGGCGCCCGCCCCACGATTACCTTCCCATCGCAGTCCTCACCACCATCTGCTGCTTCTGGCCCACGGGGATCATTGCTATCATCAAGGCCGTGCAGGTGAGCAGCCGAGGAAGAGAAGAGAACTGTAGACTTGGAAGGAACCCTAGTCCAACATGCAGGAATCTTTCAGGGCTCAAACCCACGGCCCTGGGGTCGCGAGTCTTATGCTCTACCGACTGAGCTATCCGTATAAGGCCCTGTTCAGCTCAGGACCAGGTTACTTGAGGGACTGCCTTATCCTCTATAAACCCAGTAGATTGCTGCAGTCTACAGGAGAGTTTCTCCCGCAAAGATCTCAGAACCCTGCTACGCAGCAACTCAGAGTAGGGCTTTTGGTGGGGCTGGCTTTGTTCTGTGGGAAAGTCTTCATGTCAAGATACTGTACAACCAGCGCTTACTATCTGCATTCTTCCGATACTATGGAAGACGTTCCTGTTCCAACAGGCTTTCTCAGCGGGATAAATGGGTCTTTACCACAAGTGTCTACTTTGTTAGGGTTTCAGCCTTATTTAAAATGTGTTTGCTATTTAATTTAATACCTAGGACTATGGTTAACATCAAAGAACATCAACCTATACAAGATCAAGGGAAGTAATAGTACCACTCTATTCTGCCTTAATCAGACCACACCTTGAATACTGCGTCCAGTTCTAGGCACCACAGTTTAAGAAGGACGTTGACAAGCTGGAAGGTGTGCAGAGGAGGGCAACAAAGATAATTAAGGGTCTGGAAACCAAGCCTGATGAGGAATGGTTGAAGGAGCTGGGTATGTTTAGTCTGGAAAAGAGGAGACTGAGAGAAGATATCCTCGTCATCTTCAAATATCTCAAGGGCTGTCACCAGGGCCGGATTTAGATTTGGTGAGGCCCTTAGCTACTGAAGGTAATGGGGCCCTTTATATGTGATATTTTAGGGAGCAGGCTAGCAGGCGGGGCCCATTACTTACATCATAGGAGCCTACACAACACCAAACACTGTTGCTGTATGTAGGTTTTATTTTATTTGTTTTTTATCTTATATTTTGGAAATGTACGTCCAGTTTTTTCCCCCTTTACATTTTTTTTTGGGGGGGGCCCCTAAGCTATAGCTTGTTTAGCTTATATGTAAATCCGGCACTGGCTATCACATGGAAGGTGAAGCAAGTTTGTTTTCTCCTGCTCTCGAGTGTAGGACTTGATCCAATGGCTTCAAGTTACAAGGAAGGAGATTATGACTAAACATCTGGAAGAGCTGTTTGACAGTGGAATGGTCTCCCCCGGGAGGTTGTGGACTCTCCTTCCTAGGAGGTTTCTAAGCAGAGGTTGGATGGTTGTCGGTCTTGGAAGCTTTAGTTGAGATTCCTGCTTTCCCTTCCAACTCTGTTGTTGTTCAGTCGTTCAGTCGTGTCCGACTCTTCGTGACCCTATGGACCAGAGCACGCCAGGCACGCCTATCTTCCACTGCCTCCCACAGTTTGGCCAAACTCATGCTAGTTGCTTCGAGAACACTGTCCAACCATCTCATCCTCTGTCGTCCCCTTCTCCTTGTGCCCTCCATCTTTCCCAACATCAGGGTCTTTTCTAGGGAGTCTTCTCTTCTTCTAACTCTACCATTCTATGATTCTATGAAACTATTTTCCTACAATCATAGAACAGTAGAGATGGAAAGGAGCTCGTGGCTCGTCTTGTCCTGTCCCCTGTAATGATGAATCGCAGCTAAAGGAATCCCTGATAGACAGCCATCCAGCATCCATTTAACAACCTCCAATGAAGGAGATTCTACCACCTTCCGAGGTAGACCGTTCCACTGTCAAACAGTTGGTCTGCAACCTTCATCATTCCTTGGCAGCTTAGCCAGTGGTCAGGAATGATGGGAGTTGTAGTTCAACGACATCTGGGGACCCATGGTCGCAATGATCACGGCTGTCGCGAAACCCTGCTCAGTAATGCGGTCAATAGGTTTGAATAGGGTGGCAACCGCACGGGCGTCGCGGGGGGGGCAGCAGTGGGGGCGGTCCGCCCTGGGTTCCAGGGGAGAGGGGGTGACACTATGGGGCTGCCCCACGCGATCAGCGGCTCGTGGGGCTGCCCCGTCAGTGCTGCTTTAAAGCAGCACAGACAGGGAAGCCCCAGGAGCCGGCGCTCGCTTGGCGGGTTGCCGCTGGAGCAGCAGCGCCGGCGGGATGGAAGTCTGTCCTGATGCATGCGTCGTGACGTCACAACGCATGCGTCAGGACGCCCCGCTCCCAGGGGGGTGCCTCTGCGCGGCAATGCCGCCCTGGGCACCCAAGAGGCTTCCTACTCCTCTGGGCAACCGACACCGTTGCTGTTAAAGGTCTTAATCTTGTCACAACGGTAAATCCCGTCTCCCATGTTGTGAGCGATAAGCCACCCTTTTTCATCCGCAGAAACGTGCTGAAGATTTTGAGGAATATGCAAGCAGTTAAAATGGGGGGGGGGAGGGAAGGAAACAGTTTTAATTCCTCAGGAACATATGCTCGGCGCACTCCCTGTTCACGTCTGGCTGGCACCCCTCACCTCCCACACGCGTACACATTTTGTACTCAAGCCGCTTCGTTCTGTGCTCTGGAAATAATCCCGTGCTTGAGAGGAGGCTGGCAGCCATTTTGCCAAGCTGGAAGAGCGCGAGGTTTCTTGCCTCCAGCTGAGGTGCCAAGTCCATCTCTGCCTCCCTGCCTGCCCGCCCACCCATAAAGGATAAATAGCATGTAACTCTGGTGCTTGGCGGCCGCTGACTCCTACTCATGAGAGAAAAGCGTTCTGGGAACATGCTATGAAGATGACAATGTCGGGAAAGTGCTCTTGGAGCGATTTCTAAAAGCTGCAAACTGGTTTTTGCTGCAGTCCTAAATGTTTTCAGCCTGAAGGCCACATTGCTTCATAGGCAATACCTATGGGGGGGGGCAGATGTCAGTGATGGGTGGGGCTACAGGCAAAAGTGGGTGGGGCGACAGATGTGACTCTTCCCTTTGTAGTTTGGCTACATCCCAGTTACACATAGGTAGACCTTCCAAGGGTCCCTATTTTCCAAGGGACTGTCCCAGATTTACAGAAGCCATCCTGGTTTCTGACTTGATCCCGGAATGTCCTGCTTTTCCTTAGGACATCCCTATTTTCATCAAAGAAATGTTGGAGGGGACATCTCTATTTTCATCAGAGAAATGTTGCAGGGTTTGCATAGGTCAAGGGGTGTCCACACATATCTCTCTCTATCCAGGCAAGCATAAGGGATTCTCACAGTTCAGTGACACATTCCAGGCAAAGGAGGCCATGGAGCAGGGCTGGTGAGGGATGTGGCTTGGAGAGAATCCTGAGGGCCACATAGAAAGACCCGGAGGGCCGTATTTGGACCACAGGCCCAAGACTCTCCACTCCTGTCTAAGCATTTGAACACAATGGGGTGTGTTTCTTAGTATAACTTACGGCTGATAATCATTTCTTCTCCCAGGGAATCCTGGGAATTGCAGTTCCACCCTCTGTGTTTATTACTTGTCCTGGCCTCCCCTTGTCCCTCTTCTGTTTAATTTCCTTTTTTACACACTTGGGGCCCAGTTTCCACACCGGCATACTTTTGTTCTCTTTCAAGGTTAAGTTATCCGGAGCTGAGCAGCACACTCAGAAGGATCACAGGAAGTTCCAGCCAGACTGTTTATTTATTAATTGTTCCATAAAACACAGGCCTCCAGACAACTTGCAGAGAATTAAAAACAGCTTTCGAAAGTCAAAAATATAAATAAAATACCGCAAAGATGCCACAATAAAATCCACAACCAGCACAGAGAACAAAATCCACAGACAACCACAATCAATTAACTGAGCTATTTGGAAAGCTGAAACCATATTAAAAAAAATAAAAATAAACAACCCTTAAAACAGTCCAGCGGACAAAAACAGGGACAGGGAAGAGACGAACAGTCTAACAGAGGCTAACAAAGAATGGGAGGGTATTAAAAGGGCCTGGGAGCTCTCCCCCACACACACACTCTGACCACCCCCAAATCTATTGCAGAGTCCTGGGGGAACCCCCAGAACAGGCAATCCTATGCCCTTTTAAAATGTGGGCTTTTGGGGGGGGTGTTATTGGATTGTTGTTTTTATTTTTATTTTGATTATGCATTTTGTAGCTTTATATTTTGATATTATTCTGTGAATCGCCCTGAGACCTACGCGTATAGGGCGGTGTATAAATTCAATCAATCAATCAAATAATTGGGTTTTATGTTTTGTAAACTGCTCAGAAGGCTGTTTTGGCATTAAACAGCACACGAAATAACCATCCTCCTCCCACTTCTCCAGGTGCGGACTGCGGTTGCCCGCGGCGACATCGTATCAGCAGAAATTGCCTCACGAGAGGCCCGCAACTTCTCCTTCATCAGCCTGGCTGTGGGCATCGCGGCCATGGTTCTGTGCACTATCCTCACTGTAGTGATCATCATCGCTGCCCAGCACCATGACAATGACTGGGACCCTTAGCGCCCGGCAGCCTTGCCTTCCAGACTCCTCCCGTGCCCCTGGCAACTGGTGTCAACAGCCCTGGAAGGAAACCGACAACACACCCCGGCAACCATTGCTCCCAAGGATGGTCCTTGGCAACCGTCTCCCCTGCGGTCCTTAGCAACCGTCTCCTCCCCCACCGCCAACAATACTTGGAATGCTTGGCAACCGTCTCCCACAAAGCTCTGGCAGTATTAATGGTACCTACTCAGCAAAATGACTTCCGGAAGACGATATTCAGACTGAATGCTGACACACCCGAGGGGGGGGGGTCCGTCAGCTGGGGCTCCTCGCAACAAATTTTCCATCCTGCCGGTTTTTTATTTTTTTATTTTATTTTAATCCAGAATACTTTGCTTGCTTCTTTCCTTCCCAAAGAGTAGGCTCCGCTCTCTCTCTCGTGCCCATGGCAACAGCCGCCTTCCTTCTGCTGCATTCTGCATGCATCCTACTGCCCGTTTTAACAGGACAATGCACCACACCTGTGTATTCATTAAGCATTACCCCTTTGTATCCACAATGGCTTTCTGGTAGTTCCACCACATGAAATTAGGCCAAGTAAGATGCTCTGACAATGTTGCTGCTGTTCCATCAGACAATTCTCCCTCCCTGCGCTACAGCCTTGCAGGAGGAGGTGGAGTGACCGAATATTGGGGGCAGTTTGGACCTCTTACCTACCTTTTATCTTGTTTTCCATCCAAATCCACCCTTCTTCTCTGCACCAAATAATACAGCCTTGCCCTGTTGTCTTTTAGCTCTCTGTTTTAGATAGGAACCCCTTCTAAAATAGGTTGATTTCCAAACCATTATTCAAGACAGCCGTCAAAAATATTCATGTGCAGTTAGGAAGCCATAGCCTTCACCATTTCATTTGGGCATCTGCTCATAGCTGCCCAGCCCTTCTCGAGGTTTATTTGAAGAATGCCCTGTATTGCTTAAAAGCCTCTCTTTTAAAAATACCTCTCCATTTCATATGGCTCTTCTTTTAAAAAAAAACTTCCCATCGCTAAAGAACGTGAGGGGAGGGGGAATCGGGGTAGGAGAAAGAAATCTCTTCTCTCAGGGCGAGTGATGGCTATTAGAGCTGGGTGGTATCTAGTTTTCAACACTGTGAAATTTATAGGTTTTAGACCCCTAAGTAGTAGCAGTTGCCAGGACATTAACCCGAACACTTCTACATAGTTACATCGTTATTTGAGACATCATGGTATATCAGTATATCACAATGTTTACCTGGTGATATATCACCACGTCGAAAGCCAGACCTAACACACACATCATGATTCACAATTTATTGCCAGATTATGGAACCGATGCCACAATATCATTTTATTATTTATTTGTTGAATGGAGGTTCCAGGGCAGTTATGGATTTCAAACCGGTTTTGGACGATATACTGGTATATCGCCCAGCCCTGATGTTTATATAAAGAAGAATCATAGAATTGTAGACTTGTAAGGGACACACAAGGATAAATCTAGTCCAACCCCCTTGCAATGCAGGAATCTTTCACCCAATGTAGGGCTCAAACCCACAACCTTGTGATGAAGAGTCTCCCGCTCTACTGACTGATCTATCACACAAAGCCTTGTATGTAGCCAGTTATTTGGATTCCTTCTCACTCTCTTCTCAATGCTTGGGGGGTAGATTAAAATATAGCCATCTCTTATCCACACTGGTGGGTTTATACAGGTAATAAACAGTCATTTAAAAGTTTCATTTGGAGAGCAAGGCCGTTTTTGGCTGCCATATGAAAAACATACCACAACCACTTTTAGTTATTTTTTTTTATTTGTTAAAAAGAAATAGGTGGAGAAAGAGAGAGGGCAAAATATGCGGAACAGGCAGCAGAACCTCAAAAAACAGGGTGTGACTGTGGTATTTCCAGTGAGCAGGCAGAAGCCAGGGCAAGACTGCAAGAAAAGCATTTTGATTTGTACGAAGTGACCGAGTGAGGCCTAGACTACGGTTTGCAAGCACTTCAGACTGCAGCTGCGGGGATTGGCATTTTCCTTTTTTTAAAAACAAACAAACTGACCCCCTACCTTAATGACACTTTGTAAATAGAGCCCATGTGATGTAGTGGCAAAGTGTATTTATCTTAACAGCATTTTAATCCTGTTCTACAACCAAAAATGACTCCTGGCTTATAAGTATCAGTGATAAGACTAAGAGTATAGTTAACATGTAAGAGTATTTGACTTAGACCACTTGGCTACAAAGCTTCCTGCATGACCGTCTTGCGGCCTGACCTACCTCACAGGGTCGTGGTGAGGATTAAACAGAAGGACCATGTATTCTGTCCTTAGGTCTCTGAAGAAAGGACGGGATTTTTTTAAATAGAAAATGTAACAAACAACAGGAGAAGAGATGGACGAGACCCTTCTTATGGACGATACCGGTAGGTTTCTATCAAGGCTTCCTGATAGACAGGACTTCCCAAACTATGGCCCACAGGCAACTAGTGGCCCACAATCTTCATTCATGGGATCTGCAGTATGTCTGTGGATTTGTGCTTGAGGTTGGGAGACGGCACAGCCATCATATTAAATAGCCGTGTCGCTTTTTAGTTTGCATTTTAATCACTGCTTTTCTTTCTTATGGCTTACTGTATTGCATTTTGAATGCTACACAACAAAATAAAATACAGCACAAGAAAACCCTTCCCTAGAAATCATACAGTATCTAGTGTAGCATATCAGCGTTGCTACACTGGGGAGGAAAATAATAAACTCAGCAATTTACAAGTGGCCTGCTGGGGGCGCGAGGTTGGGGAACTACTGTTTTATTTACAAGGAGGTTTGTTTGTTTCTAAGCAGAGTTTCAAATACGGCATTCCCCAGCTACGATCTGAAATGGGACAGTTCACTCTGTCACTTCATTCTGTTGTGTACAGAGCCAACCTTAGAGACAGTCGGCATATTGTGCTAAAAAAAAAAAAGGCAGTAGAATTCTGGACTATAGCACTTTAGTGTGCTGGTCCAGGATGGGATTTTTCAGAAAGTTCCCTGAATGGAGTAAACTATGGTCTGAAGCTCAACATCAAAAAAACTAAGATCATGGCCATTGGTCCCAATACCTCCTGGCAGATAGAAGGGGAAGAAATGGAGGCAGTGAGAGATTTCACTTTCTTGGGTTCCATGATCATTGCAGCTGGTGACAGCAGTCACGAAATTAAAAGACACCTGCTTTTGGGGAGAAAAGCAATGACAAACCGAGACAGCATCTTAAAAAGCAGATATCACCTTGCCGACAAAGGTCCATACAGCATAGTTAAAGCTATGGTTTTCCCAGTAGTGATGTATGGAAGTGAGAGCTGGACCATAAAGAAGACTGATCGCCGAAGAATTGATGCTTTTGAATTATGGTGCTGAAGGAGACTCTTGAGAGTCCCATGGACTGCAAGAAGATAAAACCTATCCATTCTGAAGGAAATCAGCTCTGAGTGCTCATTGGAAGGACAGATCCTGAAGCTGAGGCTCCAATACTTTGGCCACCTCAAGAGAAGAGAAGACTCCCTGGAAAAGACCCTGATGTTGGGAAAGATGGAGGGCACAAGGAGAAGGGGACGACAGAGGATGAGATGGTTGGACAGTGTTCTTGAAGCTACCAACATGAGTCTGACCAAACTGCGGGAGGCAGTGGAAGACAGGAGTGCCTGCCGTGCTCTGGTCCATCGGGTCACGAAAAGTCGGATGTGACTAAACGACTAAACAACAACAACAACAACAGCAGCAGCAGAGGGAGAACTATACTAAACCTTTCATGCTGATGGGCTAGTTTAGTAAATGCAGGGAAGGGTGTGTGGTTTTAAGGGATGGGGTGTTTTTGAACATGGAATACCACTTCATTCTGTATGACAAGTAGATTGGCTCCAAGGAGCATTGAGAGAAATTTAGCATATATGAGGCTAGACATGGGCACAGAAGTGTGAGCATATGTTGAATGGCTCAGGCGCTGCAGGGCTAAATTAAATCTGGGTATTGGCTGTTCGGCTTCTCATTTCCAGGCCGCCTGCCCTGCCCCAGACTCCACAAAACCCCATATTCCGTCACATGAGCTCCCAATTCATTCTCCGCACACCCACTTTTCTTTTATTGGATGTTGGACTCCGTTATTATTATCTCTCTGTTTGCAAGTGACTGGTTACAGAATCTCTCTCTCTCTATATATATATTACTTAATAAAGACATTTGATTGATTCTCAACATCCTACCTGGCTGCATTTTTAAACAGCATTAGCTACTAGCACCAGCACCCCAATTTGCTCTGCGTGGGACCCCTTTCCTTTTTCTCGACAATGGGGATAGATGCTAAGCCCCCCCCCTGTCACAACCTGGCCCATCTATTCCTCCTGGATCCTGCCTGGCCTCAGCTCCTCTCGGTGTCTTTGCAGATGGTGTACGAGCTATGCCAGAAAATTCAGAATTATCTCTCCCCCGCCATTCACCTCACCTCCTCTCTCTCTCTCTCTTTCAAAACCCAGTTTTCCCGCCCCCCTCCCCTCCCTTCCCCATTATTTCCCCTCGGTTTACCTTCAGCCAATATGGACTTCCCAAGCTCTGCTGTCTCTCAGGAGACGGTTGCTTAGGAACAGCGAGAGGGGTACGTATGGATTCAAAGCAGCATGGGGGACAGCCCACGGTAAAGGGAGGTTCGCTGCAGGGGAGGCAAACGGGAAGAACCCACAATGGTAATAGCAAGGGAGAACTGCGGGTTTTCTGAGCAGCTTCTCTTGGCTACATCAGAACATCCGACTGGAACCCATCACCCAGCTCCCACAAGCAACGCCCATCATTTCAGGGTTGCGCCAAGGTTTTGGCTTGGGATTGCTTGAAACACCCCTTCTCCCCACCCCACACCCCAAATAATCTACTACATAAGGGGGGAATTATGGCAGTTTACAAGTAGCTGGTATGTTTGTACAGTTTGTTTCCAGAATTTTGCTTTTCGAAGGATTTTAGGGAAAGAGGAAGCTGTTTGGATTTGATATCCCGCTTTATCACTACCCGAAGGAGTCTCAAAGCGGCTCACATTCTCCTTTCCCTTCCTCCCCCACAACAAACACTCTGTGAGGTGAGTGGGGCTGAGGGACTTCAGAGAAGTGTGACTAGCCCAAGGTCACCCAGCAGCTGCATGTGGAGGAGCGGGGACGCGAACCCGGTTCACCAGATTACGAGTCGACTGCTCTTAACCACTACACCACATGAAGATAAGGGAGACAAGGGAGATGTAGGGCAAAATAAGTCTGTATACGATGCCCTCTTGGGGGGGGAGCACAATTTATTCAACTCTGCAACTATGGGATGATCCAAAAACACCACCGAATGTTGAAGCCCTATGCAGGTTGAAGCCCTGCATCCAGTCTTCCTTCCAAGATTGTACCAAGTCCATGTGTTTTCACACTAAGTGCTTTTGCAGTCATAAGGTCTAGAAACTTGTCATTGCATTTTTCTTTTTTTTAAAAAAGAAAATGGAAGCCCTGCATGAGATGAAGTGTAATATTTGGAAGGTGTTGACTTCTGGGCAATATTTCTAGTAAAATCATGTGTCTAATGTAATCCTAGCAACGCAGAAAACAGAAATGTACATGGCGTTGGGCAGTGATATATCACTAAACAGGTGTCCCCTTTTTAATTGCTGAGATTTCACCAGGCACAGCCCATACATTTCCACCCATAAGGGTTGCAAACGTGCTCATTTTTTTAAAATAAAAGGAAGGCAGCAGTCTCTGCACCCAGCCAAATTCCATGCTGGGTGCCAAGATCTGTATCTGTGTACAGTATTGTGTGGCTGCACAGAAATTATGCAGTCCTAGCTTTGATCTCCCACACAAGGGTTTGTGTATCCACTCAAATGGACTTAAGAACAAAAGCAGAGCCTGTTGGATCAGGGCAATGGCCCACCTAGTCCAGCATCCTGCTCTCACAGTGGCCAACCAGATGCCTATAAGAAACCCCAGGAAACCCCTGTGATTTCCTTCAACTGGTATTCAGAGTAACCATCATTCACGTCACAGAGAAGCAAAAACAATGGGGAGGGGGGGGGAACCAATTCAGGGAATCAAACCTGGTACTTTCAGAGAGTTTTGGACTACAATTCCCATCAGCCCCAGCCAATGACAAAAGGATGATGGGAGTTGTAGTCCAAAACACATGGAGGGTACCACATGTGCTCTATACTGTAAAAGGGCAGGATGAAAAAAAAAACCATACCACAAAGAGCAACATCAGCAGCACTTTTTCGTTCCTTTTATTTAGGCAAACATTTTCTGCATGGCTCGGGCCAGCTTGGCATCCCGAGCCCTGATCCTCTCCATCACTCTTTCCAGTTCTCTCCGGGCTGCCCGGTTCCCCGGTTCCACCTGCAGAACCCCCTTCAGGTCCTGCGCCGCCCCCTCCAGGTCGTTCATGGCATCGTGAGCCAAGCCCCGCCGGAAGAGGGCCTTGGTGTTGGCCGGCTGCAGGGCCAGCGTCTTGGTGCAGTTGCAGGCGGCATTGGCCGGCTGGTGCAGCCTCAGCTGGCAGGCAGCCAGGTTGGCATGCAGCTCCGCTTTGATCTGGTCGTAGTCCGGCGGAGGGGCAGCCACTACGAGCAGCCGCAAGGCCCTGGCATAGCGCCGTGCCGCAGCGGCAACGTCCCCTGCCCGGTACAGCTCCCCGCCCCGTTCTTTGTTGCCGAGGACCAAGTCCCACTTCTCGGCGGCACTCATCTCCCAGGAGTCTTTGGCCTCCGTGAAGCTCGCTAACCGGACGGTCACGGAGCCTCCCGCTGCCAACCTCGCCTTGGCCTGCTCCCCAGCCAGCATAGTCTCCAGGCAACGGTCCACGACCCCGTCCCACTCGGCATCGCCGCCACCCAGCTCCACTTCAGCCCACCGGTGGGTTGGGTAACTCAAGGGCGATCCTGGCTCAGCTTCGAGGAAGACCTGGCAGAGGGAGCCTTCTTTAGGCTTGTCTAAACCCGTGCCGGTCTCCAGGACCAGTTTGACGAACGTGCCGTCTGGGCAGGCCCAAGGGATGTCCCTGTTGGCTGGGTCCCGAGGGGGCAGGTTCTCTTTCAGGTTCTCTCCTTCCACCTTGGCCCTGCTCTCCTCTCCTCCACTCCCAACGGATGCGCCATGGCTGCTCCCTTGGCCAACGGCTGACCCCTGGTTGGGTTTCTTGCCCGGCATCTTCTCGGTGACCGGCTCTGTACTTGCCATCACGTAATCAACCGGTCAGGTGTTGCCAGCTTTGGGGGTGCGATGCTCCTGAACGCCAGCAAGGGAAGGGAAGGGCGTTAAGGAGCTGTTTGCGAGGAGGCAATCCGGCCTAGTAACAGCGAAGAAGAAAAAGCACAAAATGGCGTTGAAAAGAATGGGCAATTGCACCGCCTTTGCCTTGCCTCCCCACATTGAGCCCAGACGGTTCTGAGACCCAGTGTGGGGTATGGCAGTGTGCACAGTTGTTACCTTTCCACCCAACTCCGAATTACAGCTCAGCCAAGGATTCCCTGTGTGGCTCTGGGCGACGTCAACAGTCTTCCAGCTTCAGTTCCTCATCTGCAAAATGGGAACAGCAGCAGCTTAAATCACAGAGTTGTTGTGAGGACAAGCAAGCTAGGACTGTAAGAAGCATTTTTTTCTGAACGTGAAGGGGAAGTTTGGGCATTTGCCCAAATTAAATTCTGCGCACTGCTTGGCCACTGCCTTTCTGACCTTCTAGGGCTGCCATTTTCTCCCGAGCCACTAGAATGCCCGTGACCATTTGATGACATCACAGCAAGTCAACCAATGACTGGGCAGGGCTTGTCTTTGACAGCCAACTCTTAGCTCATTCTCCCTCGTTACGAAGATTACATACACCCAGCTGTCCCCCAGAAACTGGCTCCAAACACAAAATAGATTTAATATGCCACATAAAACAGAACAAATGAGGTTCTCAAACAATTCAGCACCCCATCTCTCCTTCCGCCAAAAACACGTCCATGCTGCAATGACCTTTCTGACAGAGCAGCAAAATGTTTAATTATATTTTTAGTCTGTGAAAGTCCCCCGATATTTCCCGCTTCATCCTATGTCTCACAATTTCTATTTATTCCCCCCCCCCCACCATCATTATCAACCATGCTCTCCTCCCCTTACCTCATTTGCTCAGTACTGGTCCTCAGCACTGGAAGGATGAGCAGGGCATATCCTTCAGGTTCTCCCTCAGTCACGCACTCGTTTATCTAGTCCCCTCCACGTTCCCCCCTTCTTCTTCTTCTTCTCTCCCCCCCCTCTCAACGTCATTTCCTCAGCAACCACCTGTCTTAGCAACCATTGTAAGCAGAAACCTTCCCTCAGAAGATGCTAGGAGAAAACGCAGGCAGGCAAGCAGGGGTCGTTTATTTATTTTGCCAGAAGCAAAGGAAGATCTCCCTGACTACCCCACCCTCGCCATTATGAAACAGGGGACTCCCCTTCCAATTTATAGGAGGACACCCATTTTCCTCTTGACATTTTTGTCTATGCAGCTGTTCAGTCAGCTGCCAGAGAGAAGCTGAGGTTTTTAAAAAACCACAATCTTTTTCACAGAGATGAACAAAGGATGTGAACTCACAACTCCCAAGCTCTGTACCAGAACCATCTGTCAGAAATGCAGGTAATATGAAAAATGCCCTAAGTTTTAAGCTGACAGAATCATCCTGCTGCTTTCCAGCATGAAAGGTTTGTTTCGTTTCGTTGGTTTTGTTTTTTAAAAAAATATATACAGTATCTGAAGAAGTGTGCATGCACACGAAAGCTCATACTGAGAACAAACTTAGTTGGTCTCTTAAGGTGCTACTAGGTTCCCCCCCCTTTAATATAGTACATATACATTAATGTCAGGACAGGTAAAGACAAGAACTCCCTGCAACGTAATGTCACCTTCCGTATTTGACTGGATTCAATGCTGATGGCAAATACCAGAAGTCATTTTAAAAAACAAAACGAGAGGAAAATAAAGGCTAAGAAATATGGACATGTGGCAGGAAGATGCCTGGAAACTCCTGAAGAGGCATATAAAAGACTATGGAAGATACGCTACATTATTATCAGTTATTTTCTTACCTGCCCTTCACCATAAGGTCGCAGGCAGGGCAGGTTATGGCAATTTAAAAATACAGCACTAAAAACAAATTACAGCCCCAAGAACGGACTCGTGGATTTCCTCAGATAGGGTAGAGAAGTCCAGTGGCATTTTAGAGCCTACCAATTAAGCCTAAGCCGCTTAAAAGCCTTTGTTGCTTTGCTGCAACAGATCAACAAAGCTACCCCCAACCCCGACCTTGTAGTAGAGGTAATAAAACTACATTTCCCACAATGCCTTTCTTTACTCTTCAACTCCACCTCCTTCCTTCCTGCCTTCTATAATCCTGTTTATGCAAGGGGTCTGTAGCAGAACTTCCAAGCTGACCGGCACTCTCCTCCTCAAAGCATGGTGTGACTTATAATTGGTGGTACGTATTTTGTTAATTTTCATTGGGATGGTTTTCGTTGCTGCCTCTTGTATGATGTTACGAGCCTCCATCCATAGTTCTTCAGGCACTCTATCCACCAAATCTAAATCCTTAAACCTGTTCCTCACTTCCACTGTGTATTCATAAGGGATTTTGATTTAGATTGTATCTTACTGGCCCAGTGGTTTTTCCTACTTTCTTCAGTTTAAGCTGGAATTTTGCTATAAGAAGCTGATGGTCTGAGCCACAGTCAGCTCCAGGTCTTGTTTTTGCTGAGTGTATAGAGCTTCTCCATCTTTGGCTGCAGAGAATATAATCAATCTGATTTCGATGCTGCCCATCAGACGATGTCCATGTGTAGAGACGTCTCTTGTGTTGTCGGAAAAGAGTTGTTTGTGATGACCAGCTTGTTCTCTTGACAGAATTCTATTAGCTTCGTTTTGAACTCCAAGGACAGACATGCCAGTTGTTCCTTTTATCTCTTGACTCCCTACTTTAGCATTCCAATCCCCTATAATGAGAAGAACATCCTTCTTTGGTGTCATTTCTATAAGGTGTGTAAGTCTTCATAGAATTGTACGAATAGGGTCTGCAAATGGAGGCAAGGGAAGCCTGGACTCCTGGATTCTCTTAGAATCAGGAGGGGGGGCACATTGTGTGCAGGCAGAAAGCTAGGTAGTCAATGCTCATTATACTAGAGGCTGAATTCCTGGGCAGGAGCCAGTACCAGCCACACAGATGTGTCCAGCTCCTCCAGGGAAATAACAGATTTCCTTTCCTAAGTATTTCCTCTCTCCAATTCAGCTTGCCGCTATGTGGCTAGGAGAATAGCAGCATCGCTGCGCAACGAGGATCTGGGGGAGCCTGCGTTGGCGTGCAAGAATGGGGTGTGCCCGCTGGGTAAGTGACAACCCCCACCCTACCCTACCCCACCCCAGCCTCTCTCCCTGCCAGCCGTAATCTTCTGGAAGATTCCCTTCCAGGAAATGCGGCCTCTGCTTAAGCCCCTTCCTTAAATCACCCCCTAAAAAAAGAATCACAAAACCTTTTATGTAAATCCCTTAATCTTTGTCTCAATTGGACCCCACCCACCCACCCACCCCCCACCCCCGCAACCAAACCCAAAACACATGTGGCTTCATCTGCTGTTCTCAATTACTCCTCCCCCCTGCCGCCACCCCTGTTGCTTTTCGCATTGTCAATTTTTTATTTGAATCGTTGTCCAAAATCTTCCCAGACAAGACCTTCTTTCATATTCATACTCTTGCTTGGGGTTGGGGAATGCAAGTGCTTTTCATGACTTACTATGAGGCAGAGTGTGGCAGCTGTCACAGGCAGCAGATTTCATCTTATTTACTAAAGGTGTTTAAATATGGCTTAAATTACTGAATTCTCTAAGCAGTGCGCATAAAAAGTTATTTTAAAAAACAACAGAGTTACAACTGATCATCAAAACAGCTGTAGGAGAAAGGTATTTTTCAGTCCTGGGACAGCTCAGTTGGTAGTACACAAGGAGACTCTTAATCTCAAGGTCGTGGGTTCGAGCCCCACATTGGGCAAAATATCTCTCCATTGCAGTGGGTTTAACTAAATGATCCTCGTGGTCCCTTCCAAATCTACGATTCTGTTCTATGATTCTAAGGTACCTGAAAGAAGAAGAGGTCTTTGCCAGGCGTTCAATGGGAAAGGGGCCTGTCCAATCTCAGCTGGGAGGCAGCTCCATAGAATCAGGCAAATAATAATTAATGCAGCGCTTCTGGTGGGAATGAGCCACGCACCTGAGCCATGGGGCGCCACTAGCAGCAGCTCCTCTGAAGATCTGTGATTTGGGTAGGGATATGGGCACAAACGTTGGAGGATAGGGAGAGGCAGTGTGGTGTTGGACGATAGCGCTGTCCATCTCCAGGTATCTTGGTATCATTGTCCTGGCATTGCCAAGGATCAAGTACATCAGGGAGGGAAGCCTGTGGCCCTCCAGAAGTTGTTGGGACTACAACTCCCATCATCCCTGACCACTGCCTGGGTCTGAAGAGAGCTGGTAGTCCAAAATGTTTGAAGGGAACCAGGTTAGTAGTTCCGTATCAGCCTTTGCTAACTGTCAAGAGCAAAATAAAAAAATTCCTTCCAGCAGCACCTTAGAGACCAGCTAAGTTTGTTATTGTTATGAGCTTTCATGTGCATGCACACTTCTTCAGATACCTTCAAATGCATCACACGAAAGCTCATACCAATAAAAAACTTAGTTGGGTCTCTAAGGTGCTACTGGAAGGATTTAAAAAAAAAATGTTTCGATTACGGCAGACCAACATGGCTACCTACCTGTGTCAAGAGCAGGCATTAATATCAGCATTCTTGACAGCCTGGGCAGCAACCACATATCTTATTGTTGTCTCTTCTTATAGGCAAGCAAAAAAGCACAATGCCGCCATATACTAGTTCCCCTGTCAGCCAAGTGGCGCCCCGCCCTGCTGCCACGTCAGAAGTTGGGATCCAGAAGCCACATTCTTGATGGAATAAAATGAGGGATGGCAGGAGGAGAATGACGGTCTGTTTGACAACTCCTGTGCACGCAGGAATCGAACAGACCTGAGCATCCTTCAGCTTCCCCTCCACCTCACCGTTCCGCTGTTAAATCTGCTTAAATAAAAGAAGCACTTTGCGTGCTCTAATACACCAACTCATTGTAAGAAGCATAATTTGGGGGTCGGTCGGTATGTTTTGCAGGAGATGGTTGTGAAACAGAATGGGAGCCACAATGTTTTTCTCTCTTGGGAGTACCGGTATTTTTTTTTGGCAGTCTCAAACTCGCGGGTTGGGGCAGGAAATGGGATGATGAAAGGAAAATAGAAACCCAAGAAAGAACACATCGGTATACACACACACACAAAGGTGAAAAGAACAGTATTTTTCCTCTTCAGCTGTCCTTCCACAGAAGCCATATATCTTTCCAGTGCAGTCCATTCTGCTGTCAAACCGTTCATGATGTCAGGAACCATCACCTACGGTAACGCTTAGCTAAAATCTGCTTCCCCGCAGTTTCCACCTCATTGGGTCTAGTCCTGCCCTTGTGTGCAACGGTGAACAGTTCCACTCCAGTCCTTCAGATACTTGAGGGCTGCTCTCATGCCTCCCTTTAATATTTTCTTATCCAGACTAGACATAATCAGCTCTTTCAACAGTTCCTCGTAAGGCTTGCTGCATACACACACCCCGTACATTTAAAGATTCCCCCAAGCAATCTTGGAAACTCTAGTCTGCATTTCACAAAGCCACTATTCCCCAGCAACAAACTGCAGTTCCCAGTATTCTTTGGAGGAAGCAACATGATTTAAACATGATTATTACTTACGTTATTTATTGAATTGAATCACCTATCTCATAATGGTGAGGGTGGGATGATCAAGAAGGGCTTCTTTGACTTTTGGTTGGTAGGACCCTTCAGCATCATGAACAATCTCTGGATTTTGATATCTGTTCAATTTTGGATATCCACATTAACACATACTTTCCGATTAGTCCCTTCCCTCTCCAGGGAATTGACAGGGTTGTATTACTATGGGGGGGGGGGCTGCCCCTGCTAACCTTAGCAGCAATCTATCAATATAAAATCTTTTCATAGGAGCCAACTCCTAGGGGTCTTCGCCCCCCCCATAAAATATTTGAGGGGGTGCGCCCCCCAAGTCGATGGGCACCATGTCATGTGATCGATTATGCAGAGGGGCTTACCTAGGCACCCCCCCATATTTTATTCAAGTAGGCTCCCTGAACCCACTCTTTCCTGGGAAAACTTTCCCTGTCTAAATTTGTTCTGCTGGTGGAAGAATGTTGCAGCCTTAGGAACTGGCTGCTTCTGCTGGAATATAACAAAGGGAAGGAGAAGCATTTCTTTGAAAGTCTGGATTTGATGGTGGATAAGAGAGAGCAGTAAAAGCAAAGGAAACCTGGCGTTATTTCATTCCACACCCTTTGTTAATATCATAGCTACATCTACAGCGTATCATGCCAAATCAGTCGTGCTGTGGGGCAATGAGGTCACTCATGGCAACCTTCCCTTGCCTAGTCGATAACACCCCTGATGCGCCTCTGAAAAAGTTTGCCACAATTTGCCCTGCTGCCCTGGCAAAACAAGGGACTAAACCAACCTGCACGTGTCACATCCGCTTTGAGGTTTTTGTTTCATTTTTACAATCAAGCAGCATACAATTTTTATATAAAATAATAAGTAAATGCCATTTTAAAGCTGGCATTTTTTTCTTTTTCACTTTCATATAAAATATTTGTATTGGGGTTTTTTCAAAACAAAAAGGATGGGTTTTAAAACATATAAATGACTAAATAGCCCCTTGTGCTCCTAGCATCTTTAAACACTAACCATTGGCAGTGGAAAGCATTTATCTTTTTAGACTCCGTAGCTCCATACAAGGAGGAAAAGTCCTTTGTCAAAATACCTGTGCACTAGACTGCTTGTTTAAAGATACAAATAGAGCCAGAAAGATGCATGAATAAAAACGACAGCAACCTTTAGGTGGAATATAATATAAAGTGCGCCTCACTATCCTTAAACACCCGTGTGAGGGAAATGATGCTGTTTTCATTTTACAAACAGGAAACTGAGACTAAGAATATGCCACTTATCCAACATTTTTCAAGGGCCAAGGAGGTCTAATAATAATATAATTCTTAAAAGGAATAGAAACCCTCATTAAAAAACTAAACTACAATTCCCATAAGCACTTGCGCGCCAAGGTATTGGTTCCCCCCTTCTACACGCATGCGCTCTTTTCCCAAGATTCTATGCACGTGCAACGCAGCGCAGCGCCTGAAACCTCTATTTTATCAGTGCGCGTGCGCCGAGTTATACTTACCCACCCATGCCTCATGGAATGCGTTGACGCAGCGTGGTGCAGCCGGCTCAGTCCCTCGCGCTGGAATTTCAAGACGTCCGGGGACAAGCGCTGCGCAGTTTCCCCCACTGCGCATGCGTCCTTCGACAACAAGCGCGGCTCCGTGAGGCATCCCACAAAACAAGCGGACATTAAAAAAAAAAACGACTTCGCATTCCATAATGCGCTTGCGCGCTGTTTATAGCAACCGCCGCGCGCAATCGCACTTCCGCCTTTTCCGCGTGCGTTCCGGCTCGGTACAACTTCCGTATCATCATCCTTCTCCACTGGTGGATATTCCGGCCGTGGCCCGCCTCTTGCTCGCTCTGGTTGGCCGAGGAGGCACCGGAGCTGGCGTTCCTATTGGGCGCTTCTGTTGTTATGGCAGCGGGGGCGGGCGGGAGCCGGAGTCGGCAGCGCAGCATAGTGTACCGGGAAAGCGGAAGGAAAATGGCGGCGCTGGCTTCGGAGCTGCTGCTGCTGAGCGACTCGAGCCGTTTCCGCGCGGATAACCTGCTGAGCAGCGAGGACTGGGGTGGGTGGTCGTCGGGAGCGGGAGGAGGAGCGGGGAGCCGGTGGGCGGGGCTTGTTTGGGGTGGGCGGAGCGTGGCTGTTGGGGAAGGGGCTGCAAAGGCGAAGACGGTGGGAGGGAACGAGGACCCTGCGCTACCTTAGCCCACAGTTTAAACAGATGCGCGACAGGCCCTCTGCGTCTCCACGAGGCGGAGGGGCGGCGCTTCACCTGGTGGGTGCCCACCTGCCATGCACCTGCCGAGGTGGGCTCTAGTACAGCCCCCTGCAATGCAGGAGTCTTTCACCCATAGGACTGACAGAAACTTGTAGTATAAATTTGAACTATGAATTGACAACCCATTTATAAAAATAAGAGTTATGATAGAGATGCAGAGGGGGAAATCATTACATTAAGATCCACAATATGGGGCTAGGGAAGTCAGAAGGTATTATATGTTTATGTTTTTAATTCATTTGTTTATGTAAACAGAAAAATGCAAAAATAAATGTATTAAAAATACAATTTTTTAAAAGTGTCTCGCGCTCTACCGACTGAGCTTATGCCTCAGGGATGTTTGAGTTATTGGCTTAACAAAGATCTGGAGGTTCACAGGTCCCCACCTTCCCATCCCAGAGTTAATGCCATCCGTCGTGTTCAGGACACGTTGACTTTAATCTTTGAAGTACCACAAGGCTGCTTGCTCTTTGTGTTGTTTTTTACCTGTCATAATGTAGTTGAAGCAAAGGCACCTGCTGTGAGGTAAAGGACAAACCGTGTGTGGTCTTTTATTATTATTATTTTTAACAAAATACAATGCGTAAACAACATCAGCGAAAATCGAAAATATACATGCAGCGAAATGAGAGGGAAATCTTTAAAATATATTAGTGGATTCAGTCAAACTGGCAAAAACATTCTTATTTGTATTACCATGGATGTGAGTTGTTTATGTGGCTAATCACCAGAATCTAGAATTTCAGAACTGTATTATAAGGGGTGCAGCTCTAGTTGTATTTGGGGAGAAGGTGGGGGCTAGGCCTTGCTTAATGCATACACCCGCAGATGTGCTTGGTATGGGCTGTAAGTGGAAAAAGGAGAGCAGTAAAGGGTGAAAACATGTTTTGAGTCTGTTACTTGCCCTACTGACTGCACCTTCCCATTCTCCCCACAGATGCAGGTCTGTACAGCTGCCTGGAAGACGATGGGGATGTGGCAGCTGAGCTCTTCCCCTGCCTCGAACGCAGCATTGTGTATGGTGGCTGTGCCCATTCCCTGGTGAGAGCTGCCTACTGTCACATGCCTTCCTAGAAAAGGCTTTTTACTTCCTTGTGATCCCTCCCATTGCATAGCAGGCATGCTCTTCTCACCTCCTGTTTATCTTTATCCACTCCCTGCTACTTTACATCAGTCCTTAATTCTGTTTTGTCTTGAGGACCTGCTCACCCTCATTCCCTGTTGCTACATCTCTGAGGGCACACGCATGCATAATGGTGCTTGTGCATGACATACGACAGTGGTGACGAACCTTTTAGAGAAGACCGAGTGCCCAAACTGCAACCCTAAACCCATAATTTATCGCAAAGTGCCAACATGGCAATTTATATGGGATAATGATGATTGTCTTCATGTGCACATAAAAAAAGATACTATAAAATTTTGGGGGGGAGGATTGGCAGGAGTTGTGGAGCTTTTTGGGGGGAGGGGACGTGCAGATAAACACTAACACACATGGACAACACTTCCTGTAGCAGGCTTGAAGCTACAAATCCTCTCAATGCTTGCCGACAGCAAAAATAAAAAAAAAAACCAACCTTGACGCAGCCGCAAGTCACACGCAGTGTCGTCACTGACTATCTTCTGCTCACGGCAGCAAACAATCCAGCCAATCACGGCGGGGGAGGGGAGCGGTGTGGCCGAATATCAGCTGGTTGGCGGGTGCACAAATCCCCAATGCTACTGTGGCTGGTGCGCACTATAGGGAGCGTTTCCCTCCCACAGTGGTGGTGGGGGGGAGCAGCTGCCCGCTTTGCCAACCCCCAGGAATGGCCCTGCTGGGGCGATGGCACGTGTGCCAACTGAGAGGGCTCTATGAGTCCCTCTATGAGATTCAGGTCCCTTATCTTCACAGTGAAAGAAGCATTTTCCTCTTTAGATTGCATGTACTAGATTTATCTATGTTCACCAGGCGTGGGTGAGACCTCGGTCCTTGAATAAGCTGCCCAGATATATACTACCAAATCTGTGACGCCAAGCCACACACTCATCTCCCGCTACAAGTTTAACCCACTCTTGCCCTACAAAACTATAAATCCCATACTTGTTAATAAGCTACACCCACAATAATACCCTCAAATTCACACCTTTCACTGGCTTGTTGCCTGTCTGCTGTGCATGCTATTAATATACATTCATTCAGGATGTACAGAAGGCGAGAAGGGAAGCACTCCACCATCTCTGCTAAAGCACGAACAACGTGTGGTTCATCTTCTTCCTAAAATGTTTCCTTTACAGTGGAAATAGAATGTTGTAACATTAAGAACTGATGCACGAGTTTGCGCTTCTCTTCTCCCCGCACAGTTCCTTTTTTCCATTTTCTGTTGCATCGTTTAGATTGTAAACCTGAAGCCTTATTATTGATCTTTGCAAGCTGTTTATTTATGGCTAAAGAGGGGGGTAAAAATGCTTCACAAAAGACACACACAGAGAGATCAGTTTTTTTCTTTCCCTATCCTAACGCTCTGGGCAGCAGTTCAGTGATGGGTTCGACCTGGACATGGAAACGGTGCCCCCGGACCCACCTTGGGACCCACTGCACGACTCTCTCTTCCCAGGTAAGTATCTTTGTGAGATTGCGGGACGGCTGTTGAGAGCCTGAGAGATGCAGAGCTGTATGTATATAGTAGGTGATACAGTACAAGTGTGTGGAAGAAGTGCATGGGGACGAGATCCACATTAGGCTAGATCATCTTTGTGAGTTAATGCAAATAATGCCAGCACTCTGATGCGCCAGTGGACAAGATCCCAGGTCTGATTCCCCTGTCTCTCCAGTTTAAAAAAGTCCGTGAAACATTGGAGAGTTACTGCCAGTCAGAGTTGAAAATTGGACTAGGTAGAACCTGTGGACCAGTTGGTATAAAGCAGCCCCATGCTACAGAGGGAGACCTTTCTTCCAGTTTTGAGGGGTAGAGGAGAGGGCTGTTGCCTTCAGGCCCTCATCATGGGTCTCCCAGAGACATCTAACTGGCCACTGTCAGACAGCGGGTCAGACGGGTCTGTTACAGCAGGACATTTGTTATATCTGAGCCTCAGTGTGGTTTGAACAGCCTAGAATTAATATGGAGCAAAGTTTTTTTTTCCTCCCCCACCCTGGACCACCTAGTTAAAGTGTCTGACCTCAGACAGAATATCTTATATTCAATGTCAGCGATGAGCAACTAAACTGGCTGGTGGGTAGAGCAGCAGAAGGCGTGAGAGGGCATATTGCTTTCACTGATCTCCCCAAGCTCTGCCCCACCAGCTAAGACTCAAAACCACAGAATAACCTGTGGCTTGCGTTTGGCAGTTTCCCTCTTCCTGAAGGCAGCTTGGCGGGGGTTAAGCTGCCCTTTGCCATTGGACATCAATATAGCCCATTTCAGGGCTTGATTGGGCTTCTTGGAAACAAGGAGCTTCTCTTTCCCTTGGCACCTCCCAGACCAATACTTGTCCAGCATTTATTTTCAGTGCAAACTTCCCAGGGGCCACAGGGGCATAGAGGAGATAAGTTTGAGCGACTTCTTTGTTTCCATGGTTGAACTGGCTGGCAGTGAAAGCATGTTGGTGATTTGTTCACCTTCTTCTTAGAGCTGCAGGTGAAGTCGGAGCCCGTCTCTCCCGCCTCGTCGCATTGTTCTGATTCCTCTACGCTGTCCTCTTCCTCTTCCTCCTCCGCTGATCTCTCAGGGCAGGTAAGTTGTCGACCTCTTGATACAGTAGAATCTTGCCTCCTGCCTCTTGAGCTCTTGTGCTCAGGCCTGCGCTTTTCTCTCGCAGGCCCCTGGCCAGGCCGACGTGGTGGGAGTGAAGACAGAGCAACCCCCCACCCCTCCGTGTATGTTTGGAGATGTACTACCGCCCCACTTTGGCACTGTGCACATCAATGTAGTCCCGGCTCTGAGACAGGTATGTAGTGGATGAGAGAGAGGGAGTAGAAATCGCAAGTGCCTAGGGAGAAAGGGATGCAAATTAAGGCAATATGAGACTCCTGTGGCAAAAAAATTGGGTCGTTTAGTTTAACCTAATATGGTGCCCTTCAGAATAGCGGCTTCACTGATCAGCTTGTTCTGTTAACAGGGAAACCAGCAGCTCCCAATAAAGCCGAGAGCATTCTCAGCCGGAAGCCCCCCATTCAGCCAAAGCCAGTTGTGGTCACCACTGTCCCCGTGCAGCCTGCAGCCACGTCCAGTAAGACCATCTTATTGCAGCCTGTACCTGTATCCCAGCCGCAGGCTATCAGCCCAGCGATTTCAGGTAATGCTTTTGCTGGCTGGGGGTTGTGATCCAGAGCATATGAAAGGCCACAGATTGGGCAATGCAGAAACAGAGAAAGGTTCGGCTAATAGGAGCTTGCTTGAACCCAGGTTCTAAGTGCAGCTGAACACGCTACTAGGGGGCACACAAGTCCTCTTTTCAGTTTTTCCCAATGGAAGGACGTTCAGTGGTTGCTCATGAGAAATCAGCCAAACGCAGAACTTCTAAAAACTAAGTTCTTTATTGTGCAGATATTTACAGTGGAGCAAAAGTGCAAACGTCCATCTCATCCCTCTGCAGAGTCCGGGAATGAACCCTTCCGGTTCTTTGTCCAGCAAAAGAGGCGCGGGATCCCGAACCCCGCCTCCCCTTCCATGTCTTTCCTGTCTGCAAACTCGGGGCGCAGGAAACTGTCCCTGTTCCCGCTTCCCCCTTGGTGCTCAGGCTCTGCGATCCCTTCAGAGCCCCTGCACCGACTTCCTGCTTCCGACTCCCCCTCCCACTGGAGGAATGGTCGCTTCCTGCAGAGGAGGGGGATGACGAGCTGGTGATCAACGGGGTGGGTTCCCTGTACTGCAAATGTTCCTGGGATGCTCCCTGCCCAGGGGAGGGGGTTTCCCAACACCTAATGTTAAATGTGGCACCCAGGTGGACAGTTACCCTTGAGGGCTTCCCTTGGAATCCACCGGCCCTCTGAGCCCCCTTGGTTATGAGGTAGTCGGGGTGGTTGCCATTTTTCTCCTTAGGAAAGTACATAGAGCTGAAGTTGGAAGAGTGCCACTCTCCTCCCCCCCCCTTCCTCTTTCAGCTCTCTCTGCTTTTTAAGGCTCACTCACTTCATTGGAGCTGGCGTTCTCCTTCAGAACATGCTTTCTCAGTCTCTTGGGAGGGGGCTGATCACAGGGAGTAAAGTGACATGGGGCCACCCTGCTCAAAAACCAAATGTGCCCACGAGGCTGAAAATGTTGGCAGCTCAACCTTTCGAACTGTTTTTGTGTTACCTTTAATTGTGTTATTTTGCTGCTACCCTGGGGTCCTTTGAGAGGGAGAGCAGCATAGAAATTTAATAATAAACGAATAACCTTTCTTGCGAGGCAAAACTACAATGTATGTATGTGTGGCAGGCATGGATTTATAGGACCTTGCCTTTTTTTTTTTAACCTCAGTTCCAGCACAGAGTGTTGTGATTTCCCAGTCTGAGCTGCTGCACCTCCCCGTCTCTGGGCTGATCCAGGTTCAGTCCCCTTTAAAGGAAAGTCTCCCAGCAAAGCCAGCTCCCTCTGCCCCCAAACCAGAAACCAAAACTATTGTCCCGGCGCCAACGCAAATAGGACCCTGCAACCAAGAGATCGATGTAAGTACTTTTTGGCCCCCTTCTTTCTGCTGCTCCAGGGTTCACCGGTCCTGTCCTGGGACTTCTCCTGAACACATGTGACTGGGGGTGGTGGTATATTGCTGAACATTATGGCCACGTGTGTGCTGTGCATTTGTATTGTAACCCAATGACAATTGGAGGGCCGCAGCTCCCCATCTCTGTTTTAATGCGAGAGTGTATGCGTGTGTGAGAGAGTAACATCGCGCCCCCCTTGCTAATTCTCCAAAGATCAAGGTACTTAAAAGGCAGCAGCGATGATCAAGAACCGTGAATCGGCCTGCCAGTCGCGGCGGAAAAAGAAGGAATATCTGCAGGGTTGGAGTCTCGGCTGCGGGAGGCCCTGACGGATAATGAGCGGCTGCGGCGGGAAAACACTCTCCTTCGCCGCCGGCTGGACTGTGTCCTGAACGAGGTGAGTGCCTCCCGGCCAGACCTGCAGCTTTGTTGGGTCCCTCACCCCCCCACACACACCTTGTGTGCATGCATATTTGTCCATCTGCATTATATCCACGTTTCAGCAATGTTTGATGCCAGCAGGACTGCAACAAAATGCTGCAGTGTAGCTTGGCCTCCTAACAGGAGCTCTTCTGTTCCGGATGTCAGCCAGTGACACTCAGCACTCCCTGTGGCTGCCAAGTCTGCTTGGTTCTCACTGAGCTGGTTTTCAGGCTGGTGGAGAGGTGGGATTGCCCCGTTAGATTTTAATTTTTCCAATTCTTTCTGTACTTCTGTAAACCTCGGGGTTCCTTTGAGCAAGCACAAACCTCTCTCGTTTCTCTGCGGTCCCACTTTAACCCCAGTCCTGTTGGCCCTCACCACCTGAGCCTGCTATTAGAGGGAGTGATTATGGTACAACAGGAGAGGCCGTGGCCCAAGAAACTCTGCCTGACTGCCTCTTGCACATTTGCTTGGTCGGTTGCATGACTGCACACAATCTCACCTCTGCAGATTGATGGAGTTTGGAGTGAAGATGTGATAGCCAGAATGCAGGGTCATCCTATGGAGTCTGGCAGTTTGGTTTTCCTTCTGCCTGTTCTGCCTCTCCTTGCGGGAGAAAATAGGGAACAAATATCATGGTCCTCTTCCTTTGTGGACCAAGACTTCCTCCTTTCCCATATCTGTCCTCCCTCCTGTTCTGGGCAGGGGTGGGCTCTTCATACCTGCTGAAATGCATCACTTCTGCATCTAGAAATATCTTGCCAGCACTGAAATGCTTACACCTGTGGAGGTGTATTTATATTTATAGTTATATTTATTTATATTTATATTTTTACCACCCTTCATTAAGACACAAACAGGAAACTAAAGCAGCAGTAAAAACTGTTCTGGTGCTTAGCTAGTAAAATGAGTTTTCACAAGTTCAATTCCAGTGGCTCAGCTGCTAACATCTCCATTGTTTTATGAAGAACAGCAGTTCACTTTCAAAATAATCGCTGTTTGGTTCTGTTTGTCTAGAAATCTTTAAACATGTCATTTGGATGCAAGTGGTTAATGAAAAGCTGCTCTTCAGTGACGGGAGCCTTTCTCTAGATGTTTTCTAGTTTGTCTCCCTTTGTACAAGATGTCAGCTGGGCCGTCTACCAGTACCATTCAGGGCTACGATACGATGGTGCCCACTCCCCAAATGGGAGCCCCAAGCTTTCACAATCCCTTGGAAGGGACACAGTTGACACCCTTGGCTAAATAATAACGATTTGGGCACTGCAAGGGCAGTGAGACTTCTAAGTGGGCAACATGCCTCTGTGGCCATAACCCCTTGTTTCTTGCCTTCTCCCTGCAGAACAACGAGCTGAAATTTGGCTCTGGCAACCGGAAAGTCATCTGCGTCATGGTGCTGCTGCTCTTCATAGCTTTCAACTTTGGGCCTGTCAGGTGAGGCTTCAGAATGCTTGCGGGTCCCTCCAGTCCCACAATTGAGGAATGAATGACTTTGCTAGGCAGTCCTTGTCTGGGAACCTCTGAAGTTGGCAAGGCCCCAGAGAAATTGGTTTCCCTCGTAGGTGGTGAAGCCGGCATGTGTAGGCTTGCTGAATGTTGGGCAAAGTTTAGCAGACTGGATAGGGAAGCATATTTCCTGGGTGAAGTTGGACTAGAGCCCTGAAAGCTCTCCCCTCCGCATTTCTTGTAGGCAACTCTCCTTTTTGCATCACGTTAGGGAAGGAGTACGTGGTCTAAACCACTGAGGCTCTTGGGCTTGCCAATTGGAAAGTCGGCGGTTCGAATCCCCTCGACGGAGTGAGCTCTCGTTGCTTGGTCCCAGCTCCTGCCAACCTAGTAGTTCGAAAGCATGCCAGTGCAAGTAGATAAATACATACTGCTGTGGCGGGAAGGTAAACGGCATTTCCGTGCGCTCTGGCTTCCGTCACGGTGTTCCATTGAGCAGAAACGGTTTAATCATGCTGGCCACATGACCCAGAAAGCTGTCTGCGGACGAACGCCGGCTCCCTTGGCCCGAAAGCGAGATGAATTTGCTGCCAAGGAGTGTGGTGGAGTCTCCTCCTTTGGAGGTCTTTAAGCAGAGGCTTGACAGCCATCTGTCAGGAATGCTTGATGGTGTTTCCTGCTTGGCAGGGGGTTGGACTGGATGGCCCTTGTGGTCTCTTCCAACTCTATGATTCTATGATTCTACCCGGGACTCTAGGATTCTATGAGCGCCGCAACCCCATAGTTGCCTTTGACTGCACCTAACCATCCAGGGGTCCTTTACCTTTACAGATAGGTTCATAGATATTTTAAGAAATAAGAACAATTCTAAAGTAAGCTCAGACCTCTTTGGTAGAGTGTCCCTGAACCCCTCTAGGGAACCTAACTCCCCATTTCCATCTCTCCAGCATCAGTGAGCGCAAGGCAGCAGATGTGGAGCTGCCAAAGCAGGAGGTGGAGGCTGGCCCTGGCCGGAGGCACCTTTTGGGCATAACAGAGGAGACCCACGACACTCCAGAGGAGGAGCAGAAAGAGCGGCAAGAGGAGGCCCCAGCCAGGCTAAGAAAGGCACAATTCCGGTAAATTTGGGGGGCAGGCAGGAGAAACAACAAGGTGGTGAACATCAGGAGAAACAACCTGCCCATGCATCTCTCTGTTAAAATATTTTGGGGGCCCTGGCAACCAGGAAGAAATCCTTGACTGTGTTTGGATGTGATGCTAAACCAGGGGTGAGGGTCCTCAGGCTTGGAGGGGCCCAACAATAGCCCTTCATGCCTCTCTGACGGCCCCATTTGACTCTGCCAACTCATACCCCTCCCCACCCTTACTTTATTTACTTGCTGCGTTCCTGCCCCACCCATTTCTCCCAAGGAACTCAAAGGTGACATTGGAGGTTTCTAAGCAGAGCTTGGATGGCCATCAGTCATGGATGATTTAGTTGAGATTCCTGCATTACAGTTGTATGTTGCAAAATGCAAAGTTGGCTTGGCAGGAAGGGAAGGGGACTGTCCAACTGCAGCCAGCCCACCTTGTGCTCTTCTCGAAACGTGGTTTTGCTGCAGGCTGAGCAGCTACTTACAGATTGTGTGACTCCCAAATCACCATGTGCTCTTCTCAGCTCTTCCTCAACACATGATTTCCTCTCTCGGCCAATCTCTATTTAAAATTCACATTTTCTTCTCTCTTCCCCCTCCCCACCTTTCTCTCTTCCTCCACCCTAAGAAACCTGTCGGCTCCCTTCTCTGACATGAAGGACCTGATGCTGAGGGACTTGGACAAGTTGTTCCTCGCTTCTGATTGCCGCCAGTTCAATCGCACTGAATCCCTCAGGTGGGTCTGGGGCAGGAGAAGGGAGGGGGTGCAGTTGCGGCTAAGCATTTTGGGGAGGATTTTGTGAGCATTGAGTCCTGGGAACATAGTGTTGACCCTTCTTCCTGCCTCCTCTTCCCCCCTACAGACTGGCAGACGAGCTCAGCGGCTGGGTCCGCCGGCACCAGATCAACCGCAGGAAACCCTCGCAGTCTCGCAAAGCAGCTCAAGCCAGCCAGGTGTGATGTGGATTGTGGGGAGGCAACTGTTTGGGCAGGGAAATGGGGGGTGAAGTGGCGATAATCCCTTGTGGGGCTAGACAAGGGCACCCAGAATCTTACTGTGGTTTGCCAAAAAGGTTGAGGGCAGTGCCAGGGGCTCTGTTGCTTCGCATCCTCTTCATCCTTGCTCTCGTTCTTCATTTCAGGAAAAGCCACAAAAGAAGCCCCCTAGCCCCTCCCGCTACGTGCCTGCCAGCCCCCCCAGGCACCCTGAGAGGTAAGCGGCTTCTGCACCCAGTTGTTTTGAATTAGCTCCCTGTTTCGATGTGGAAACACTCTTGGGTCACCCTGCCCCTCTGGCTTACAAGCTAGCCCCCCCTCCCACACACACAAGAAAAGGGAACAGGGAGGGAAGAGGAAGAATTCAAACTCCGCACCAATTCTTAAGTTCTCATAATGACCAGCTGGCACACCTCAGGGGGGAGGTGCGTGATTGAGCTGGTCTCTCACAGCAGAACGGATGGAGTGAGCCCTGCTTCCCACCTCCCTCCAGAGGCTGGCTAATGGAACAGCTGCCTCCAGGCTGAGGGAGAGGAGGCCTGGTGGAGCCTATTCAAATTGGCTCCTTGCTTCGTTGTCCCTCCACCCACCTGCTGGAGACTCCATTTCTGTGTCCCGTGACACTGATGAGGTGAGAGCCATTATGTTTGCAAACAGATCTCCTCTCCACCCCTCCTCCTCCTCCTCTGCCTTTCTAGGAATTCCCTCAGTCAGCTGCAGGTATACCAGCACCCTGACCACACGGAACACGACTTCATGGACGCATTGACCGCCGCGAGGATACTTTCTACGTGGTATCCTTCCGCAGGGTGAGTAAAGAGCGGCTTTCAGGGACACTGAGCCACTGGGAGAGTTGAGCAGGCAGTGCGGTGCCCCATATTTTGCACTGCACACTGTTCTCCTTCAGGCATGTGGCTCCAGACAGAGAGCCAGGAAGAAAGCAGTATAGAGGAAGGAAACCCTTTCAGACTGAAGTAGGCTCGAGATATGCCTTGGGCAGAAGATTACAGGTTGCATAAAGGCACACTGGGGCAAAGATGCAAATGGAGAATTTCCCCTTCTTGGAAGCCACAAGGCAGGAGGGCCTAACCTGTGGCCCTTCCTGTTGTTGCTGTACTACAACTCCCATCAGCCCCTTCCAGCATGTCTGGCGCCTAGGGATGCTGGGGCTGTCCCCAGGCCCCATCCCTTTCACAGCCATACCCCGTTCCTACCTCTGCTTTGCACCCATCTTTTAATTTTTTTTTTAGCTGGGATAATAGAATTGTAGAATTGGAAGGGACCATGAGAGTCAACTAGTCCACCCTTGCAATGCAGGCGTCCGGGATGATGAACACAGTCCTTGTGCTGGCATTTGTGGAGTCTGGGAGCCAAACGGGGAGAGGTTGTCAGGGTGTGTCCTTGAACTCCAGCACACCCTGGGTCTCTAATTCTTACATCAGTGATTATTTTGTCATGAAATTCCACTCATTATTGATCCAGAGCAGAACTCCGACTTATAGTTAGCAGAGTAAAAAAATTAAACGTTGCAGGATTCTAAAAAAAAAAAAATAGACCAGAGGCAGTTGTATTTCATCCAGCAGGGCTTTACTGCTACTGAAGGCAAATGAGCATAATGGTCACAAATCCAATACATTCAAGACTGGCACTGTCCATAAGAAATCCAGTTGCCTCAGACTTAACTTAAACTTACAATAACTTATAATAAGACTAAACCTTAACACTAAGCATATGTACAGAACACCACACCAGAAGGAAAAGAGATAGAAAGAGAAAGTGACACCCAGGCTCTTCTGGCCTTATATTATAGTCAGCATGACCTTGACAGAAGAGATAACAGAACCAGTTTAGGCCAGCTGTACTCAGCTTCTCTGAAGCAATAACCCAAACATCAGAAACCTCTGCTTTCTTCTTTCACACAGGAGAAGCTTCCAGAACCCTCTTGAATGAAGTAGAATAGGAAAGATCAGTACATCAGATCAATACATATTTTCTGCACAAAGAAATGCAAACTGACAGATTTTCCCATCCTGTCTCTTCCCCTCTTTTAACCTTAGGATCACTTGCTGCTGCCTGCCATCAGCCACAACAAAACCTCCCGCCCAAAAATGTCACTGGTGATGCCAGCCATGGCTCTCAACGGTAAAAAAGAAAAGAAAAGTGCGGGTAGACTTGAGGACTTTGTGTCCAAATGTTTTGCGTGAGATGCAGTCACCACTATACTCGCATCTCCATATCTATATATATATATGTATATCCCTGTGGCGCTGTGGTCTAAACCACTGAGCCTCTGGGCTTGCCGATCGGAAGGTCAGCGGTTTGAATCCCTGCGATGAAGTGAGCTCCCATTGCTCTGGCCTAGTTCCTGCCCAACCTAGCAGTTCAAAAACATGCCAGTGCAAGTAGATAAATAGGAAACACTGTGGTGGGAAGGTAAACTGCGTTTCCATGTGCTCTGGCTTCCATCATGGTGTCCTGCTGCACCAGAAACGGTTTAGTCATGGTGGTCACATGACCCGGAAAGCTGTCTGTGGACAAACTCCGGCTCCCTCAACCTGAAAGCGAGATGAGCGCCACACCCCATTGTCGCCTTTGACTGGACTTAACCGTCCAGGGATCCTTTACCTTTACCTTTTTTTACCTATATTATGAAATTTATACCATAAGGTGCCAGGGCAGGTTACAATAATATGTTATATACAGTTAGGAGGGGGAAAGACGACTATTCTCATTCCCTCCAGAGGGAGGGTATAGATTCTACGAAGGAAATACGAAATAAACAAATAACAATCGCCTTCTTGCTTTGCTTTGTTTCTCCCCCAGAGAGCCTGTACAATTCGTCCCTGGGCTACGAAGTGATGATGCAGATAGACTGTGAGGTCATGGACACCCGCGTCATCCACATCAAGAGCTCCACGGTGCCTCCCTTCCTGAGGCGGCACGACGCCGCCACCCGCGACAACCGCACCCACCCTTCTTCTCCGCCGGCCTTTTCCGGGAGAGCGACGGCCCGCGCGGCCTTGCGGGCCCCAAGGCCCACCTTGCCCTCAGGCAGGCGGCCCCCGCAGCGCACCCTGTACCTCGGGAGCATGGGGGGGGGGCTAAGCCCAGCCCCTGCTGGAAAGGGTAAAAAAGGGAGCCCCCCCGCCCCCGACGACACCGGGGAAGAGCACCCTTAACGGAAAGTGGGCACCCTCCCGCCAGGGGAACGGACCTGCCCCCTCAGTGGAACTCCTGCTCGTGCCAAGGAACGGGCTACACCACTTCTGTCAGCTGATGTCACGGCTGCCTCCAGGAGGGCTCAGTAGGAAATGTGGTTTCCTGCGGTTCGGGGTGCTGGGGGTTGGCACCGCAGCCACTACCTCTCCCCCCCTAACCCCCCCCCCACTGCCTGGCCCAGTTGAGACTTTCTGTGCGCCTCTGCTGCCCCCTGATGGCTGAGACTAAGGAACCTGTGCATTTGGGTAAATGTGGGAGAGTGAGGAAGGGTGTCTATTTTAAACTACTGTCTCCAATCGTGTGTGTGTGTGTGTGTGTGTGTGTGTGTGTGTGTGTCTAGGAGAGGGGCAAAGGGAAGTTTGCAAAATTGTGTGTGTGGTGTGTGTGTGTGTGTGTACTCCCCTCCCAGTTACTCTGATGGCACTTAGACCTGCCCCCTTTGGATCCTCATTTTTTATTTTAAAAAAGATAAATAATAGCTGCAAAATAAACTTAATATGTGACCGAACCGTTTTCTCTTGCTTTTTTCCTTCCCCCTAGTTTTCAAGCACCACAGTACAGGCGACTCATATCGTTTGAACAAGAGAGCTGTGTCCCTTATTGCTGGCAACTAATGTGGGGTGGAATAGACAGAGGCACAGCGCAGTCCAGGCAGAGAGCAAAGCTTATCTTGCTGGTTTTGTCTTTAGTTTCAAAATACTGCTGCCCGCTCCCCTCTGGCGAAAAGCCGAGTGCTTTTGCAAAAGCTGCAATCCGATCACATGCCGTATTTCAATATTCAGTGAAGCTACAACCTGTCTTTCAGCATAGCAGGGCCTACTCTCTGGAACTCTCTGCAGGTTGATACCATGCAGGTGCATTTGTACGTTTTTCAAGGCCAGCTGCAAACTTTTTAGTTTAAGACAGGCCTCCAATATACATTATGTATATTGGTTTTAAAACTGAATTTTATCTAGATTTGCCTAATTTTAGGTTTACTTGGTTGTTGTTTTTTAAAGCGCATTGGTTTTTATCTGTATTTTCTTACGAACGTTTTGTATTATGTGAGCCACTTAGAGAGCTCCCCCCCTCTCCAATAGTATTACATTGGAAGAGACCCTGAGGATCATCTAGTCCAAACCCCTTCAATGCAGAAAAAATATGCAGCTGTCTCATACAGGGATCGAACCTGCAACCTTGGCGTTAATCAGCACCACGCTCTAACCAGCTGAGTTATACTTTAATGACGTGCTTCATGATTCTTGTTCACTAAAACACAATTCCATCGTGGGGTTTCAAAATCAGTCTGGTAGTAAAAATCAAACGGGTTTTTTGAAATTAAAATAGTTGGCAATCGGGTGGAGCCTTGCTCAGGGTAGGGAGGGGCAGGGGAAAGCCTGGCACTCACATACACGACTCACATGCCCGTCCAGAACATGTCTAGACTCCCAGTGGCACATAAACTGAGAACCATGTTGCAAGAGAAGGAATGCAAGGAGGCGAGAGCTGCCAGTGAACTGGTAGCAAGTCAAGGAAGGTGAGTGGGTTTTTGAAAAAAACCTGATTTCAACCAGCTGCTATTGCTCCATGAGCAGGAGTTACATTTTAATATTTTAGTGTTGGGGTGCCCACTGGCATATGCCCACTACCGTGTGGCGTTTCTTCCTAGAACTATAAATAGGGTTATGTGTACATACAAGAGGTGGTGTGTGCAGTGCATCTTCCTGGACCACTATCTCTCAAAAGTCTGGATGGGTAGTAAGGACAGATTGGATGATCTGTCCCTGGAGGCTGATGGAACCTGGATTCCTGAACGCCTGGGGCAGTTCTGCAGAGGAGGAAAACCAATGCTTTTAACCAGGCCCAGCGAGACGGGAGGTTGGCACAATAGCTCCTGGTTTCCTTCCTGGGATTGTGGAGCCTGAGCTGCTCCTTGGAACACAAAAGCTATTGCCTGTGAAGCAAGCCAGACTTACAGGGCTTGATTGGGATAAAACCACGATGAGTTTATAACTCCACAAAAGCTGTTGTTGCTTTCTCTTTGGTTTTGGAAAATGCAAGCCCACCGCAGGCCATTTTATATTTTTAGTAGCAGTGCTCCCGACAGCCTTGCGTTTGCTTATACTGTAAATCACAGGCGAGGGTGGCGCTGGGGGAACTACACTCCCAGAATCCCCTCTGCTTGGTTTTTGTGCGGGGCAGACGCAAAGGAGGGGCGAGAGAGGTGAAGGAAAAAAAAGAGGACTACAAGTCCCAGCAGCCAGGGTTAGGCTGTCTAAATCCCAAGAGATCTAGCGGAGACATTGGGGGGGGGGAGAGAAAGGGATCTACTGGGAGTGGGGTGGCGCCCCCCCCCCTTGGTGAATTGCATCCTGGAGGAGCCTGTGCGCAATTAAGCCAATGCAGGTGAGGGTCCAGAAACAGGGGCGCTTGCCCTCCTGGAGAAGGAGGGTGGGTGGGGTGGGCTCCCATCTTTTCTCCCCCCTCGCCCCACTTTTCTGATTCCGTCTTAGGTTTTGATAATGACGAATCTGGAAGCGGTGCGGGGTGGAGAGGGAGCGGCGACAGCAGGGCTTTTGAGTTTTCCTTTGTTTCCTGTCCCTCCCCGCTCACACCCCCCCAAACCCCAAACCTTGGAATGGTGGAAGAAGAAGAAGAATGGGGGAAATCCCGGGGAACGAGGCAGAAGCGGTGGGCAAGAGGAGGGAGATCATGGCTTGTTTGGTGCCTGCCGCGCTCTCCCCTTTTTAGCAATCGAACGAGACGGGAAGGGAAGAGCAGGAAGAAAGAGATTTTTAAAAGCAAAGCAAAAAGAAGTCGGATCATCTAGCAATTCTGCAGCCCTGCTGAATGCCCCTCCCCCGATTTTTCTGGGCTGCAATTGCCATCATCCCTGACCCTCACCATTAGCGGTGGATGGAGTTGGGGGCACCAAACAGCATCTCGCGGCCCACAGGGTAATAGCAGGACTTCTTTAAAAAAAAAAAACAACCGCAACAACAACTTGGTTTTTAGTTTGCGTTTTCCTGTTTTATCGTGTGCCTTGCTCCTTTAACTGGAGAGATGTGTCAATGCCCCTGGGATCTCTTTAGATGAGGGGTGGCTAAAAAAAAAAGGATTGCAAACCAACCAATATGTTGCACCAAAAGCAGGATCCACCCAGTCCTGGTCTCACAGTCGCCAACCCAGTGCCCCCAAGCAGGACCCGGGTGCAAGAGCATTTGCTTGCGATTCCCGGAAACTGGTATACAGAAGTGTGCTGCTGTCTCTCCGACAGTGGAGGGAAGACGTAGCTGTTGTGTCTAGTAGCCTCCGATAGTGTACTCCTTCTTGACCCCTACTCCAAAACGCATGTGCGGTGGGCAGAGTCCAGAGGTGGAGCAAGGATGCGAGTCTGTTGCAGCTAACACAGCAAAGGTCTCGCGGCGCCTGAAGTCACGGTGGCAGAAGTATTTTGCGGACTGGAGTCTGCGCTGTCAGATGCAGGAAACGCTCTGCTCCGTTGGGCAACGGATGGGTATCACAGGGCCACCGACCCTGCTGTTAGGGCGACTGAGGGGCCGCCTCAGGGCAGCAGGTGAGGCGGAGAATGGGGCAGAACTGTTGGGAGGATGGAATTGAGCCATGTAGCCTGGCCTGCGCTTCCAAAGGTGGCCTGCTAGCCTCAGGTGAGGTGGAAGAGGCTGCTGTCCTCTCGCCAGCATTGAAGCACGATTCGGCTGCTTACGTGGTCAGCTTCTGCCCGCTTGTCCCTTTGCCTCAAGCCGCAAAATGTCTTGGGCCGGCCCTGGGTGCGAGGAAAAAGGTAAATGGTGGCTTTTCCCTCCCCCCCCCCACCAAGCTACAATTCCCAGAGTGGTGCAGCAGTCAAATCCTCTTCACATGGAACTCTGGGAACTGTAGCTCTGGGATGGGAATATAGATGGTTGTGTGTGTCTCCTTTTCCCATCTTGCATTTTACCTCAGAAAATCCAATGTACAAGGGTGTGTCATTTAAGGATGGAAAATTTTTCTTTTGCGAATTTGCTCAATGAGGGGTTCTAAAATATGTTATTGCACATGAGGAATCCAAATCTGCAATTTTTTATGATTGGTTGATGATTAGCTTGGTAAATTGAGATTTGTTTGAAATACACTAAAAAAACCAAAACTCGCATTTTGAAGTTAAAGTTTTTAATCATTTTATACAAGCGAAAAATAAAGAAATTTTGTTTCCAGCTGTAACATATCATCACTTTATCTTATAACGTCCTATTATAGTAAAAAAAAAATAACATTAATTGAATTAATAACAAGTTTCATCAAGTCCTGTTTTGATTCATTTCTTGACAAAAGCCGACGACCTGCTTCTTGGCCTCTGATGTAGCCCTCCCTTTTTCCTGTGTATACACTTTTCCGCAGCCTCCGTGACTTGTTTCACACATCTTTCAATCCCTTGACCATGACAAGGCCACTGAGGAACTGCATAGGCTTGTCAATAAATTCCTTTATTTCTGTCAAGGTCATTTTGCATGTTAATGGAGGTTCATAAACTCCATCAAACCAGTCTATCAACTCCAATAAGTTTGAAGCAGGGGTTTATAGAAGGTGTCTTCCTTGGACGTACTGAAAGGTCTCCAAATGTATCATCATTGCCACCTCTCAAATCGATGATCTTTTGAATTCCAGCTCTCCTTTCTTCCTTATTATTTGAGCACAGCAGTGTCTGAATTAACTTTCACTAAATGATACCACGCTGAACGCTTAACAGTCGGCAAAACAGCATTTACTACAGCCTTGTTTTGCAGTCTAAGCTGTTGCAATTGAAACAACAAATGACGTGGGCCTTCTATCCACAAATGTTTTACTTTGTTGAACCAACACGGATAGTACACACCAACGATGTATTCCACAATCAGCCTTAAATTCTTGAGGTTTTTGCCTTTTAGGCCATGTTTGGAAACCCAAGCGACAAAGTCTGTTTGCTGTTGTAAGCCACCTTGAATGGCTCCCAATTTCAAGAAGTGCCAGATTATTGGGAAGTTTACCTGCTCTTATGGCCTGTGTAATTCTATATCCATACGCTTGATCGGTTGACAGATCCTTCACAATACTGTCACTGAGTTCAATAACAGGTACTCCAATTGAAATTTTTGGAAATTTAGGATTAATATCAAGCTCTGTAGCTGCATCTAACATTTTACCAATGTCACCTGTCCACTTGTTGTTTGACAAAGTCTTCCCATCAAGGGCTGTGATTAAATGGCGAAGAGGTAACTCGTTGGTGTGAAGAGCACAAACTAGCCAGTTAAGTTTGCGGCCTAGTTTGACTTCTACCCAGTGCATGGTGCCACCTTCCCAGCCGTATTAATATTTGTTGAATCACCTCCAATTGCTTGTATTGTTTTATCAATACCTTTCTCTTTCATGAAATTCAGTAAATTGTCAGCAATTATTTCAGCTGGTTTTTTTCTTTGAGCTTTTCTCTGGTGTAAAGTGATAAAGGTATCTCCCACCTGGCTCACTACAAACTGAATAATGTTCTTTCATAGTACTGGGAAACTGCTGCTCTGAATTTTCAGCCTTCAGCATAACTTTAGTTGAATCTTCACACCATCGAAAAATATGCAATCAATTTGACCCTTCTTACAAATTTCTTCAAATTCATTGTCTAATGATGACATCAATTTCTCCTGCGCTCTCTTTACTTTATTGTGGTCAACAACAAGTTTCGTATTTTCTTCAGTGATCAAGCCAATATCAATAAATGCAGCGGTGGTAATTGCAGCTGTGGCACGAAGACCAACACCATATCTGATGCTCTGCATAGCAACATTAGGTATATCTAATGTATTGTACTGTTTCTCTCCATTAGAAGTTGAAGGAGCTGCTAAATCATAATTATGATTCACTTCCATCTTCTGTATCAGATTCTTTTTCCTCATTTCCAACCGGAGGAACTTTCTTCATGTGATGGAAGTGAAGAAGTCTGCAAGCATTCCTTTTATATTCAGCATCAGCAAGTCTTGTTCTCTCAACTTCTCCTCTTTTGCTTCTTTATCAGTCTGTTATGTTCTGGAAAATCTGGCAAACCAATTTGGTGTGGTCCAATAGAACCAATCTTGTTTCTCTGGCCTTTAATGAAAGCAAGTTCTTTCACTGGGATCTTCTTGTCTTTAGCATGTACAATTAATGTGAGCTTCTTTTGTGCAATCTGTAGCACAGCCAAATTCAGAGCACATAATGATTTCACATTTGCAATTGAGAATGTCAAAGAGCTTGTCAAGTTTTGAAGCAAAGGCTTCTTTAATATCTAACTTGCCCCTTCCAAGAGATATGTTTTTTGCTTGCTCCCAACTTTCTTGAATCTTTGCTAATACTGTAACTCTTGAATTCACAACAGAAAACAAAACAGTTTGCTCGTTCCCATTTTTCAAGTACTTTAGGATATATGTCTTTTGCAACACTGGCAGCTGGATAGTTTCTCATATCCTCACTACTTTGTTCTCTCAGCAACAGTCCATATCTTAACACGTCTCACAAAGTTGGTAATTCAGAAGGCAACATGTCTCTTCCACTTCCAATAAGGTTGCTCATATGTGTGAATGTTCCTGTCTTGTTCTCTTCTTTGTAGTCATAGTGAAGCAGTTATCACTGGTTGTAGAAAAAAAGAAATCATACCATTGTATAATATTAATATTAATAATACAGATAACTACAATACATATATAAGAGAACTACAATATCTTGTAATCAATTTTACCAACATCTGTTTTCATGAAAATTTGGGAACAACCTATATGTTTAAATGACAGAAAAAAATTTAAAATGTTAAAAAATTAGGAACTTTTCACATATTTACCACCCCTCAAATCAGCATTTTTAAAGATGAAAAATTCAACACGCCCTACTCTTAGTACTTGAAATGAACCACTTTTTCTTGGGCTTTTTAACTTCTACAGAAGACAAAATGAGGGCCATGTTTCTGTCCGGATTGTCTCCTCCTTCCAGAGGATGGGAAAGAGCTGCAGCTGAGCCAACTCAGGTAAGATGTTGAGGGCCCGTAGTCCTCCAAGTGGAAGTGATTGGGGTACATGGAAAAATACCCTTTTTAACCTCCACTGAAAAGTGCTGCCCATTGAGGGATTGCGGATCTTGCTCGTGTGCACATGACACACTGCACTATTAACGTTACTTTCAACAGTCATGGGCTCCCCAGAGGATCCTGGGAACTATAGTTTTGTTAAGGGTGCTGAGAGTTGTTAAGAGACCCCCTCCTCCCTTGCAGAGTCTACAGTCCCCAGAGATCTCTGGGAAGAGGGATTGATGTTTAAACCACTCTGGTATATATTAAATACTATGGAATGAAATATAGAAACGTTTGCAGACTTTCCATTTTCTCTCTGCGGATGAGAGCTTTTGAGGCAGAGGAGGCTGAGACAAGGATTTTTCTTTCTTCCAGAGGGTGGTGACTTTCAGAGATGTGGCCGTCTATTTCACGGAGGCACAAGGAGCTCTGCTGGACCCAAATCAGAGAGCTCTATATAGAGAGGTGATGATGGAAGAATTATGAGAACGTTACCTCCTTAGGTAAGGAACTTCGCTTCCTTGTTTTTGTTAGCTAGGGAGGAAAAACAACAACTCCTGTTTTCTGATAGTCCTTTAATTTGCAGGAAGAGGAGGGTTTTTAATTTAATTTTATTTTTAAATCTTTTATCAAGGATTTCCGGTTGCAAAGCCTATGCTCATCACTCGTCTGGAACAAGGAGAGCTCGTGGGGTACCAGATCCTCGGAACTTGGGCAGCAGTTGCCTGCAGGTGAGAGGTTAGGGTATGCCAACAGGCAAATATCCATTGAGGAATGTCTAGCGCGCCCCCATCACCCATACATGAGTCTCAGCCATTACATTGGATGTGTTGCCTCTTCCCACCACTTTCTTTGAAACACTTGCTTACCCTGTGTGGGGAGGGAATCCACAACTTTGGGGCTGCCACAAGGAATACCCTCTCATGGTCGCCCCCAGCCACCAATCTCGAACTACCCCAAAGGGCTCGCTCCCTCTTCCGATCTTAACATCAAAGAGGTCTTCAGGGAAGGAGACAGTCTTCAGATATTTAGGGCCTAAGTCGTTTAGTAGCCATGAATAGACTTATTTTTTTTTTAAAGCCAGTTTTAAAGTCACCTGATTTGGCGGTCTGGTTGCCACCACTTCTGTGGCAAAAATTTACTCAGGAAATTTACAGCTTGCTTCCAGTTTTAAAGCCAACCGATTTGGCGGTCTGGTTGCCACCACTTTCTGTGGCAAAAATTTGCCTCAGGAATTTACAGCTTGCTTCCAGTTTTAAAGCAAGCTGTTTTAAGCGGCCTGGTTGCCACCCACTTCTGTGGCAAAATTTTACCTCAGGAAATTTACAGCTTGCTTCCAGTTTTAAAGCCACCCGATTTGCGGTCTGGTTGCCACCACATTCTGTGGCAAAATTTTTACCTCAGGAAATTTACAGCTTGCTTCCAGTTTTACAAGCCACCCGATTTGGCGGTTCTGGTTGCCACCACTTCTGTGGCAAAAATTTGCCTCAGGAATTTACAGCTTGCTTCCAGTTTTAAAGCCACCCGATTTGGCGGTCCTGGTTGCCACCACTTTCTGTGGCAAAAATTTGCCTCAGGACATTTACAGCTTGCTTCCAGTTTTAAAGCCGCCTGATTTGCGGTCTGGTTTGCCACCCACTTTCTGTGGCAAAAATTTACCTCAGGAAATTTACAGCTTGCTTCCACTTTTAAAGCCACCCGATTTGGCAGTCTGGTTGCCAGCACTTTCTGTGGCAAAAATTTACCTCAGGAAATTTACCAGCTTGCTTCCACTTTTTAAAGGCAAGCTGTTTTAAAGCGGTCGGTTGCCATCACCTCCTGTGGCAAAAAAAAATTCCCAGGAAGTTTACAGCTTATTTCCTACAACTCACCCCTGGTTGTACTTTCTACGATTCTTCCTCTTCTGGAGTTGAAGGTCAACCTGTCAATGTCGCCCCCCCCCCCACTTCTCACCCCCCTTCCAGGTGTCCTTGAGGAAGAAGAACTCGTGCCGCAAGTGTGGGAAATGCTTCCTCTCAGAAAAGCGGATCTCATCATACACCGGTTGGTCCACATGGGAGAGAAGCCTTTCAAATGCTTGGAGTGTGCAAATTATTTCGTTCACCATTCGGAGCTCGTGAAACACCAGCGAGTCATACAGGGGAAGAGGCCCCTTCAGGTGCCTGGAGTGTGGGAAGTGGCTTTGCGCGCCAGTCCGTCCTCGTGAACCACCACAGGATCCACACGGGGGAGAAACCCTACAAATGCCCGGAGTGCGTGAAATGCTTCAACCCCAGAGATAGCAGCTTGTCAGGCAACGGAGAGTCCACACGGGGAGAGAAGCCGTACAAGTGTTCCCGAGTGCGAAGTGCTTCGCACGCACACTCGGTTCCTCATCAATCACCAAAGGGTCCACACGGGGAGAAGCCTTACCAGTGCTTGGAGTGTGCGAAATGCTTTGCACGGCAGTCCGTCCTCGTGAACCACCAGAGGTCCACACAGGGGAGAAGCCCTACAAGTTCCAGGAGTGCGGGAGGCGCTTTGCTCACCAGTCGAACCTCGTGAACCACCCAGAGAGTCCACACGGGGAGAAACCCTAATGTGCTTGAAGTGTGGGAAGTGTTTGCCCAGCAGTCGGACCTCGTGAAACACCGGCGCATCCACACGGGGGAGAGGCCGTACAAATGCCTGGAGTGCGGGAAGTGTTTTGCCATCCACTCGGACGTCGTGAACCACCAGCGAGTCCACACGGGGGAGAAGCCTCACAAATGCCAGGAGTGCGAGAAGTGTTTCGCTCAGCGCTCGGCCCTCATGATCCACCAGGAGTCCACACGGGAGAGAAGCCCTACAAGTGTATGGAGGTGCGACAAATGCTTCTCTCAGCTGTCCAACCTCGTGAAGCACCAGCGAGTCCACACGGGAGAGAAACCCTACGAATTGCCTGGAGTGTGGGAAGTGCTTCGCTCGGCACTCGCACCTCCGCGTTCACCACAGAGTTCACTGAGAGGCGAAAGCCAGCCAACGCCTCAACGATCACGAGAGCTTGATGGAGAAAGGGAGCCTTATTCAGTATCAAATAGCCAGCACTTAAGAACATAAGAAGAACTTGCTGGATCAGGCCAGAGGCCCATTTTGTCCAGCACCTGCACCCCCAGTGGCCAACCAGATACCTATGGAAGCAGGCCCAGGAGGACCTTCTCAGGCTTAGATGGAGACGTACCTTGGGGTGAAGACGGATTTAGTATTTCACAAATAACCACAGTTCTTTACCTGAGCTTGACTTTGCAGTCAGCAGGGCAGCCACACACCAAGTCAAATGGGCTCAGCTGTCTATATTATGTGTGTGTTGTCTGCCTTTAACAAGCGGGCCACACGTACGTTCTTTTGTTGTTCTTCTCTCAAACAGGGAAAAACCTAAACCCACCAAATATTTTACGAACATTTGCGTAATGGGGGAGCAGGGAAAGCTGTTTGTGACATCACAGGTGCTAGCCAGTTGGTGCTCTCCACAACTGTCCTTTCCCTGGCTCCAACTTTTCAGAGCTTACCCCCAGGCGCGTTTTGGCTTTATTTTATGTTCGACAATGGTCTATAGTGTATACGGGGTATGTATCTTGCCACTAGAGTCCCGTTTGATAGCACTGTTTGCAGAATAATTGTATAACCCCCCCTTTTTTTGGAAAAAACAATAAAAGTTATTTAAATTTTAAATTAAACCAGAACCTGGAACAGGCTATATACAGATAGGGGCAGGCTTGGTTCTTAATGGCTTTGGGGGGTCACCAGGGACAGGAAGAAGGTTTAGCTCGGCTCCTAGCAGTGTTTCTGAAATTCTGGTTGCATTAAATGTGCAGTCACATGCACTTCTGAAAGGAAAAAGCAGTATCCCATGGGGACATTGCAGCTGCCAGGAGAGAACCTCTCTCTTAGCCCAGATAGTAGGTGACTGCACTTCACCCTGACAGGGATCCCATAGGAGTGGGTGGATTTGGGGGTATAAAATACCCACAGACCCCCTTCTCAGGGATCCCATTTAAAGCACTGTTGCACCGCTTTGAACAGTCATGGCTTCCCCCCCAAGGAATCCTGGGAACGGTAGTTTGTTAAGGGTGCCGAGGGTTGTGAGAAGAGCTCCCTTTTCCCCTCACAAGGGCTAAAATTCCCAGAGCGGTTTAAACAGTCAAAATCCCTCTGGGAACTGTAGCTCTGAGGGGAATGTAGGGGGTCTGTTAACGACTCTTGGCACCCTTAAACTATAGCTCCATAATTATTTGGGGGAAGCCATGACCGTTATAAAGTAGTTTTATACTGCTTTAATGTATGGTGTGAGCATGATCTCTCTCTCTCTCACACACACACACACACACGCAGAGTCCATTTTGCGGCCTGCAGCAGAGTCTAATGATGTTATATCTCTGGCCTGAAGCAGAGCCAAAATGGCAGCCTTCCTCACCCTCCCAAGGCAAACACTTTGAAAAGTCCTCTTGTACCATTAAGACCCCAGTTCTCGCCTTCAGCTCTCCTTCCCGGCCGCCTCATGCAAGGCCAGCCCTGCCTAAACCACCATTTTGCATGACAGGATTTTTCTCACTAACCCACCAGAATAAACTGACATAAAATTTCTGGGAAGGGCATGTGCTTCCCCTTGGAGGAGAGGTGGGCTACAAATATAAAAAATTAAAACGATGGGGATGTTAAATGAATTATTTACTTATTGGCTACCTAGCTGAAGGCCAAGTTGGAAGGTCAGTCTGGAGCTTAGAAAGCTCTCCCCCCCCCATAGGAACTAGCTCAAATTCAGTGAGTCCAAAAGGGAGCTAATCCCAGTTCAGTGTCTTCCCTTGCAAAACAAAGTAGTTCAGTCCACAGTTCAATTCAAGTGCGCCTAAAGGATCCTTGACCAAAAATTATCTCAGCATTCAGGATGCTACAGGCTGCTGTGCTGAAGAGTGAAATATAGTTTAAGAAGACCAGGTGTGAATGGTTTATTTTGTTTCGTTGAAACAACGATTTTAAAGGCCCAAGGAGTCTAGAAGAGTAAAAAACGCATGTAAGAGAAAGAAGCTGAAGCTGAACTAGACATGGTTCAAAGGTTCTACCCCCAAAACAAACTTAATTCACGTTCTCTTCCCTTGGGAATTAAAGGGACGGCTTTGGGGATTTTTGAAGTACCGTAATTCAGTGAACTTTGCGAAACTGAACTAGTTCATTCCTAGCACTTGGAAAGTTTGTTTCACAGCTCACCATTCTGTACATCTGTACCAGTCATGGCTCTTTGCTCTTTGTGTTGTGTTTATGACCTTCATTTCCCCTCTATGTTTGCTTTGTGCTGCATGTTTTGTTCCAGCTTGCTATTTATGTGAAGTTTGCATTCGATAATTTATAATTTCATTATAATCCTATAATATTGCCGCATTTACTGTATTGATTTGATATTCCACTACATAGAAACAGTATGTATGTACGTGTATACATGTAATATTTCATTTCTTGTTGTTCTTTTGCATTTGGCATGGCTCAAATTACGCTCTAAAGCTTCCTGTTTTTTTCCATTTTGTGGGGGGTGGGGATAATAACCTGATTCCCCATCCCTTGGGAGCTGATTTTGAGGGTGCTGATGTAGGGTGTGGAGGGGACAGGACAGGAGAAGAAGTAGAAATTTTGTTTGTACTCGTGGAAGCCTGCTGCATGAGCACAGCTGCAGCGCTGGATACAGCCCCCAGGCACTGACAACTGGAAAGAACTGAGTGAGAATCAATAGGCACAACCCAGCCAAATTTAAGCAATTCCAAATCTCATAGTGAGACACATGAAGCTGCCTTATAGTCAAACCTTGAATCCATCCAGCATGGCATGGTCGTAACTGATAGGCAGCAGATGCCAGAGACTGAACCGGGGACAATCCGTGCAAAACATGAGCTTTGCACATAACTCAGATAGGTTAGCTCCATCAACAGAACATGAGACTCTTAATCTCACGGTTGTGGGTTTGAGCCCCAAGTCGTGGGGGGGGGGAGGAGTCCTGCCTTGCAGGGGGTTGGATTAGATGACCCTCGGGGTCCCTTCCTATGCTACAGCCTCTCATTTGAGTTCCGTGGGAGAGTTTGGAACAGTTAGTTGCTTAACTCTGGCGGTCAAATTCGAAGGGCACTCAAAAAAGTACTGTACTTCTCAGGATCTAAAATAGGGTTGACATACATGTGGAATTTTCCAGATGTAGCCCATGTTGGTAGTGTAGATTTTGGCAATTTTCATTAAAAATAGCTCAAAAACTTAAAAAAAAAAAAAGATTTAGCCAAAAAAAAAAAAAAGGCTTGAAAACTTTGCCAAAAAAGCTCAAAAACTTTTGTGTCCTGAGTTTCACTTTATGAACTATGGTAACCCTAGTTAAAAAATTTGTTGGTGTTAAATAAAAGAAGGAACTTATTAATTGGTTTAATAGATAGGGGGATTTAAATGAGCAGTTGGCATTTGATATGCATAATAATCTTGTGGTTAAATATTGGATAAAGAGACTCCAGCAAATTAATATTGGATATGTATGCATTGTTCTGTAAATGGTTTTCCACAGTGTGATTACTGCAGTCATTACAGTCGTGAGGGAAGAGGTGGCAAATTAGGGACCTGTGGTGATTAATTAGTGGTTGATATAATTATATTAATTTATCACATTGGTTTTTTAAAAATAAATATTTCTTAATTGATGTAGATATTAGATTTTGAGTATTGTGGTGTTGTGAAAAATCAGTTTTATTAGATATATTCAACTGATTCATGTTTACTGAGACAAATATCCCACTGTGTTCAATGGGATTTGCTGTCTAGTAAGTGTGTTTAGAATAGCAATCTCAAATAAGATTCAGTGTTTGAAATCTGATTGATAGAGCTAATAGCAAATTGCAGTTAAACTCCATAGGATTATGTAAGGAGAGAATAATGAGTGCTCTGGATGACAAAATTAGTTTATGAATCCCATATCCTTAGAACTACTTTGTAAGAATTCTGTAGATTTTTTTAAAATATTAAATATAAATATAAAGTAGCTCTGCATGGGAAAGAACGAGGACACAAGCTTCTTGGATAAAACTGAAAAATATTCTAAATCAGCAGAACACATTTGTGGGATGATACCTTTGTTTAAAAAAATGAAATGACTTAAAAATTAAACATAACTAAGACACATGGTGCTTCTGCGTGGGGAGGTGGGGTTACAAAAACAAAAAAAACAGCAGTGTATAAATCACCATTTATGAATGGTATATATTGCAAATAAAGGAAAAAAATGATAAAAATATTAATCTGTATTACATAGGTGGAAATAGCCCATAATAGCCTATTAAAATAAAAACTGAATAGGCTAAAAAGCTGCAGAGATATGAATGAATGATATTCAGCAAGCTTGAATTAAAAATTAAGAAATACTGGAGGAAAATAATTTCATCAAGTAACATTAGATAGAATTGATGGGAAATAAAGATGGGGGAAATGTCCCCCTCCATCCATGAAAGCTACAAAATAAAAGGAAGGTAGCAATCAAAATCACAGGTTGGTGTGTTATTGGGTGCCCCCAGAGTCACTTGAGAAATTCAGGGGTAACGTTGGGGTTGTTGACCCACCTTCCTGACCTTTATTCTCTCAACTTCCTCTGGGTGCTGCCAGAAAGACCTGGGGTTTGTCCTTGGTTAGTGGCCACTTGGCTCACTAACTGGTGTTTGCAGGCTAGACATCTGGCCCCCAAACACACACCCAGACCCCCTGGCAGGCGAGGAAGTGACCCTGTTGCAGCACTATGGGGCCACACCTTCCTTTTGCTCCCCTTCTTCGGTGACCTGTTGTTTTTGCTCTTCTCGCCAAGGCGAAATGGGCATTGGTTTTTTTTGTGGCAGACACCGTTAGCATGTGTCCCCCTGTTCCGGTGGGTCATGGGGGCTGACCAGTGTCGATCGCCATCAGACCCCAACACTGGAGGCGAGTTTGCCGGTTGCACATTCAGCGAGTGCTTCTCCTCCTCCTGCTGCTCGTGGTCGTGGCCTCACATGGAGTAACGACTGGCGCCTGGGCAGTGAAACTACAACAGCCGCCACCGGTTCATAGGAACGTCACAAGAGCTGTGCTGGAACAGCCCAAGGGCCCATGAGGTCCACCGTCCTGTTCTCACAGGGGCCAACCAGAAGCACATGGGGAGCCCACAAGCAGGAACACTGATCACAGCTGTGCTCTCCTTACTTGCAGCTCCTCGCAGCTGGTTTTCAGAGGCATACTTTCTCTGATAGTGGAGGTGGAACAAAACTATCCTTCTGACTCCAGCAGCATATATCTAGTGTTAATATTTTAATACAAGGCACTTGTAATATTTAAATCGGAATAGTATTCTGGAGGTTTTGAGAGTAATTTGGGCTTGCTGTAAGCTGATTGATTGATTGATTGATTGACTAC